>NW_027185447.1:7042500-7582500 GCF_022577435.1 Embiotoca jacksoni
CCAGACAGGACCAAAGCAAACAATCCCTGATCCTATCACCAATAGCCACTGATAGTAATCTATAGCTCCAACAACACTATCCTGTCTGCTGAGAATGAGAGAGGGATGAAACGAGTGGAAGAAGATGGAGCAAGTAAGCAGAGAAGGGATTCGAATAGCAGATAACAGATCTTTTTATTTTCTATCTATGTTTGTGGTGTGAAGATGCATGTGACTTCCAAACGGCTCAGCAAGCACAGGATATGAATCCCAAGCCTTAAATTCCACACATACACATTATACATGTACTCTACATGCACACACACACACACACACACACACACACACACACACACACACACACACACATATATATATATATAGCTGTAAGGGCAGCTCTGGGCAGCTTTAAGTAAGTGGGCTGGAGAAGCTACAAAAATATTTTTGCTTCCTTTTTATCCGCAGCTTTATCCCTGACTCTAACAGTGCATTTACACTTTGCTCACACTGACAAAGTCAAATAGTGAACCTGTGTTTACAATCAATTTGAACATGAAACTGTATGTACTTCCATAATAAATCTATGATTACATAATTTAATCAGAGAGCACATCCTGATGTTATTATTTTTCTTACTTTATTTAAATTGACTTTTTTATTTCTGTTGCTATTTCATTTCATTTCCTATATTTAGTGGAACTGGTTTTAACTTTTTCATTTTGTTCATCTTAACATGCTGAATTTGAATTATTATTACTTCATATGGAGTTCACATACAATTACTATAAGTACATACAAGGGGCCAAAACTAAGCCCCGTTGTGATCTCATCCATCCATCCATGCTCAGCCCATTTTGAACAGAAGCTGACAACCTATACAAATTAATCTGAGTGCAGCAGGTAAAATATAGTTAAGACTCAATATTGCTAATGGTAGTAGCATATTTTTCTGTATATATAATTTATGGAACATATATAAACACAACACCAGCTCTGTTTACTGTAATGTAAAGCACTGCAACAAACGACAACTAATAACACAAGTTATGCAAACACACCTTTCAGCAATGAACTGGTTTATTCACAAGCTGCAACTCAATTAACATTCTGCCTTAATCAAGCATAGCAATGGTAATGACATGGTGGAGGGAGGAGAAGTCAAAGTTTTTGTGGGTGCCTGTGTGTGTGTATGTGTGTTTGTGTGTGACTACATGCGGATGAATGAGTCATGTCATAAGGAATGGCTCATGCATAATTTCATTCATATTCATAACAGGCATGTGGTCTGCCACCGCCCGATGAGGGCCCACCGCAACTCACACTCTGCATAATGAGATGTGGCCAGCATGTTTTTTTCACGTGTGTGTGTGTGTGTGTGTGTGTGTGTGTTTGAATTTTATATACTGTAGGTAGGCATACTACTGAGTGTCTTGTGTGGAGGGTGATTAGGTAGTTTGTAAAACCAAATAGGTTTTTCCACATTGTACGAACATGTGGGGAAAACGGAGCAGCCCAAACCACCTGCGGTCAACTCTTAAAATAAGCTCATTGACTAATGTAGGATTTCAAATCAACCAAGCAGTCTGTGATATACATCCCTGCCTGTCTGTTTATAGAAAGCCCAGCAACAAGACCCTTGACCTGAAATGCAAATGAGTATATTTAAGTCATCTTTGTTTTTCTAAGAACCAAGTTGGTCAGAATTGTAAATTACACCAAAAGAAATTATGGTGAAATACATCTTTGCTATAGTTGCTCACAAGACATCTCTGTAGTGCACCCATGCACTCTCCTCTTGCAGACTGCTTTTATTAAAGGGAGATGGATTTTGTGTTGAAAAGTAGTCCTGCAATAGTTCTGCTGCTGATGTTTTGACTGTCCTGTCATGTAAGATAAGATACAATAAAAGTTTAAATCTTTGTTCTGAACTCCCTGATGAGTTGGCAACATCCACAATACCTCACTCACATGACACGACCAATGTTTTTCATTCAGTTCACATGTTGTAAACAAATGTTTACCTGTCCAGTTTTTACATTAAAACATACAATGTCAACAGTGGATTCTGCTTTTTTTGGTGTCATCCTGTAAATATGCATTGCTCCTTTAAAACTAAAATCTGATAAAAACATTGTTTAACTTATTGCTGACCCATTGTAAACCACTGATTTCAGCTTCCCTGTCATTGACTTGAGTTGGAGCTATGCATGCATGGCTTCAGTCATTCTCAGAAAGAGTGTGCCCCCTGTAGCAGCCATTGTTCTTTCATGGACCATTAGATGGACATGAACTCTCTTGCTGTTGTGCCTTGACCCGGTGACACTGGCCGTAAAAACAAACTGCCCAGCCTCCTCAATAAATTTATCACCTCATAAAGTGGTCAGTGACTGGTCAATGAGACGTATCGGTCACAGTGAGTGTTTGAGCATCAGGGTTTTTGTCTGAGTGAAGAGAGGGTTTTGCTAAATTGCAGGTCATTGTCTGTTAGTCCTGTTTAATAATAAAGGCTTATTAGTTATTGAAACACTTCCTTATGAATAGAGTGTAAAAGTATTTATTAATTTAAGCTTTTAATCTCTGATTTTCATCACGTGTAGCTTTTATAGAGCGCTCAGCTACGTTAATATGAATCAATATAATCCTTTACTCCGATATGGCTATTCAAAAAGTGCACAAAACAAAGGAAACTTTTACAGTTCGCCAAACTGATGTTTAAGCACCAATAGGTCTAAATCTGATCAAATCATGTGAGCCAGTTTAAGACACTTTTATACGTTTGTTTATCAGGTAAATAAGAGATGCACGCAGTAGTCCTCAAATCAAACTGCAACAAGAGGTCCATGTATGAATTTACTGTATAAGAAGCCTTTTTAGATCCTTCAAACATACCAACGAATAGAAGTCCTTGACAGAGGTACAGACGCAAGATTTGTAAAGTATAAGGAGATATAACGATCCTACCTTTTTGAGGCAGCTGTCAGGGGAGTCATCTTCATGGTCATTCATCATCTGCTGAGAAAAAACAAACACATACATTTTTAAAGTGATTTATGGGACCAAAACTATTTCATTATTCAAAAGTGATGAGCTAAATAGAATAAAAACAGCAACAATATTTGATTTTGATTGAGAAGAAGATCTCTTTATTAAAGCATTAAAAGAAAATATTGATTCCAGCACGCCATAAGGGCCTCAGCCGTCGGTTGTGACCATCACTGCTTGATGACAGGAGCACAGGGTGTTCACAGTTCATCACACAGACCCTCTGGGCTACAAATGTGACCAGAGGGATATAATAATGGACTGAGAGGTCACAAAAACATACACAGAGGCAAACATAACACTACACACACACACACACTCTGATGAATGAATGCCCCACATTTGACGTTAATTCTCCGCTTCAGCATTGCAGGAAATTTCACTGAGAATGTATGTGTGTGTGTGTGTGTGTGTGTGTGTGTGTGTGTGTGTGTGTGTGTGTGTGTGTGTTCAGTGAATGTGTGTATAATTAAGCCTTCAAGCAATATTTACTGGGAGCAGATGGGTGGTAGAATGCTCCCAGTGTCTACCAGAGGAAATGAAGGAAGTGGGGGAATGATGAAGAGATGGGGCTGCTCTGCTGCAATGAGAGGGCATTTCAGGCAGAATGGTAACCAGGAGTCCTCTTCGTCTGTCTGTCTCTTTCTGAAGCCCATTGATGGCAAAGGAGGATCAAAGAAGTGATGCAGACTGTTTTCACAGCAGTTTCAGATGGGGTGGGGGGGGATCAGCATACTACTTTACTGAGTTCAGGTGAAATTAGGCCTATAAAACTTCCTCGAGCACAGACACACGGCATATCTGAGCTTTCCTTTTCCTGCTCCCTATCCTCCCCATCTGCCCTTTAACAGGAGGTGTGTTGTTTGGGCGTTGTGGCAAGACTGGCTGCCTTTATATTAGAGCTGACATATTAAAGTTTGTATTTCCTTAACCAATGTGGCCAACTGCGATTTGGAAAGAGACATTTATCTGCTGAGGAATCTCCCATAGAAACTGTGGGGCTATTCTTTGAATTCTGGCACACAGCAGCTTCTTTTATGCACCTTTCTATAAAAGGCCTCAATTCACAGGATGTGATTATGAATCGTGTGTGTGAGCATTAGTTCGTGCCCACTCATATGTTCCTCTAGATTAAGGTATTCATTCCTCTGTAATGTAGTAAAAAGTATTATCTGAAAACATAGTGGCACACAGAAGTTTATTCTCTCCTCTTCTTTCCCTCCTCTCACTGAACAGTGAACCATATGGGCAATGTGCACACGGATGTGCTGTACTCCACGGTTTCCAACATTAAGCTGTCAAGGGATGTATTTCCAAGCCTCGCCAAATGGTAGTAATTACACCACAGATACTTACAACAGTGTTCTCAACCTACTTACTGTACACATCATCTAAACCTTTACAGACGCATCCTGTTCCTGAAATGAGCTTCAAACAAAGCAACAGTAAACATCTTATCTAATCGGCTTTTTCTGTCTTTTCACTTGTAACTGAAGCTCCCCTGTTCCCACTCAAAGAGTGTAAACAGATTGCAGTACGTGATGAAAGTTTCAATGTTCGTGTTGATTTGTTAAGCACATTTATCATGCATCACTGATGAAGGAACAAATGAACAAACAAACAAAACACTGGTCTATAGTAGTTTTTCTGTTTTTGATGGCCGTTCCTGACCATTTTTGAACATTTACAGTATGTCATAGTGTCTGTTCATGATGCCAAATGAAAAGATCATATTACAAGTGTATAGGGAAGAAAAACACCTGATAGTAAGATAACTAAACAGCTGAAAAATGAGCATAAGTGATGTGTTTAAAATGGCTGTTTAGTTGTTGCACAGAGATTAATTTATTAAGAGCTAAGGATTTCTGCATTTGTACAGAGTCTTGTGAGGGTGTATGAAAGAGGATTACAAGATTACAAAATGACCAAAAAAAACAGACATTGTAAATTATTTCTCTCTGTTTGCTGTTTATTTCTTTCATAGTATACGCAGTTTAGTCCTTCAACGTAATAACTGGTTGAACTGTTTTCAGGTTGATATTGACCAGAAAGAAAGAAAAATTAGGTTAATGTGTCTGCTCGGCAAGTAAAAAAACACATAGTTGTGAACTTTAAACAAGGGAAGACAACTGAGATTGAACTAGAGAGTGTGTAGAGAGGGGGTGAGGGGGTAGAGGAGGCCTTCCCGTTTCTTGTAATGCATCAAACCAGCTGCAACAGTTTACAAAACGAACAGCTTGGCTGGGTCATCTAAAATGCTACCAGGCGTTCAACAACTATAGGACAATTTCTGGACTTTCCCCCTGCTCTGCTCAGCTACATGCCAAGTGTAAATATGTGTGTGTATCAAATTGTGCAAGAGTAACCTAAAACTCCAGAAGACATGCAAGCAGACATGAGTGGTTTTACTGATGCCTTAATGTCTTTCAGCTTTAGGTGGGGGGTCGAGACTGTGTGGGCGCTCTGACGTCCAAACCTCAGTTTAGAGTCCAGAAACACTGAGTAATTGTCAGAAATCTACTAATTATGAAGCTTCCTGCCTTTGAACTCTACACATTTCTTATCTAGATTGTTTTTCCATTGAAAAGGGATCCAATTCTTTTCTTTTTGCTGAACGTACAATTTAAAGATTGGCGATTTTCTGTGGTGAAAAGCAAGGGCTTGTATAATGATGACAATAACTTTAACACAAAGGCAGGTGGAGATGCTCTTTCAGCACTGGCATACTGCATGCGCACACTGACTCACACATATACACTGACTGACTGACACACACACACACACACACACACACACACACACACACACAGAATATTATAGCCTTGCAGCAGGACCCCGCCAAACAAATAAATAAGCTATTAATTAGGGAAGGAAAATGTGATTGGCCACTGACTGGCGGAGCTATGATTTATTGCACGTGTCACCGTCATCTCAAAGTGACTTTTACTCTGGGTTGGTGAGACAGCTCCAAATACAGACTGGCCTATGTTGAAAGGGATAAACTTTCCACTACACAGAGAGAGGTAAAATTCTCCATTTGTTCTGTATCTCGCCTGCTGTATGCTGACATGTCAATATGTCTTATGGAAAAGAGAAAACACTGAAGTGAGGGTAATTAGAAAGAGTGTGTAAATGTGTGTCTAGGCACACAAACTTCTCTCTCTGGCCCATATGACCTCAAACATAAACAAATCCAGTCGTGGCTTGATGAAAGTGCAGCCACCTGCAGAATCCTTCCACCCCGAGCTGTCCAGACCCTCATTAGGACTATACGTAACTGTGTGTTTGTGTGTGTGTGTGTGTGTGTGTGTGTGTGTGTGTGTGTGTGTGTGTGTGTGTATCTCACCCTGTCTGTGGTGTGTGCTTTCACCCTAGGCGGGAGGGAAAACCCCACCATTATTAGTGTTTCATAGCAGAGCCTTTGTTATTGGACAGAGTCAGGAGTTTTTCAGCACCACTTTCGCACCATTGCTATTGACATGCCGTGATGACCAGAGTGGACAAAAGAAAACATGGCGTGGGGAGACACTCTCAGTGAGTGGACTGCCTCATTGTTTTTACAAGATCTGTCACAGCCTAAAACACATGACAGAGCAGAATCCCTCTCAGTTCATTTCCAGACCTCATTTAATATGAAAAAACAGCAGACATGCCCCAAGAGGGGTCCCTCCACAGGGCCAGTAAAGCACATGTGGTGGGTTCGCATGCACAGCTGAAGTCAATCCTAGAAAGATTGACTTGTACAGTACACTTCGAGTCACACGATTCACCAATGAGAAGACTGAGTGGGTAGCCATGGCGACCACAGTCGAGGAGGACCTTACAAAACTTGCTCATCATCGTCCACAGGCGTGATGAGAAGAGGGCCCCACTTGGAGGTTTGCGCCGTAGGAAAATGTTAGCATTCTGTTGCCAAAAACAATTCCCCTCAACTCTGGATAATATGAGGCAATACGGCAACACAGCCCAAAGGATGGCTGCGGATGTCACAAAGCCACAAGTTTCCAAAAAGAAACAGCAGCAAACAAACCTCAGGGCTTTTTGAACCAGGTCCCTGACTGACAACCCATTGGCTGCAAGAGCCACACCAAGAAAGCCACAAATTGAAAGTTTTGCTACGCATTTATTGGGAACTTTTGCAGCTTCTTGGCACGTTGACAGGACTTCATTGTGGTGGCGATGCCCCGGATGGGTTATTGATCTTTTGGATGTATAGATGGGAGAGGAAGCGGTCTTTCATTGTGGGTCGTGTTGAATAATAAACTGCAGGCGAAGTGTATTTGTGTCGAAGAGCGAAAGGGGAAAAAAAAGGGAGAAAAAAATGAAAGGGGAGATTCTGTTTCTCATTTCTGGAGCCTTTAAAATAGGATCTAACCATCATGTCAAACATGATCTCAACAAATGGATCTGACTACTCTGACTCCCAGATACTGGTAAATCTGATTGGAACACTTGACAATCAATGAAAAGACGCAACCCAAAAAAGGAAGAAAAAGAGGTGGGGATAGCAAGCCTGCAGTGTTTTTCTCCAAAGTCTCATGCTATCATTTCAAATCCCTGATAACAAACCTTTTACTTTTTCCTGTGAGAGACGGCTTGACTGGATACGTGTCTGATTCTGTCTGCTTTTTAGCATCAAGTCAGATAGTGCCTGCTTGTCCTTCCAAGTCTTTTCTCTGGCTTGTCCTTTAAAAGGGTGTAAAAATGCGGCTATTTCGGGACTTCCCAGAGATACGGGCTTTGACAGCTGACCCAAAACAAGACCAGGGCTATGACTTCTTAAAAACATGCCTCAACAATGAGGTTGCTCGCAGAGCTTAAGCAGGGAAGTGGGAAGACTAAGGCGGGAGAAGAGGAAACAGGGTAAAAAGTTGCGCTGCTAAATACCAGGAAGCTGGGCGTCCATCAGATATATTATATTTATGATAACTTTAATAAATAGCAGACTTGAGGGGCTTTGGCCAAGGCAAACATCAAGGGTACTGCTGATAGGAAACTTTCACTCTCTTGCACCTGATCTTTTTCTCTCACGGTTGACGCACACAATTATTATTTAATTTGATCACAGGTTACTTGTTACAATTTGCTGGGAAGCTTACTATAAGAAAATTCATAGGTAAAATGGTCAAATCGATGCCAACGGAGTGCATTTTCTAAAAGAAACGGGGGCAGATCAGATTTGCACGATACTTATTACACAGCGCCAAAGCTAACTCTGTTACCCAACCCTACATCCAGATGGGTCAGGGTGCGGCCCGTGACGGAACTGAGAACTGTTGGTGAGATAGAGATTAGTGCACAAAGGTTAGATTTGGAAGGCAAACACTCAGAACTATTGTGCGACTCTGGAAAGTCACGGCCACTTGACAAATACAAGTGGCTGATATTTACCGAACGAGCTTTGACCCTGTACGTCCTGAGAGTCTTTGTGTGATTTATGAAGAAAATGCCACAGTGAAATGTCTTTGCAGTGTTTACAGTGACCCCGGACAGGCTTTTCTATCATTTCAGTGTCCTGTATGATTCACAGTGCTTGCATAGACATGCAGTCCAGATGTCATACAGTTGGTACAAATGAGCGGATCAAATATTTGCATTCATACATCTGACAATCGCAGAGTTAAACGTTTTTGTTTCTGCAGCAAACAAATGTTGAGAAAGAAGCTGACTTTTATGAAAAAGAGAGTCAGAGGAATGCAAAGGGGAGGGTGAAGAGAGCAGGATTTAGCAAATTCATTAAAAGGGTCATATTTTCATGGGAGCCTTGTATGACCATCCATCACCTGATGTCCAAGGCCCCTTATCCTTTTAAGGCCGCTGATTCTGAACTTGATATCGACAGAGGCATACAGATAAATTATCTGCTTGGCCTCTGCTTTATTGATAAGTCATTTGGGCAGATGATCAGTAATAATCATAAGTGAATAGGGGTGTGCCAATAGATCTTCAGCTAGCAGATGCTGTGACAGCCGTAGGGTTGGGACCCAATAAATAACCCTACCTTTTGGCCTAAGAGGATTGCCTACACAGCATCGGCAGCTGCTGCGGCGTGCCTTTCAGATAATGATATATCACGTCTTTCCTCTTCATTTTGATAAAGGTTGCAGTTTATCGACATGTGGCAGCAGGAAGAAAAATAATATTGCTTTATTTCTAATGATCTCCTATTCTCTCCGTGACACATATGGCCTCTTAGCAAGCAGGAGGTTGTGGGAGTAAGATTTAAGGTCTTGACTTGAGGGCATATAGATTGAATCAAAGGTCATGCCACAGATACTTTTCATTTCACATACCTCAGCTGAGTGAGATGCCTACGCAGCCAATGCATATATGAATGTTTACATTTATGCACTGCATAAATCTGATATTGCCTTTTCAGCTCAACAATGTCATATGTTTCATATCTCCATTTCCCCTTGCAAACTGAATTTGTGTATTTGGAAACATTATACGAGACCACACTGTCTGTCCCTCCGTCTAGTGCCAATATGAATCCCTAATTCAAACCAGGAATTCCTTTTAGTAGGTAGAGAAGGACACAGAAACACAGAGAGGGGGATCTCTCATCGCATCAGAGCTTTTCTGGACAGCAACCCCTGAGATATTGTCATGTGACGACTGACAACTGGCAAGTAAATTGCATATAGTTTATTGGGGTCTGGCTAAATATTTACACCGTTTGCATATTTCAATGTAAACAGAGGGGGTTTGGTAGCTTTTCGTTCCTCCTCTCTCTCTTACTTCAAATCCAATATATGTAGGAAAGGAAAGGTTTGCTCAAATAGGAAGTTTGTATGGGGACAGATGTTAGAGACTAGAACGAAGGAAATGAGGGAAAAGGATAAGATATTTAGCTTGAAAGAGTTCATATTTTTATGTCTGTATGTAAGTATCTGTATGTGCTGTTTGTTTGTCGGTCAGGCGTCCCCCTGCAAATCCATGCTGCGGCTTTTCTGCATTTTTTGGATTACACACAAAAACACACACGCTCACACACATATATAGAAGGGGCTTGGGCGCAGGCCCAAACATAGAAGTGAAAAGTCTCTAGTGACTTGGAGGCTAAGTGCATGTATACATGGTTTGGTGCCTGGGACAAGCAGTGGCTTTCTTCGGGGCTTCGAGGGTTTATACCGAGGTCAAGCCCTGCACACGATGATTATGATGATGCTTGAGAAGGCCAAAGCCACGCCGAGTGACTCGCTGATGAGATTTCTCCAGCAGATAAACAAACAGGGCCTAACCGTGGATTTCCTGCTCAAGGGTCTGAATATGTGTTTGTTTGTGTGCAGCAGGGTTCTTTGGAAATATGAGTATGATCTGATGCACCAAACAGTGACAAATGATTGAGCTGTTACATACTTACAGCAGTAACTGTTATGCAGATCAATTATCAAACATCTCCCACAGGTCCTGTGTCTTCTGTACACTGTAGTATCACGATCCATGTTCTTTAGCCTGTCTTCACTCTCTCAATGAGTTTATTGTACTTGTATGGCCTCTGTGTTTACAAGGAAGACATGGAGCTTAGATGTTAGGTCATCAGTGGGAAAGAAGTGAATGGTGTAGCGTGTGTGGTGTGAGGAAAGAGTAAACAGATCCAAGTGTTCATAAGACATTCTTTGTTCGATGAGTAGTCTGTGTTTTTAGTTGCTTTTATGGTGCCAACACACTTGACAGCAAACGTTATAAAAGTGACTGAGATACACTGCAACACTGCATTCTTTATTGTATAGAAACAGATCCACTGTAGAAATAAAAAGAGTGATGGTGATTTACATGATTAATGCCAACAGCAAGTCAAGTCAAAAGCTTAAATCAAAAACTTCTGGATGAATTCAAATGCAATTACCACCGACTGAAGCACGCACGCAATATAAACACCAAAAATAATAAAGGCAGCTTAATAGCTCTAATGGCAGCTATTAGTGTGTGTATTATTTTGAGTATGATGTGAAGATTAAGCACAAAAAACATTTGTGTATAACAAATGGACTGTAACTAGTGCGCTCCTTATCCTTGTGATTTTCTTTGGTTGCCGATCAGATTATTTACACGGTGGAAATGTATAAAGGCCAGAGCAGTTAATTGCTACAGCCAAAAGATACTGTCTGGAGATATTGCCTATAAATGGATTCTTTTACTATGGTGGCCAGAGATTTTGCATAGAGCTTATACAAAGAAAAAAAAAGAACCAAGACAACAGACTTGATTGCCAAATGCATATAATGACCTCTAAATCATGATGACTGGACGTTTTCAGATTCTGATATTCTACCAGCCATTAAGTAAATGAACAATGAAATATGTTCCAAATAATGGTATTAGAACTTCTACAGATTCTCTATAACAACTGAATAATGGACAATACAGTCTCCTCGCCAGATTAATTGTTAACAAGGAGTTTTGAAAATGCCACACTTGACAATCCCCGTAATCTGCAACGACAAAATTCAGAAATTAAAGATGAGGAAAAATGTCCAAAATTGAAGAGCCGAGACATTTTGAAAGACCAAGGTCACATTAAGAGATGATAGATTAAACCCACTGGGCAAATGAATCATCCACCATTCTGCACTCATCGATTCACTCGCTCAAATTTTTCTGCTGCGCAGCAACCTCTTCGGGGCTCTTGTGCTCCGTTGTCCATTTTTTTTTTTCTCTCTCTGTCTTTCTGTACTCTGTTTATCCTTGCTCTCAAGAGATAGCAACATTTATCACCACGAGAGCTGTCTCCAAGTCCACAGGATCAACCCATCACCTCCACAATAAATGTCAAGCTGTCATGATTTATGCAGCTAATGAAATTGATTAGATGGCTACAACGTCCCAGAACATTGTAATAGCATGATTCACTACGGTCCTGTTTCCTCAGCTGGCTTCAAGTCTGTGTGTGTCTGGGCTGAAAACAGCAAAGGCTGGTAAAAACAGGCAGTAAGAAATGTCGGCGACCACCGCTTGACAATGATACAGTTACATCTTCAGAGTTTCGGTCTTTATGGTTTGGCCTTGATGACTCTTCGGAAAAGATATAATTGAGTGGAGATAATGTAGCAGTCCCACTCCCTTGTACAAAGGCCATTGTCTGATGTTTTTGCCATCAAAACCCAAGATGAAGTGTCTCTGACTTTGATCATTTCAGGGATGGTCTGAAACTTCTGAGAATGTGTGGTAACGATGTTGCAAAAGCAATGATATGATGCTGCTGCTTATCCCTGAATGTATAACAGTGGACTTTGTGGTGCGGGTACACTGCCAAGTAGAATTTTAATATCTGACAGATACATCATGTCATGTCCAAAGTTCAATTGCTCAGATGATACAACGTAGAAAACAAAAACGGTTACGTCACAACACTTTTGAGCACTCCATCACAAGACTGACAGATACTCTTTGTCAAAGAGAGAACCCACCTCTAATAAGCAGGTGAATATGAATATCCATTCAGTTGACCTTCGGGCTCATCACAAATGAGTTTATTAGCTGGGCCATATAAGGTGAAGGCCTTTTACAACCCTATTAGTGTAAAGCAGAGACTATCTCTGTCACTAAGATTGATGTTCCCCGGCTTATCGAGTGCTTCTGTTATCAGCAAAAACCTTCACCAACGGATACTAAGTCCCACTCGCACACCTCAGACTTGAGACTCATCAAACCTCACAGGTCTTTATCACTGGCATCATCCGCTGTTGAAAACTCGTATTATTATTATCTCCATTGGTGTCTGTGATACCAGTTTTATTTTTTTTAATCTAGAGCTGTCATCATCATCCCGGCTGATAGAGTAGAGTAACAAAGGCATGATAGGATGCGCCATTTCGATCTCTGAACCCTGGTTTATAGCTGTCTGTCTGTCTGGCCTGTCCACGGGATGATGACAAATGACTTTATTGGGGGATACGCATGGTCACAAGTTGGAGCTGGGACTTTCCATTAGTCATCTAACTGGAGTAATAAGCATGGAAAATGTTTGCAAATACCTTGCTGACCCCATTTTTAGTTTTTTAGTTTTTTTTTATATCTGCAAAGCCAGTGGCTCTTCACCCATGTTTTGATCCATTTCAATAACAGAATACCGAAAAAGACCAAACAAAGAGGAGGGAAGAAACCGATTTTGGACCGATTCACTCATTAAATTTTTGCTCACTTTGGAGCTTGCAGTTGAAAGCGATGACTTCGGGAGAGTTATTGGACAAAGGAGGAGGGAGAGCAGGGGGTGAGCTTGGTGAGAGGAAACTTATCTGTCCTTGGGCTGAGGGACGGAGCACAGTGCCGGCTTTATTCAATGTCTCGGTGCTGTCGTTAAGGAACGATGACACACTCCTCCAGGCCCACATTAATCTTTAACAGTGTGATTTCTAAAATAACACCAGTGTTTTCCCTAAAGGCAAGCGGAGAGAGAAGGCTCCGTTCAGTCCCGCCCAGCTACGCCAGGGTTTTTTTTTTTTCTTCCTTTCCCCACAGTGTTAACATTGGAAAGCAGAGAACAAGGGAAAGAAGCTAGAAAACTAAAAAGATGGACAGGAGATGGAACAGAGAAAAGAGGAGCCGCATTGCATGGGAGTATGATGAGCATAAAGTGGAGCTGGAGTGGATTTGGTGCGACGTCACTCGATGTTAAAAGCCCTTGACCTCACTTACACACCCTGACAGTGGCAGCTTCAGTGGCTCCTTCGCGCCGCACATTACTGTTGTTAACAGTGTTATCACAGGGTTGCCCTGGGCAAGATAAAGACTGTGGCCGCTGATGGGCCTCAAGTGAATGAGGGACTGGCTGCAGATGCATGGACAGAGCGAGGAGTGTCAGTCATCCGGCCTCTGGTTAACAACACCGGAGAGATAAAAGCTGAAACAACAACATTTTGTGGGGGAACTGTGGGTTTGACAGTCCGCTGGAAAAGGGAGCACGGGAGAAGAAGGACAGTGCCACTAATGTTGTTTGGGCTTTTGGAGACAGACAGGAATCTCTCTCTCTTGGAAGCTCTGCCATTCGCTAATGACCATTACACAGCATGATAGCGCTGCAGCTTTAGGACGAGCAGGGGGCCTCGCAAGGCACAAAGAAAGAGATGGAAGATCTAGTGAGGTGATTCTGACAGGCAACCGAAGCAAAAACGACGACAGCGTTAGAGGCCAATGGATTCTTGCAAACATCTTGTCTCACAAAACAGCATCTCTTTCCCTTTATCTCTCTCCTTCTTACCCCCTGTGCGGAAACAGTATATCTTATTTCACAGTATTTTAAATTCGGTAGATGTAAGAGTGATATGCGTGCTCTCTTTATAAGACTTTTTAAGACTTTTTTGAGGCTGTTAAGCTGTCGTACAGGCTTATCCGTTCTGTAACTTTCAATAACTTCCATATGCGTTTAATTTCTCATCTCCTCCCTCCTTCCTCTGTCTCCCTTCCGCTGACTGCCTCACACAGTATACAGAAGGTCGGGCCAAGGCTAACATGTATCTATAATGTGT
This sequence comes from Embiotoca jacksoni, assembly GCF_022577435.1. Taxonomy (NCBI): domain Eukaryota; kingdom Metazoa; phylum Chordata; class Actinopteri; family Embiotocidae; genus Embiotoca; species Embiotoca jacksoni. The sequence continues at coordinate 7,056,993 of NW_027185447.1, forward strand.
TCGTCTCAGGCAGCCCCCTGAGGAGCGGAGCCCTGCTCTGGCTCGTTGGCACAGCGGACAATGTGGGTGTTGTGTGGAGGAGCTGGCTGGCTGTCCGTTCTGAGACGAGTCAATCTGGGGCCACTACTGAACTGCTGCCTGTCCTGCTGCTCTTGTGCCTCAATGAGACCCTTCTTAACAAATTTTGTTAAAGTGTGCTTCCTTTATTTGTTTTGCATTATTATTTTTTTTAAACGTCTCAACTTTTTCTTGTGCTCCCCATGTTGGATTTGATCTATTCTCAACCCTCTGTGAAGCGTGTGTGTGTTTTCTTTTATGAGCGCGTGTGTCTATAAGCATATGTGCGTGCGTGCGTGTGTGCGCGTGTGTGCGTGTGTGTGTGTGTGTGTGTGTGTGTGTGTGTGTGTGTGTGCGTACATGGGTACAGAGTAGTCCTTTTCACAGTGCTGACACCCGGCAGATTGAGACATCAGGCGCCTGCGTGCTGTGGTAAATTAGCCATTCTTCCCTGTGGCTAATTGGAAATCTAAATGTTTTGCAGAGGTAGAGAAGAGCTGTGAAGGAATGTGAATTTCTTGGGAGTGGAAAATCAGATTACAGATTTGTTTTTATTACACTAAAAATTACATTTTTATATAATGATATTTAATGAGTTTACTCTGACCGTCACTATTCTGAGGAAAATTACAAAGAAAAAAAAGTCTAAATGGATCTTGGAAAAAACAATGTTCATCATAAACCTTGTGTGGAGATGTATTCCCCTCCTGAAACACTTGCCACTTATAATGAGCTCACACTCAAAACTCTGAATTAGAGGCAAATGCATTTCCATGCATAATGACCAACCACTAAAAAAAGAAAAAACAACATTAATTACAATGCCTCCATCTACATAATTCAGAATAAAATATGAAACAAAAAATGCCACCAGCACTAATTGACTAATTCATCACAGGAGCTTGTTGGTAAATGTTGCTCCCTGCTTGAGCAGTTTCAGCAAAATGAAAACATTTGCATAAAGTTAAGGTTCGAGGCCCAAAACTAAACACTGGAAAGTGATGCAAAACAATGCAAGATTTCTTTATGTAATAATAATGACTGGCGTACAATTAATGTCATAAAGCATTTTCTTATCGTATAGGTGCGACGTATGGAGTAAACAAAGCAAAACCAATGAAAACACAAATATTTGATCAAATTTAATTCATTAGATCTGTTTTAAAATCACACGGTGGTGTGACTTTTCTCTTTATGTGCAGACGGTCCTGTGAATATGGCTGGAGTCTGGCCCGTGCACAGTTATGGGCGGTACTCCCTGTTGTTGGGGGTGAATTGGAGGTGCTGGGAAAAAGCACTGTGCATTCACAATAAATGAAGCCCTCTGAGTAACCGTGGCGAGAGCGCTCCTTAACTGATGAGTCCACAGACAATTTCCCAGATCATCTCTGCTACAAGGAGACACCCACAATGCTAAAGACCTACTGCCATCTTTAGAGCAAACCACAGAAAACCACTGAATAGCTTAATTTTAGCCTCAGTCATGAAAACAAATCTAAACAGTGAATTGTCTCATTCTTTTTAATTGGCAGCAGCAGGTTTTTGCCTCTTTTTCTTCTCCGTTCAATATGAATAAATGCAACAAGCTTCTGATCCTGGCTTTTCAGCCTATGACTGTTTATTTATCTATTTCAACTACACCCAAGGGAACAAAAGGCATGCAGAATGGCCACTGACAGCCATGTCGAATATCTCTTTCTGCCAAATCTGGCTGTTTTCTCTCTCTGCTGTCACTTGATGTCTTTATGCGAGGCTGAGAGTTCACCACTATGAAAGGGGTGGGGGGTGAGCTGAGTGAGTGACCCCCACAGGAGGGGAGTATTAAAAGTGAAAAAGAGAGCGAGAGCGAGGGATGGATGAACCAGAAGGCGGGAGAAAAGTAGAAGGGGGGAGAGGGGGCACCCCTGCCGGGCCTCAGACATCTCGGCTGGCAGTCCCCATCTTGGCTTCAGACGGCTTTTGTCAAAGAGGGGAAAAGAGGGTCTCTTCTTCACTTGGGCATGGGACAATAGACGTTTTGTCAGTCTGGGAGGGGGTGTCAGTGGGGGAGTATGGAAAGATGCTGAAAGAGGAATAAAGCCAAGGACCCATCTTCACAAGGGGTGGGGTGGCGGCAGTGGGCAGCCCTTTGGGACTGGACAGATGTTGAAATGAGGATGATTTATTAGCCTTAGTGTCCTTGGTGGCACTTGGCCACCATCCCAGATTTAGGAGTGAGAGGGAGAGTGACTGAGAGTAAGAGACATGGGGAAGAGGAGGAGGAGGAGGAGGGCAGCTATGTATCGGAGACATCTTAATACCTTCTATGGGCATGGGGCGCTTCTTACTCTCCAACCGTCATGGTATTTTTGCCCGATTCTCTCGAAGAAAAATAACTTGGTTGGGAGTCATCTGCATCACTGAGCCGGACCTTGTCACCCAGAATTACCCTCTCCCTCTACCACCCCCCACCCCCGACAGACAAACACACCACGCTGCCTTCACTGCACCACCGCCGTCAACACCATCCCTCCTTTGCTTATATAAAACAACAAATTACCAAATTAACATTCCCAACAGCTCTCACTCTCCCTTCACAGTTCTGGGCAGAGGCACTCTCAAACTTGCCAGAAAACAAGTGTAAAAGAAAAAATGTGCTATGGGTGCAAGTGGCTGAGTGTGTGTTTGTGTGTACTAAGGTTTTCATGTGTGAGAGACCCTACACTTGTTGCCACTGTTGCTAGAAAGAGAAAAAGACAGGAGTTAAAAATGAGTTTCTGTGTATTGTAGGCAGCTCCAGATCGCCATAGTCTCAGCCCTGCACTGTGCTATAATTGGGAGGGGTCACGTGCTTTGAGTCACAGCGTGTCACCCTGTCGTACCTGAAGACCCATGAGCCTAGGTGTGTGGGTGCGTGCGTGTGTGTGTGTGTGTGTGTGTGTGTGTGTGTGTGTGTGTGTGTGTGTGTGTGTGTGTGTGTGTGTGTGTGTGTGTGTGTGTGTTGGAGTGTTTGTGTGACAGAAGCTACTGAACCCAAAGTGAGTAGAAGTACGATGCATATCCTCAGTGCAAACCTTCCTTAACAGTTTTCCACATTTCATTCTGTTTGAGTGTCTCTTTTAATCTCACATGCATATCTCTCTTTTCTTTCATCCAAAGTCTGATGCCTCGCTCCTCTCACATACACTGGACAACACATTTTCTCTCGAGCTTGACCTCCCAATTTCTCTGCCTTTTACTCTCCTTTCCAATCACCTCCCAGCAACATTTAATCTTGCCACTTGTTTGTCCATCCCATTTCCCAGCCCTCCACTGACAAACTCTAGCAGAGTTACTTAGTACTGGGGGAAAGTTTGGACAGCTTTCATCAAGGGTACCCAGGGGGAAGATTGATTGGCAAAGTAATTTACTGCCCGGTGTCTGTTCTGCACTCCTTGTTCTCTACCTCTTTCCCTGCCATTCTCCTGATCTGTCCATTGTTTTAACTCTTTATAAATCCATACCTGCAGCCTGGAGGTGAAAGTCTCAGAGGGAGTGACAGTGAGTGTGTCTGTCTGTATACAGTATATGTGTTCATGACAAGGTGTGCCGGTAAGGTTGAGAGTTTCGAGTCTCGGTAACCACCGGCAGAGATGAAAAGGACTGACTGTCTTTGGGCTGACAAGGCGATTTACTGCAGTAGTGTTGTGTATGTGGCGTTTGTGTGCATGTGTGTATGTGCACATGTGTAGAGAATAAGCATGTGACCTTGGAGGTCTGGGGGGCAAGAGCTTTTGACATGAATAAGGTCATCTATCATCGAGAGAGAAGGGTTGCGGAGGGATTGGAGTAAAAAGGCAAGAGAAAGGAGGGAGGAGGTTGCGGGGGTCAAGTCTCCATCACTCTGGCTGTCTTCTGTTCCTTCACTGTCAACCTCACGGCAACTGACCGCTCAGCAGAGACCACTTCAGGCCTCGCCGAGGCTGCTCTCCCTCACAGACTGTTGCCCCTTCTGCCGGGCCCCCGGAAACTTTTGTTCCGTTCATTAGTACAACAAATACATACAGATGCTCTGGGAAGGAGGGCGCTCGGAGAGAAAGGATTTCTAAGCACAAACCCCCCCCCACTCCCCCAAATGACTGCTGATTTAGAGGCAATCTGTTTCTTTGTAAACATACGGCATGCCGAGGAGCTCATGCGAGAAGTGGTCTCATTATTCAATGTAAACGTGGACAGTTAAGTGTTTAAAAAGGGTATTAGTGATAGGATGGTCCGTGATTGGCTTTCAGGTTAAAAGTGGAAATACAGGATGGAAAAAAAAAGAAAAAGGAAACGCAGCCAGTGACAGTGAAATGGACGCTCATGAGTAATGGGAAAATGACAGCGGCCCACGGGACGTATAGAAATGCTGCAGGTGCTGATTTTAAAGTCTCTGTGTGGATGTGAGTGTCTTACATGAGTGAATATTATGTGAACATGTCTGCAAGTCTGTCCTTAAAGCTAACGTCAGCATCACTGTGCCATAATCAAGTTCATCTCAGCAATTCTCCTTTCTTCTGTTAAATATATTAAAAAGGTTAATGATTTTTTTTCTTCTGTGATGTCCATCAAAATTTCAACATAAAAAAAAAACAGCCCATGAATCATCTATTTCTCTGCTTTACTGAGACACAATGAACAATTTCTTTCCCTTGGAGACATATCTTGATAGGAAGAGTAGTGGTTGACTTTTACAAGAGGTTAATGACAAACATGGGACAATGACTGTGTGTGTGGGGAGAGGTGATCAATGGAGAGAAGCGGGGAAGATGGAACCAGGGGCACAAAGACTGGCATACATATCCCTCAACCTCCCATGACTGCTCCATCCAAACTTTTTTTTTTTTTCGACTACTCAACAGTCTATTTTCTCCCGAGTCTCCCATGAATTATGTAAATGACTATGGCATCCTTTTTCTGCCCCCAGCTTGAAGAAGGCAGGAAAAGAGTGGAAGAATAGACAGAAGTGAGAGAAATGCCTCCTCCACACTTTTTTTTCTTTCTTTGCTGAACAACCTTTCATGTTGGCAGAGTGGGCCCGGGCTTGAGCTCTGCGGCCATGTGAAAGGATGATGGTGGCCGCTGAGTTGGTAGAGGGGGAGGGTCACAATGACATATACAAGGAACCGAGGAGGCAGGCAGGGAAAGAATGCTGGCCTTGTTGTTGGACAGCTTGACATTGATTAATGAGAGAGAGAGACAGGGAGAGAGAAGAGAGAAAATAAGAAGAGAGGGGTGGCACTGGTATAGTAGGCCAGACAGAGAGGGGGTGTCGGACTCTTGTAGGGGTGAGAGACTCCGGAAGAGCCCCGAGCAGCACTGCTGATCAGGAAGAGGGTATAGCTGCACTATAACACTGCCCATGAAAATGTGTGTATTTGGCCTCTGTGTGCGTGTCTGGTGATACTCTGGACTATTTTGCCTAAAGGGGATTCTGTCTTCTCTCATACACAAAAAAAATGCATGTAGGCACACACAATTGAACGGAGGTCACATCAATCCTCATCCATCAAAGTGCTCCAAAAAGACGGCCATCATCATCACCATTACAAGTTTCTTTGTTGTTCGTTTTTTCACACACACTTAAGAAGCTCAGCTGCTTCAGGAACACAGCAGAGATCAGAACTCTACAGTGAATAGACCTCGCTGCTGTTATTGTGTGTTGATTGCAATCAATTTATAAAATATACTTATATACTTGTTGTAAATACGATGCCATTGAGAGCAACATTAGATATATCAACGCACTTGTGTCTTAATCGCTCTGCACTCCAGTGAATGCTGGCCTCCTATATAGTTGTTATTGATTCTGAACTTGACCTCCATGTTTACCCTTTGTGTTTTTTTTTATTTATTTTTTTATATCATTTTAATATTGTCTCATACTGTTATTTGCTTGTGTTAACTTCTTGTACAGCACCTTGTAACCTTGTTTCTGAAATTAGCTTTTTTAAATAAAGTTTATTATTATTATAAATTAAGGATTTTCAAATAGAAATGAAAAAGGTAAGAGATGATGATTTGAGTAGTAATGCTCATTTTTCCATAAGCAAATACTGAGTATCACTTACTGCTACAACTGCTACAATACATGTTAAAAATACTACAGTTGAGGAGACTAGATTTCCAGAACTTCCAATCCAATAAATATTCTGTTCAAATCATTCATATGTTTTCCATCCTTGCACACTCATGTTAAATCCCGTGTGGTGTCTACATGGACTGAACACTGTTGACCTTCTCCACACCAGGAGTTACTCCGCGCCGCCTCCGTCTCTCGCCAAGAGGGATTTCAAAGCCTCTCCTGGATGTCCTGGGACCCTTTGTCTCCACTCTCATCTATAGGTAAGCACAATGTGCAGCCCCCTCCCCATCACCAGCCTCTTCAAAACTCCGCACAATAGCCAGATTTCCTCCCAATTTGCTGGTAGAGAATAGGAGGCTCAGGAACTCCTTTCAGTAGCTTTGAATGGTGGGCCTAATTCAAACTCAATCTTTGGGTTTGACAGGCCTCACCCCAACCTTAGCTGGGCTTACTTTGGGGGCTCCTGACTTTGGCTAATGCCGGGGCAATCCCACTGTTGAAGGACTTAGCCTTGTGCACATTTGTGCCTCTTCTGCAAAACACGTCGGCTTGCTTTCATACTTTTGTGTATGCCAACTGATATTTTAAATCTTACTCGCCGAGGGTAAGCCGACAAAGCACAAAAGCCTTTTCTCAGTAATGCAACACTTCACACACTTACACTCATTTCCATCTGGGAGCTTCCCACTGCAAACCATAAGCCTGTGCCTCATCCCTGACTGCTGAGTAGAACTGGCAACTTTTTCCATCACACCCTCATTTCTGCAACCTCAAAGTGACCAGTGCCTCTTAAACATGCATACATACGTGGTGACTGTGTATTTTTATAGACTTATGGAGTTCACTCCACTGACCATTTGTTCTACTTGACCTTGCTGCACTTCACACTGCCCCAATTATGCAAGCACACACGCCCACTTTGCATATTTGTACTTCTTTCTCTCCTGACACTCTTGAGGTCAGTTCTAATCAACCACCCTTTGGTAGTACACACGGCACACACACCATTCTCACCAGAGTTCCTTAAAGACACCCACCTTCCAGGTCCAAGGACTGCTATTAAAGCAATCAGGAGCTTTCTAAGCTAGGTCAAGAGCAAGGTACTCACATGGGGATTCTGATTTGAATTATGCAAAGGGGAATAGGAGAAGAAGGGAGAAAATAGAAAGAGCAGAGAGGAAGATGGGGTAGAAAACAACCAAACCTTCAATAGTCACACAGAGGTGAAACCTCGAAAAGGAAACAGTAGAAGAGAAAGCGATAAAGGTGGGCAAGTGACTTCTGATGAGACAAAAGGGACTGAAACAGTGAGGAATTTAAAAGATTAGTCTTAAGTCCAAGACTCTGACCATGGGACCTGATGAAGCATTAGAAAACATGGGGAGGGCTGAAATGGTGGGACCACACGCAGTTTTGTGAGAGTGTGTGTGCATGTGTGCATGTGTGCGTGTGTGTGTGTGTGTGTGTGAATATATGTCTGTGAGATCAGCTTTCCCTGTGGTCCATTCCGTGTCTCGTGGCTCAAGATACTGAGACATGAGGAGCGAGAGGAGAGAGAATTATCTTGAAATACGATTGGAACCTGTGTGAGTGAGTGAGTGAGTGAGTGTGTGTGTGCGTGTGTGTGTGTGTGTGTGTGTGTGTGTGTGTGCGCGTGCGTGCGTGTGTGTGTGTGTGTGTATGTGTGTGCGTGTGTGTGTGTGTGTGCAAAAGAGACAGTGAGAGAAAGAGTTAGTAAGTGAATAGAGACAGTAAACATGGTAACTGTAGAGCTGATACAGTGGTGAAGAGAAAATGGGACATGCAGAGTGTGCCTGTTTTGTAAATCAGACATTTTGTATGTGTGTGTGTGTGTGTGTGTGCACCCATGCATGCATGTATGCTCATCTACAGATCAATTCATATTCAAAAGTTTAAACAAATTTAAGTATTAAAGCATTATTTCCTTTATTTTCAAATTAGAAAAGCAGGAAAATAACTCACGCTATATGTTTGTTCGTTTCTTTTGTTTGTTATTTGTGTGAATTGCTCCTTTAAAGAGAAGAGGAGTTGGATCTCTAGTGTAATTTTGAACTAAAATTATCTTATATAAATAATTTAAAATATATATAAAAATTGGAGAAAAAAAATAAGCCGATAATTACAGTGGTGTCAGAACAAGTCCTTTTGTGAGTGTCCTTCGGCCGAGCCTACCCTGCAGAGAACATAATCATGGCCCTGTCGTCCCCAGGTTAAAGGCTCACTGCTGGGTCTTCTGGCACTAATGCGGTCCCAAACTATAGGGGTCGTATTAGCCCTGGCTACTTCATCATGCATTACAGTAGAAAGAACTCCATTCCCCATTAAAAGCCACCAGCAGGCTATGATGTGAGCCTACCTGTGATGGCCTAAATGAGTCACTTAGTAATAGCCATGCTGCAGCGCTCAGACAAAGAAATACTGATTGGATACTGATTCAGCGCGAGGGTCGGAAGAATGTGAGTCAGTGTATCATATCTGTTCTGCCACTTTTGTCACTTCGGGAATGGCAGGGGTCTGAGCTCTGAGTGGATATTTTTTTAGAGATCATGTACTTTCCATACTTTTCTGTATTTTCTGTCACATTAACACACTGTGCAGCCTACTGTGCATACTCTGAAGCTGGATGTGCTTTTACGTTTTGATCACTACTTACACAACCTTTTTCTTTATGAATCACAATTAGGACTAAATGTATTCATGTCAGTTTTCTACAAAAAACAACAACAACAAAACACAAAACAAAACAAAAACAAAGGGCATGACTGCACAGACAATTTCCTGTACAACAGTAATGGAGGCCATAGTGTGGGTCGTTTTCTCTATCTTTTCATTGACAATAATATTGAACAGAAATGCAGCAAATCCTAGTGTTTGAAATATTGGGAATCACTGAATCACTGTTTGTCTTTTTTATAGATAACTGACTTATCATTCATTTGAAATTCAAATATCAATGTATCAGTTAGCTAAACCTGCTTATCCTTTTGAGGGTTGTGGGGCTGTTGTTGGGTGGTGGTGGTGGGGGGGGGGGGGTCGTGTGGGTCTCGAGCCTGTTCAGCTGACTTTGGGTGAGAGACAGGGTACATCCTGAACAGGTCATCAGTCCATCTCAAACCCAACACAGAAAGACGCAACCATTCATGCAGTGGCCACTTTAGAGTCACCAACTGACCAAACATGAAGATCTTTGGACTGTGGGAGGAAGCTGAAACCTATCCATCGTTGTACTTCTTGTTCATTGTGTATGTTGATTTGTGTTTCTTAGGGTGAAAAACACAAACCATGTGGATTATTATTGTGATATCACAGTAGACCTGGAAGAAGGCCCGCAACATCCTGGAGGACAGAACTCCACTCTTGTATTCCCCTGGGTGCATCAGCAAGGTCAAGTGCACACCAAACAGGTTCAGAGCCTCCTTGGAGTCTCGGGGCCATATGGCTTGTAAGCAGCATGATTAATGACAAATCTGGACTGATATTAGGGTTAATTGACTGTTAGTCACCCATTGGAAATGGAGTTTCATGTTCTTTGCAATACTAGTGTTGACAGCAGAAGTTACTAAATAGACTTTTTAGAAATTACACTTCTTGACCTGGAGTAATTTTGTTACATATATTCAAATATAAAGTATTTTCCCTATACCTGTCCTGATTTGGATTTTTTTCCCCCAAACTCGACACACTTTTTTAAATTCTTTCACTGTCTTTATCTCTGTTTTATTTGTATTGTATTATTACTTTGTTGCTTGTAATTCCAAATAACTAACAAATAAAAAAACAGATTCAAGTGTTTGATTATTTGAAATATATTGAGGAAAAAAAATTGGAAATCCTTACGATGTTGATGGTTGGTTGATCTCAGTGGATCTTTAAAGAGAAACTGGGTGTAAACATCCATGAAAACTTTCTCAATGAATGGTTGTGTCCTACCTGAGGGGTGTGGGAAGAGAGGGCGAGTGTATCCCAGCAGTGGAGATGAGAAGAGGGTAAGTGAGCCATGTGGAGGAAGCCAGAGGGTGAGTGGTGATCTGTAAAATGATACCCTGCTACCTTCCCTGACCTCCCTGTCGGGCCACTCTGTTACCTGGACAAGATGGGAGGTATTAAGTGGCCCGCTGTCCCGCTAGGTTGAGTTGCTGATCCGTTAGCCAGAGAGGAAAGCCAACCCCTACTCCCATCTTCACTTCAGTGGGAGCATTTGTTTTGATTTTTGTCCTCTCTTTCTCACAGACAAACCTGAGATGCCCAATTTATCTGGGATAGAGTGAGGGGAAATAGGGCGCCTTGCCACTTGAACACTAGAACTTTAAGCCGGCAACGGTTCACCGACTCTCTCTGCCAATGTCTTCCTTGACTGTAATGCAATGCTGACATACACAGAATAACAGAAGGCTTTTGATAATACATTAATGATGGATGAATAAATAATACATCATGATATAATCAAATCATTGTGGTGAAGTGGAATTGATGACTGAATATTCTGTTTTCCTTGATGAAATTGGCAGCAGAAGAAAAAAAGAAGATCAAAAGCGAGATCAAAAGCCACCACTTCCGCCATGATTTTTTTTTCTTCTTTTAAACCAGAGGACATCACTAGTTTCCTGCGAGGAGTCAATAATGTGTGCCGCTGCCCACCCACATCTTCAGGCCGGGCAACACAGGGACTGGCGAGAGAACAGGAGGAACAATTTGCTCATTCTCAACCAAGACGTGGGGGCTTTGGACGAAGGAAAAAAAGACACCCAATATCCAAAATCCCTCTCTCAGGGCCATCATGTGAAGAATTCCCCCTCTTCTCCTCCTCCTATGCCCTCCCTCCCCCCTTTCCTCTTCTCTTCTTTTCTTTTTTAATCAAGCCGTCTGGGGTTGTCAGGTCTTTTGAGACGAGGACTCCCAGCCATGTGAAAAGTTAATCCCTTGTGGGCCTTCTTCTCCGAGGCGCTCATCTCCCTGGGAACACTGGTGGTGGCTTGCAGGCAGGTGGTGGTGGTGGTGGTGGTGGGTGGGGGGGAGGCGGAGGGTTAGAGGGATGGATGGAGGGACAGGGAGCGGGATGCACACTGGGCCACCCTGACCCATGGAGAGAGGTGTAGATTGTCTCCAATCCTCTATCACTAAACCGAACACAGGAACTGTTACGCTCCTGTCCCTGACCACAGCATGCCCTCACACACACACACCAACACCACACCAACAACACTTCCTTTCTCCCCTTTCCTCCACCATCCTGCCTCCCTCATCCTACTCTATCTCAGTCGCCAACTTCACGACCTTTTGATGAGGTTCCTTGCCTGCCTGACAGACGTCTGGAACCGAGAAGCAGAGAGGATTTGCGATGTGGAGAGCAAGTCGAGTGGCTTCTGAAGGATGACAGTGGTTCACAATGGAGAGGGTACTTCTGCTGCATTGTGCCCAAACCTCCCCGCCAAAGCATTGACCCCCAACCCCCCCTCAAGCCACTTGGCTTCAACTGTTCTATTCTAGTAGTTTCACTGTGGGTCAAAGCAAAAAATCCCAACAAACTCCTCTCAGGCCTTCTGCCAAGGAATGAAGGACATGACAGATAACAATGGAGGTAAGTCGACTGGTTCAATGGTGCATTTGTCACAATTCTCTCACAAAGCTGCTTCGGGGACATCGACAGCGAGTTGCAGAAAGACATACGCTGACTTTTACATCAAAGAAATCATATTTGTGGTTGAACGATGTAAGACTGTGAGGACAGAGAGTGTGGCTCACCAAAGCCTCCTCCAGCAGTCTGAAGGAGACAGAAAAATGCACACTTGAATGCTTTGTTTGCAGTGCACTTTTTCCTCCTCTGCTTCCCTCTTAGAGCGAAGTGCCATTGGAAATATAGACAGGCTCAGTCAGCCATCTTAATCCCTCTCCCCTGTCCATCTCACGCTCACTCAATCCAGCCTGACCCCACACACTCTCACTCTTTCATACACATACATACACGCACACATGCACGCACACACGCACTCCCTCACGCACTCCCTCACTCACTCACTCACTCACTCACTCACTCGCCTACTTCCTCCCATTTGATGTGCTCCAAGCCCCGCCACCCAGAGAAAGGGCTCGAGGCAGAGAGAATCTCTGCTGGAGGGGTGTACACAGCGAGATTTGGGAGTTTGTAAAGGTCAGTGCGGACTTTGTTCAATCTGAGGGTTTATCTCAGCAACAGCAGGGCCAGACAATGGGGCCACTCGCCGCGCGACAGAAACCCAAGCTGTGGCAGCTAAATTACTTCACTGATAAGGCCGAATTAGAAGCACTGGGACCCCGTAGGCCAGGAAAACAGGAGGATGGAGCAAAAAGAAAGGAAGCAGAGGAGAAATGGAGAGAGAGGCCACATAAGGTTGAGAGAGGGGGTTGAAAAATCAATGACTCACAAAAGAAAAGATTTGAGTGTGTGATCTTGGTATAATTAAAGCACATGTTGTGTATTTTGTCATAAAAGCCAATGAAAGCACAGAGATCAACACATCACAGTAAACTGACATGTGAAGAGAGACCACAATCTATTGTCCTTCTACTTTGTAACTGAACATACTGCAAGTGTTTGTATACACAACTGTACTGCTAAACGCAAGGCATGTAATGTACAACAGGTGTAAAGAAATAAGAAGAAAAAACAGAAAATGTAGTGGTGCTAAAGAGAGTGATGATGTGGCTCCGGTCACACACACCCCACTACACAGGAGAGGAACTGACTTGTTCTATTTGAGTGGTTTTGTAGGCAACATGCCTACAGTGTGTGTGAAACACTGAGTGCTTTGTGTTTTTGCTGCTTTGTTCTACTGTAGACTTGCATGTTTTTCTAATATCATGCTATGTTTCTCCGAGGAAACAACATCAGTTACACAAAGTTAGGAGCACTTAGCAGCAGAAAGTGGCATTGTGAGCTCGTGGCCAGCAGAGGGGAGCAGGCTTTGTCACCAGAAACACTGAGGCTCCACAAAATAACAGCAAACAAAGCAACACATCCAGATTTCATTATGAAAATGGGTTTATCAATCAACTGTTGAATAAAATTAAATGCCAAATCCTATAGTTTGAATGCTTATATTATCTGCAGGTAAAGGTGGGGGTCATCTGCCCCTGCGCATACGCACATAAGAGTCACACAATATGACAGTGCTTTTGTTCTGCTGTGTGGCATAACGTCTGTATCACATGGCTCAGGCCTAAGCGTCTCAGAGTGCTTTCCTGTTGTTTTTCTTCCAGCCCTCTGAGGCGGCATGCTGGGTACCACTGCGTACCAGCTATACCTCTCCGGAAAGAGTGGCACAGAGCAGAATCATATGACATTTATCGAGGACAGGATGACTGAGAAGCTTGCAGTGTGCCGCTCTGTGTATTAAGAAGATTTCCGTAAATCAAGTTAGCCTCTTTCACCTTTGATTTCCTTCTAGACATCCAAACTAATAGTTAGATCATTGTTGCACATAGTGAGAATAAAAAGGGAACTGGATGGCTTTGTTCTTAGTGGCAAATTCTTTTGTTTGCTCACTTGTATATCCGTGCATTTGCCCTTCGGTCAGTGGCATTCATTGCCTAATAAACTATTTTGACAAAACTTCACTTTCTTTTTCAAGTAAAGTAAACGTCCTAGAAGGAACCTCTCTTATTTCATACAGACGTCTGTCTTCTATTCATTCACAGTGACTTCATGCTAACCCATCTTAGGAGTTCAGAGACGGTGAAGCAGTATTCTTGTAAAAAAAAAAAAAAAAAAAAAAAAAGCTTTTATTTTAATATGTACATATTATCAACTGTAAACTGCTTAATATTTAACAATATAGTCTTGCAGTAACTGTACCTCTAATGATCAGAATAAGAAACCTTTGAAGCTTTACAATACACAACAAACATCAAAATGCTCTGTCACGGTGACCAGTGTGCAGAATAATGCAAATAAATGTAATGAGGCAATGATATCTCATAAATGAAATGTCTGGGAAACCTCTGTTTAAATGGTTATTTGTCATCTTGACACAAGCACTGGTACTAAATTAAGATATTACACCAAAACTTGTGGTGAGATTCTGATTTAGGATTATTAGGAGGGTGGAGCAGTGCCCAAGATGATTAACAGAAATGTGGACATGTGTGACTGTGTGCACCTACTCTAAGTACACACAGACACACGCAATAACACACCTCTACAAATCTTGACTCTGTCATAACCTCTTTGTTGTCTCATGCAGAGAAGAAGCCAGGTCCTGCTCTCAATGACAGTGGTGGTGGGGGAAATGAGTGAAAATCACTCGAGCGATTCCGGAGACTTTCCAAAGTAAAGACGTCCCGGCGTGTTTGACACTTCAACAATTCAACACTGTTTTTAGATCTAATGTCGTCATCGTGCTTTGCTTCTCACTCTACCTTGTTATTCTAAATGACTGAGTAGAGGAAAGAAAAACAGGGGAGAATGTATTTTCCCTGCCTGCCTGTGTCTTATTATGTTTGTGGGGATGTATGCAGTTTATATGCCTGTACATGTTCATGTTGAATCTCATTACAGTTTATACATACCCAAACATGAAGGACATTAATATCATACTCATGTGCAGCTCTTAAAACAAAGATATATATGCAAAAAACAGGGAAGAGAAATATTACATGAACTTTTTAAGTTATCAAAAAATGACTGTTCAGTGAGAGTCCTTCCTCTCCTTCCAGAACAAACCATATCAAGGCCCTTTATTCTCTCTCTCGTTTGACAAAGACTCACACTGTGCTGAAACGTTAGTCTTTGCACCTAATAAAAAGTAATTAAAAAGCCCAGCCGTATGCTTCACTTTTCTCCAGGGCTCGCTCCTCATGTGTTGAGGTCTGCAGGGCAGTACAGGAACTGGAAGGAGTTAACAAAAGTAAGTATTTCGACAGCCAAGGCTTTTGGGCCGTGTTGTGTATCTGATTATGGAAAATGGCAATCACAACAGCCACGGGAACCTGATTAATAGGTCACCACCTCCTGCTTGAGTCACAGAAATGTTAAGCAGCACAAGGGATTGAGATTTCAAGTAAGACAAAGGGAAAGTGAGCTAAATTGGAGGAAAGAGAGGTTTTTGTAACCAACAACAGTCTTTGCATTGGAAGGGCTCACTTTTAGACGCACAAAGATTGGGAAGGTGGAAAAGGGTATTGCTTTATAAGAGCATAATTCTAAGTATACCACAAACAGCATTTTACAAATGTCATCATCTTCCACTGTGGCAAAGAGTAGTGTCATTGTCTGCTCCTGCCTCGAGGCCCTAACTGATGGGACTATTCATCAGCGCTATGATGAACGATGGGGTTTCACCAGATACACAGTGAAAGAGAGCGGTAGCGGAGGATTGGACAGGAGTTACCTGCGCCTCGCCATAGAGGACTGATGGGCTAAAGTGAGGCTTTTTAAATTAATGTTTAAAGCATGTGTGCAAAGAGAAACCTCATGCAATAAAGGATAGCATTGTGGTGGAGATGCGTGAGGAGATTGTGGGGGGGTTGTTCAGGCAAACAAGAGGGTCCATTGAGAATGCTTGGCTGGAGTGGCTGAGGTCTGAAACCAGTGACCAAGTAATAACAGTCCAAATCCCAGGGACAATATTTGTCGAGTTCTACTCCCTTCAAAGACGGATGACTTTGCCCCATGTACTTCCTCGGGAGCCTGTGCACCTTTCATCTGAGCCCTGCAGATTAATTTATTAACTAATTAACAGATGTTGGTAACGAGTTATGAACAAATGATAAGGCAGCAGACTTCTAATCAAACCTGACATTTAATTTGCTGCCCTGCTTCGTCGTTATCAATTACAATGTTCATTGGAGATAATTGACAATGGTTTGCACTGGGACACAGGAGGCTTGTCTTTAACAGGTCCCTAAAAAAACGCCCAGCTCTGCGGCGGTGTTTCTAGGGGCAACGGCGACCATATGTTTAATATTAGATGGAATCTGTTTCACTGGAGTGCTCCGAAAGCTGGGAAAATTGGATTAAATTGGCTAATGGCATGTTTAAAACCTACATAAAATGGACGTGAATGGAAGATATTACAGCACCCAGGCCCGGGACTTGTGGTGTTACGCTCTCTCTCTCTGGTGTTTTTGCTCCATGTGTAAACTTGGGGTTTCTGTCAAAGTCAAATAATGATGACAGAAAACCGCATACTGTTGGTCAATACTGTTATTAGAAACCACAAGTTTGATATCCCTTTCATTACGATGTGGGCCGAAAGGCACATGTGCCAAAGTAACTCCTTATGTTAACAAATGATTTCATATAACCATACGTAGTATAAGTGCAAATATATTGTAAAAGGATAATTTTCAGAATGACAAGGTTTAGGTTATAAAATATCGCTTTTGTCAAAAGTTTTTTTTGAAGATGGTAGCTATTGAGCAAAGATCAGGATGTCTTGGGTTTTCGGGTCCATGTTTGTTCTCTAAGCATAAATATTATCATAATTACAATATATTAAATATTTTAAACATTGTCTGTTAAACAAAACATTAAATTATTGTACATTTTATGTCATTGAACTGTTCACCACTATCACAAATTGACTGGTTGATGCTTTAAATTTGATGTGCTAAGGCTTTGCAAAATAGTTTTTTTTCTCAAACATTTTACTGTGATAATATCACAATATCTATCCCCTATTCATCAGTACTTATCTCTGTTGTAAAGAGGAGGCATCAGGAATGACTTCATTACTATACAGTGCTGGGGCTGAGAGGAAAAAATGTTTTTTGATGTGTGATTTAGGTGAACTGACCTTTTGATATACAATTATCCTCTACTTTCCAGAGAAACTGGATCTGAGGAGTAAAAAGCTAACAAGACCTGCTGTTTTTCCCGATAAGTGGCTTTAAGAAGTACCCTGCTCTGATGAGCATGGTCTTGATTTGATTACTAAAAGACATGATAATGACCCCATTTACATGGAGAGCCTCACTTATGCTATACAATAGTCCACACAGTAGGGGTTTAAATTCACAAAAAATAATGTTAGGACTGACGAAGAAATGGAGTAATATGGAATTAACGTTTCCTGCATTATAGTTAGTGTGATCTGAAGCAACACTCATAATTGAAACGTCAGAACATGACTGCCGCTGTGAGAACACTGGAAAGTACATTAGTCAAATCAAGCAGGAAACCATTGTGTCAAACTCTCTCTCTCTCTGTCTCACACTATCCCTTCAGCTGGTGGCAACACTGTCTTCTGGCTGTCCCCGGGAATTTATACCGTATTAGTTCAGTACCAGTCACCTTAAGGGTCAAACATTAGGATAAAGAACACCTTTCTGTGAAAGGCAAACAGATCAGACAAGTTTCAAGCTGCACCTTTAACACTCTATAGTATACTCTCATATCTTGCAGCATAAGAACTTGGCCATCTGCCCTCATCAGGAAAAACACAAAAGGCAAGCAAACACTTTAGGATGCAAGAGGTGGGTCAGGACAGATAAGTCCTAGGGTGCGCCTGGACTTCTTCTCCCAAACGATTGAAAACGTTAGCATAGCTTAGCGATTAGGTGGTGAACAAAAGGAGCACAGCATCAGCTTGAAAAGAAAGCTGTCAAAGTGGAGATTTAGCGCCTGATAGAGGGTGAGGCAGAGATGCACGATGCCAAGGCTGGATGGGTATCTGTCACGTGGGACCCTGGCGACATGAGAGTGCCCGCCAGACGTCTCAGCCTATCACTAAGTCAATAACTGGCTCAACAGAAGAGCTTGCATTCTTTTCGACTCACACACATCATTGGATGAACGGTACTGATATGGAAAATCACCCCACAAAAAGTAAACAGAGAAGGAATGAGGGACAGAGAGAAGGAAGTTTGCCTGGAAACAAAGTCATCCCAGGTTCCACTGCTTCAAACGGACCAACATGGCTGCAGGGCTGACGTGGACTGATACATGTTTCTGTGTGAAGGCATTTGTGTTGACCTTGTTTAGGATCTACATCAATGCACATCTCTGTAATCAAAATACATGCACACTATTGTCCTTGTTATATACCCTTTCTTATGCCTTACAATACACAATAGATTCAAGGTTCTGTACTGTGTACTATTTGCAGTCCATAAACAGAAAATGCCAGACCACCAAGAATGCAAATTATGAATTTAACAGTTATTAAAAAACTGAGAAGGAAGCGAATTCTACTTTTCTAAGTTGGTAAGAACGTGCTGCAACAACTGTCGTGTGACCCTAAAGCAAGACGTTGGTGAGACAGTAAGAACTCAAGCTTGAGAAACAGAAGATGGAGAGGAAGTTTCAAAAGCTATGATTCAGAGGTGTAAAGATACACCCAGTGAAAAGGTGTAAACACCATTAATATGGCATCAAGAGAGCTTGGTCATACAGTTTGTTCCCTTAACAAATAGAAAAAGAGGTTTGATTTCCCCTGTTTTCCTCGAAAATCCAAAGTCAAAGTTATTTTTTAAGGAAGGATTTAACACATTTCCTCCCTGTAAATACAGGTTTTGCTTCTTCCAAAGACATCCACAGATGTGTTGCCCTACCACCTCCTGCCATCTGAATATCCAAGAGAGTTTAGATCAGTGAGTCCATTCAATGCCAATCAGTGAGGAGCACAATACCTCCAGCCACTGTACACTGACATGTCTCTATCAATAGACAAGCAGGGCCAATCTACCAGCCAGATAATAGCAGCAGTCAGTCTGACAGCTAGATCCCCACACTGCACTCTCGGCGGGCCTCGCCTCACTCTGCTTGCTCAGGCCTTCCTGTCCTGCGGGGGTTAGCAGTCCTACACACACACACACACACACACACACACACACACACACACACACACACACACACGGTAGACCTGGGGCCCTGTCGTTCTATCATGTTGTGCTAAAGGGGAGCATAATGGTTTTTAAATGGATGACTCAGTGCTGGCCCAGAGAGGGCGTCTGAGACAGAAGAGAATGGCCATGGCCTGCAGCGAAGCAGCTCTTAGATTGAGCTGTCCGTCTCACTAAAATGAGTCTGAGTTAACACCTATTCCAGTTCCCAACGCCCCAGGACAGACAATAGTAGGCTTCCTCTCTGCCTCCCTCTCTTTATTCCTCCTCTCGCTCCTACTCCTTAACTTTCTCTTTCTATTACTCACTGTTTCTCTCCTACACTTCCACTCAGATACCCAGAAAGCACTAAAGTATCCACCATGTGATCGTCGAGCTATTTGGGTTCACTGGTAGACTGCGCTGCTTGCAAAGCTAACATAATGAATTATTGCGAGTCTTAGTAGAGAAATCCACAAAAATGCAGTGAATGTAGTTAAAGTGTTTTGGGATTCGAGTGTGCTGCTGCAAATGGCATATATCACTGTTGATGGGTGAAAACCTTCTCACTGTAATTTGGGTGATTTTGTGTATTTAAGAATTACAGGGCTACAAGTACAGTAGAGTCAACAACCTCTGATTATTTGATCATTCAATCACCTTAAAATGAAGTAGTCATCAAGAAGAAAACAAGTGGGAATAAATGAAAAGGTTTTCACCCAACAACGTCAGTCTGCTGTAATTCTTTTTAAACGGAAGCACCGTTACAGTAAGCTAATCACTCTGGCAACTAAATTAAGCACCTAATCTCATTTTGTCTGCCTACCAAGAAGGCCTGAGATGTAATAGATGAGGTCTTGGTTAGATATGATCATATTTACACCTCAGAGATCTCAGATGACTTCACATGTTATCTCTCATAACACATCCCCCTGTTTTGGCAGGGGACTCATGAAATACACACACATATCTTTATAATTTACATGAACAGTATTACACTGATGCTGTGAGAATTAGATGTTTTTTTTTTTGCATATTCTTTTTTTGTCTATCCACCCTAATTGCTCTCTGTTTTTCTTTTAAACATCTTTCTTTACTTAGTAAAACAGCTGTCGCTCCCTCGCCTGTCTATTTGTCTAAGACCAGAGGCAGTAGATGAGTAGAGGAGTAAGATGGTAAAAAGACGGGTGGAGGGGGACGTGGGGTGCACGGGACTCCTCTGGGAGTCTGTTGATGACTATCAACAGACTGACTGTTATGACTATCTGTGATAAGAGTCTGGGAGAGGAGAGCCTCTGAAGGTTTCCAGCCCCAAAGCAGACAGGATATCTTCGAAAAAAAAATAGTGGAGCCTGAGCACAAGTCAGTTGTCCAACGACCATTCAGGAGGGACAAGAAGAGAAAACGGATTAATTGTTCACCTTTGACTGGTTGGGAGGCAAAGACCAAAGATTTCACCTTGAAGGGAAACATAATTGACCACAAGCAAACAGCAATACTGATCTGGAAATAGTATTTTCAAATGTCAGTGGTAGAACCTGGGCTAAATATACCTTACCATTAGTACCAGTAGTGTAAAATAGTAAAAAGTAAAATTGGTAAATGAACAGACAGCTATCTTGTGACATCTATCAAAGTGTTGTGATATATGTCCCTCTTAAAGTGGCCAAAATAACTAAACAATAATAGTGCAAAGACATGCTGAGTGTCCCCCTTTTTTAGGGAGAGGTGTGAGTGTATGCCGGGGCACTGCTGTGAGCACATGTGTGGATGTATCTCTTCAGAACTGAAGGTGGCCTTTTTCTACAAGCCAAAGAGCTAAAGCTTAGCTGATGAATATGCATTAGTCGGGTGTCTGGGGAGAAAAAAGGAAGGAGGAGGAAAGCTGAGAGAAAACATGAGATCTACGGGTAGAGTGTAGCTTTTGGACCCCAAACGGCCAGCCATAATACGAACTTTAAAAAAGGAAAATGTTCAGCCTGGCAATCTGCCACATAGCGTGTGCCTGTGTGCTTTAATCGGCTGCATGCTCCTACAACTGGTGGGAAGAAAACAGAGTGGGGAAAAAAAAAAAAAAAAGAGGTCTTCAGACTGAAATTGGAACTCTGAGAGGTTTCTTTAAAATTTTGTCAATGAGGGATTCATCATTTTCATCAGTCAAGTTCTTCAGAGATATTAAACTAACAATGTTTTTTTTAAGGAGAAAAATCATGAGACATATTTTGCAAATATAACTACTAATGGTAACTGCATATGATTTAAACCTTCTGAGTTAGATTAATAGTATTTACAGAAGGCAAATTTTGATTGCCTTGAAATGATCTTATCATACGCAGGAACAAGAGGTACAAGTTTAGATGTAAAGCAGGGGTGGTGGGTGAGGGTATTGAGGGGAGGAGTTCTGGGATGCCACGACTGCTGGTGAGCCTCCCCGAGGTATCCTGGGCCTAATTCGACGAAACACCGGTGCAGGGAGGTGCCTACTTAATAACCCCAGTGAGATACTGAACACTCTCTCCTTGTTACTCAGGTTTTGTACTAGGTAGTGTTTTACTTTGGTGTAGGAGCATAGCATGCATAGTCTTAGCATAGCATACGGTGAATTTGCAGTGATTTTGAGTCAGTTAACCTTCACAGTGTTATTT
The DNA here is from genome assembly GCF_022577435.1 of Embiotoca jacksoni. NCBI lineage: Eukaryota > Metazoa > Chordata > Actinopteri > Embiotocidae > Embiotoca > Embiotoca jacksoni. Next base: position 7,078,596 of record NW_027185447.1, read on the forward strand.
CGTATTAATATGGCACTTTGTGTGTATTTTAAAACATATTAGAGTACAAATGTATGTGTTCATCATGTTAACATTTGATATAGACATCCACAAATTTTTCATCCTAAATTTATTTTGCAGAAAGTTTATTAAACAATGTGAAAATGTTCTCCAAATCATCAGCTGGTGTCTAATTCAAGCACATCGTTCCCTCTCCACATCAGTGTTCCAATGATTAACTTGAAAAGTCTACTTTCCTTATTACAAACGAATGTAATATGAGACTATGTGAATGACCGGCCTCATAAAAGTGAACAGTCAGTGAAATGAAAAGCAGGCCAGAGTATTTCATCTCTGATTAGGAATACGAGAAAGAGAGACAGGGATGGAGAGAGAGACAGAGACCAGGAGTTCTGTCTTTTTTCCTAATGAGCTTACTGAAGCAACTTCAATATCCTCTAATGTCATGTTGAAATGAAAATTAATAGTTCAATATGCTGCCACCGCACTGGGCCACGCTTCTTCCATTTCCATATCAGATGGCGTGACCAAATGAGTGTGCTCGCTTCAGACCGACGCCCAGAAAAGCTGATACCTCCACTAATCAGACAGATTTTTCCATCTGACATTACTGTGCTGCTGGAATTCTGGATGAGTGCGTTGTGTGTGTGTGCGTGTGTGTGTGCGTGTGTGTGTGTGTGTGTGTGTGTGAGTGTCTGTGTGTGCAGGGTTCAGAGATGAGGTCCAATCATACAAGGGATGCAAATGAAATGAGTATCTATGCAGATGATAAGACAGATGTTTGGGAGCATCAAGAGTGAAGGCTAGAAATGTGAATGAAGAGCAGCCTGTTTATTCGGTTACTCTCTTCGGTGCTGCTTCATTTCATGTCTTACTGTCTTTGTGCCACAAAATATGTGAGTGTTCAAAAGTGATACACAGTAGTAGTGAAATCAAATCAGAAATAAACACAATGCACAAAGAAGCCATTGGTGGTGCCTACCTCCCATCCGAAAGAGCTGTCTTTGCCTGAGGCCCCGTGATGCTTTGTACTGTGCAGACCGAACCGCTCACCAGCACCAATGCGGGTCTTGGCCCATATGCCGAGGCCGGCACCGGGCACAGAGGACTCCCGCAGCTCCAGTTCGCTGGGAATGGGAATGTCATCAGGAATGTAGACGGGTGCCTCGTAGGGCGAGCCCTCCTTGGGTGTGGTGAAGTCCTGGTCGTTGCTGCTGCTGCTGTTGTTGTGGAGGTGGTGGTGGTGGGAGGCGTAGATGTGGGGGTGCAGCAGGTGGTGGTGGTTGTTGTTCGGGTGGGAAGGAGTCGGTGATGGCAAGGGGGACATGTTGATGACGCCGTCGTCTGCGTCGTCTTCTGGGCTGTCGGCACCACCTCCGCTGCCGGCTGCCAAACCCTGGAGGTCGGCCTCTGTGTCATACATGCTGTCCACTGGCTCACTGTCATCTGGGAGACAAAGTCACATACGCAGACATTTGTTAATCAGCAAGTACAAGAAGAATTCAGAGACTGAAATACTATAAGTTCTACCTCCAACCTCACTAGCACGCCACACATCCAGTGATTTCTTGGCACTAAATTACAATATAAACTCTAACTGTTAGAAAACCACACTGTACAATGACAATATGTTGGGTTCCTCAGACAATCTGACGGGCTTCAGCTACAAAATGCTTCGTTGACTGATTTTCCAGAGGTTATCTGAGAATATGCAGAAATACGGCGAGGAGAAGTGTTAGTTTGGCCAAGACCTTGATGGGAACAGTTCTCAATTTCATCATAGGCACCGTGACCTGGTTAGCCTCGTCGCCCATGATTATTGTCACATCCAAGAAATGACAAAAAGAATGTGCCTGCGCTCTGGGAGCCCAACCATTCAAAACATGATGATGAGCAATACAAGTATGTCTGTGTGGAAGCACTTAACATTTGGATTTAAATTTCATAAAAATATTTCAACGTGTTATTGTGGACAGTGAAGGTTTGTAAATGTGCATGTACAAACGTATCTTCATTACTGATGTGTGTCATCTGCGTGGGATGTTTTGAGAGCATATTATGTGGATTCCCGTTGCCTCTGAACATTAATGCTGAAATGAAGAGATCATTTCATAGAAAGTATTATATTCTTTTACAACAAAGAACACAAACTTCCCAAGCAGATGCACAAAAACATTGCCTCATCTTAATAGCTTAAAATACAATTTAAATCAGGAACAATCTCATCAAAGAACAAGATAAATTACAAATTTGACCAAACATCTGATGCCAGCTTCATTCTGTGCCTGACAGTGTTCTCTATTCAGTACTACATACACACATTTCAGTCAGTACCAAAGAAAGTATCAAGGGTTTGATACCGAGTCTGTGTATATTTGTTTGTGTATGTTTTGACTTGAGCACATCTCTGTGTCTCTTTCTTTTTCCTCTCTTGACAGATCCTGTCAAAACACCACGGCAGTTTTACTATCTAAACACAGGGACTGGCAATCAGAGGGCCAACTAGGCCCAAAATTACAGCAGGAGTGGTTCCAATCAAGCTCCCTCGCTCTGCTAGCCTCCATCCAGCCTGCTGCCAAGCCTGTCGCTGCTGCTGCCCAGGATTTAACTGGAGCTGCAACATGACAGTTTAAAAAATGTGCTTGTTAGTACATGAAAGTTTATGATTTCATAAGGAACATTTTGGGAAGAATTTTAATGAATTTTGATGTGAGAAGACAAAAGTTATAATAAAATAACATCATGATGTTTTATTTTATTTCTGCATAAAACATGTTTTCTCTGAATGCCTACAAAGACAGAGAGAAACATGTTGCAGAAAGCCTGGATGAGCTAATCAAGAATCCATGTAGGAAAATCTAAACGAGCATGTTCATTATACAGTGGATCACTATTTTGTTCTTTGATAAATATTTGGGTGTCTACCCAGATGTGGACTGTGAAAGCTGTTAAATGAACTGCATGTCAGTTTTAACTGTGAAATGTGAAACTATGAAAGCATGTGACAAGCGCTTTTTCAGCGCCTGGCAAACCTGCAGCCCGTCCGCGTAGATTCGGGAAACTTATCATATAAAGCTGCGGCAGTAAAAGCCAAACTTTTATAACTGATTTTGCGTCATCCAGTGATTCTGACTGGAAAAGAACATGTTTTTTTTAATGATCACTGTTTCATAAGGGTTCAGACCAGGCGTGCAATTAAGCACTGGAACAGCCAGCAGTAGCTTCCACTTTTCACAGATCAATTAAAGTTTTATGACTCAGCCCTATCTGCTGCTCCCTCTACACAATCAAAAGTGTTTTCAGGCTGTTAAACACTTTTTTTTCGCTCACTCTCTCTCTTCACTCCCCCTCTCTCACTGGCACTTGACCCATCGAGAGCAATTTTGACAAGCAGAGAGACAGCCTCGGAAAATCTATTAAATACCATTTGGCTTTAAGAGCCTCGGTGCACAAAAAATGCACAGATCGCTACGTCAAATAATTGAGCAACAAGGAGAGGGAGGGGAAAAAAATACCACTTAATTTTAATGAACAAAACATCTTTCGTGAGTAACATGAAGCAGTAAAGCGAGGCAGAAATGGCAAACGCAGTGTGATATTAAACAAGTTCAACTTTCAGTCATAACTTTAGTTAATTCATAAAAATAGTTGTCTGGAGAGAAAACTGGGGAATTTTTAGCTCTCACTCTCCTCCCCTCTGTAAGACAAGCTGACCATGTTCGAGCAGCACCGACAAAAAAAAAAAGATTGCAGATGAGAAAAGTAAGCAGGAAAATAATGAAAGGGGCCAAGAAGAGGAGGAGGCAAAGAGTCGAACAACTGACGACTGAGCTGCTTTTAAACAGCTGTGTGTTAGCTCTGGGTCTCAAAAGACCCAGAAAGAGATGTTAGGTTCGCCTCCCTGAGGGCTTCTTAAAAAACACACGGGCCAGATAGTGCCTTCCTCTCCCTGGCTCCTTATGTTGTTCTTTCGCTCTCTGTTCCTCTCGCCATCTCTTTCTCTTTTACGGGGAGCTATTTATCCTGATTACATCAGGGGTCAATCATTAATTCGCACCTTGGGGGTCCCGGTGCTGGCCGTGGCTACAATGGGCTGCTTGTTCAGCGGCTGTTATTCCAGTGGAAAACTACTCTGCTCTGCCTGAGAGCCAGGCCCAGGCCACATGAAGGCATCCCATTTATTTGATAAATTGTAAATGCGTGCCATAAACGCAGCTCTTTGCTTTGTAGCATGGCTTGCAATAACAAAGATTTTAGGGCACGTAAGAGCACAGATGCGGGCTATCACACAAACACACATCTGTTTGCAACTGAAGGAGCTGTTACTGCACTCTAAACACATGTGCAGGAGATCAGATGGTGTTGTAGGTAAAGATGATATCTCATAATTACTACATGTCAGAGGGCAATAACAAGATATGACATAGATATGACATTTATAGAGACCTAACTTGTAAACTGTACACCTAGCAATGTCGAATATTTCAAATCACAAGAAAAATCCTTCTATACTTCTTTTCAAGGGTCGGGGTAGAAAAAAAAAAAAATAAAAAAAAATAAAATAGGAAATGCCGATAACATTGTAATCAGCGTTGCCATGGCAAAATAACTTGACATTGTGCTAAAAATCAGCGGTTTAATCGGAGGAGCGTACAACAGGCAAATTGTTCTGTGGTTGTGTTTAATCAGAGCACTCTAGACTTAAATGCAGAAAGATAGAGATCTGGAGTCATTTTCTGCCGTCTGCCTGGACGCACACAAACACATGTGCTTTGTGGCATATAGACCGAGCTTTGTCGATGTAGTCTGCGTAGAAAGAAACAACACAGACTGCATGCAAGAATTCAGACGGAAAAAAGGACCAACTAATTTCATGCAGAATAAGCAGGCATTGCTTAAGAGAAAAAAAAAAAAAAAAAAAAATCATAAAATCATGAATGCATGTAAAATTGCTGTTAAAGATGCATTTTTAATTCTAGGGATGCACAGAAAAAAACTGCAGACTTAAGGATAGAATGGATGCCAAGAATAGCTTTAGTATTCAGAACCAGGTGTATGCTATGCAAGCAGTACAGTGGAGTCATGGTTGTTGTTATGATAACACCGAAAGAGAGCTGGAAATAGGACATGTGTGCCAGCGATGGCCATCATAAAACACACACATCCTACTTCTCCCACTGCCCTCTCCAACACACACAGAGACTGTATCTTTGTCTGGCCGTAAATTGATCTGGTTCAGTTCAAAAAGAAAGCCAGCCACTGATGAAAAGACAGTATCCAGGGAAAAGGCAAAACTATGCAAAATTCTGCGCAGCCTCCAAATATGGGGAGAAAAGATCGTCTGGTGAAAGAAAAATAAAAGGCAGAAGGAGAATGTGTGGACCATGACAGATATGAAAAATGGGTAGCTAGTTGAGCAATAAATGACCAAACATTTTGATGTGGGAGCTCTGTGCATGCATGTGTGTGGGGCGGAGTGCAAAGCCAAGCCTAATCTTCTGTTTGTGCCACTATATTGTGTCAATATGGTCCCACTTAGTGGCATTATTGGGCCACAGAGTGATATTGGTACCTGTTTCTCTGTAGTAAGCAGGCCTTTGATGATTCTGTCTCCACACAAAAAAGAGGCTAAAACCCCTCCTGATTTAAAACAGGAGGGATGCAGCTGTAAAAATCAAATGAGGGCAAATTAAAGGTGAAAAACTCTACAATGGTGTATTTTTCCACGGTGGCACCGGGGTACCATATATCCAAAATGACGTATAACTGGAAGCATGTGATGAGGCAGCCAGAGGAGGACATTCAGGGGAGATGTTGTTTGGCGTGTGTTTGGTGTGTGTTTGCTGTGTGCATGCAGCTTGCGTGTGGTTGGAAGTAGTGAGTGAGCAAAGGGGGCATGGTCAGCTAGAATACCAGCAAGCCTCTCTGAGCGAGAACACCACACTGTTTCCCCTTGTAAAAGCACCAGGGAGCATTTCCAAGCAACACTAAAACCTACAACACAGCTACTTCAGAGTAGGTGGAAAGAAAGAAAGAAAGAAAGAAAGAAAGAAAGAAAGAAAGAAAGAAAGAAAGAAGGAGGGCAAATGTAGAGGGACAAAACAAATGCACCATCTGAAGGCCTATTTCCCCTGTACATGTACAGTTACTCTACATGATAATTATACAATAACCATAACATGCTCTAACTATAGGCTATATTAAAACACATGCTATTGTGAGTCACAGATTATAATGCTTGTGTCATCAACAAAATGTGTGGTAAGATTATGTGTTTTAACATGACCAAAATGACGTGAAAACATACTGGAATATTGTTTTCATTTTTTATCCATGTACATACATAATGTATGAAGTTGTACAGAGGTTGAAATCCACACATTTTTGTTGCTCGCTATCTTTGATTGGTTGTAAGTTTATAAAACCTGAAACAGCTGAAATAGTCTGTTCCACCCTCTTTTTTGTTGTAGTGAACGTCAAAACATATTTTAGCATTTCCACATAAAAAGAACAGACAACTCTACACAATTTGGTCACTGTCGCTCAGTAAGGAAGGACTGAACGTGCATTTTTGTGTTTGTGTGGAGCGCCAATACAACATGGCTGATGTATTGACATGTCATTTGTGCTGAGCAGCTGAGAGCCATTCCATCCTCCAATAAAGTGTGTGTGTGTGTGTGTGTGTGTGTGTGTGTGTGTGTGTGTGTGTGTGTGTACACTGAGATCAAGCCTCCAGGCAAGCAGAAGACAGCAGGCAACCTCCTGCAGCTGAGAGCAGGTGTTTGTGTGTGTGTGTGTGTGTGTGTGTGTGTGTGTGTGTGTGTGTGTGTGTGTGTGTGTGTGTGTGTGTGTGCGCGCGTGCATGTTGGCCCTGTGGTCCCAAGAGGCCTCTGGGGACCAGGCTGCTGCAGACATTTATTAACAGGGCAGATTAATAGCACTAGAAGAAAACATGTTCACAAACATGATAAATATTAATAATAATCAATATTGAGTTACATTTGCCAAATTGAGTTGCAAACATCACCCAGGGGGAGGTGGGACGGGGCAGGGGGAAGGGGTAGATGAAGCAGGAAGGATAGTGAGGAGGCTGGCAGGGTAAAAAGAAACATTAGATGAGAAAAGAAGAAATAAGACACATGAAACAATGGTGATGATAAAGACAAAAATCTTCACAGAGGGAGTTCACATTTATACACATCTCATTATAAAAGTTGCCACCTATGGACTATTTAAATGATGGTCAGAGTCAAACATGTCCAGGCAGGACAAAACTTCCTGATATAACAAGTTATCAAATTAAAGCCAAAGAAGCCGCTGAGATAAATACCACTCACTGTTCCAGATGAGCATAACTACGAAGCTTTTTAGTATATCTCCCATTCTGCGAGACAGCCAAACATCGGAAACATTTGTGCGACAGCAGACTTGTGACACAAACAAGGTGGTGCAGCCAAGTTTGAATGTCTACCACCGTAGTTAAATCTTTTCCACCATGTAAAGCAATTCTTGAATCAATTTTATCGTTTCAGTAGGTTAGATAGGCGGAGAAGGGTGGAGTCAGATTCATGAAACCACCCAAATTGTCAGTTGAAGGAACCGCCATGACTGTCAATGGCCACAGAATTGATAGAACTTGATATATTGGTAATCATTTAATTTTGGGACTGTTTTTTCTGGCATTAATTAATTAATGAATTGCATTAATGCTAGATGAGAAGAGTTCATGCAAAGAACACCTTGCGTATGCAGAAACAAACTATTCCACAATACTTTTTAGTGTATATTTCTTTCCCTTTCCATTTGAGAGTGCATGTGTGTCTGTATGTGTCTCTACACCCACTTCTAGTGCAGCTTCATTTAGCAAGCCATTCGGGAGGCCAGACAGCCAGCTCGGGGAGCACCAAGGTAGACAGCGTGCAGAACAAACCCATCCATTCTTATTAACCAGGGAGGAGAGAGGTTCAACTTGTGTGTCTGTTTGTGTGTATTCAAAGGAGACATATTTTCTAGTGGCATCACTTTTTTCAGCATTAGTGTTTAGTCTAAGATCTGAAGACACATTTTTTTATGTTGATTTTAATTAAAAGATATATATTAAAAAAACAAAAAAAAACAACAATGTTTTGGCAAAAAAAGAAGAAAAAAAAAAAGGTTTTAAAACATTCATGCAAATGAAGCCCCTTGGAACTGAAATAAGAATTGATTGGTCAATTGATCCTCACATCCAACTCAGTAATGATCGGTGTGTCTTCACTTGTCCATCTTCAAAAACTTGACATAATAGCAGAAAGGCAGAGAACTGAACCATCAACACAAACATTATTCTGCAATATTTATAGGTTCTAATTAATTTTCAAGTTGGCTTATTTTGCCAAAAAAGGTGGAGACCATTTTAGGAATCACCATGGTCAAATGAAAATCTACAAAGCAAATTCAGTGAAGGACAACAGATTCCAAAGCTTTAAGGATTTCCAACTTCACTCTTACTGGAACTATATATGTCTTTTTCAAATCTAACATAATTTATCTCAAATACAATAAATGTTTAGGGTGAGCATCAATACATAGTAGTTGTATGTCTGAGATTGTACGTGTGTGTGTGTGTGTGTGTGTGTGTGTGTGTGTGTGATTGTGTGTCTGAGTTAGTGTGTGTGGTGGTGGTGATAATGGTGGAGGGGGGACTAGAAGCAGCATACACCCATACATCAGTCTATTACTCTCCAGCCTTGCCGCTGCTCCTCTCTTCATCTCGCCCGCTCCCTCCAGTCATTAGCCAGTGAATTAACGACAATCGAGCATGCAATTAATCACCCTGACAAAAGTGTTAGCATTGCCTGGCTAGGCCGGCACGAGACTGTGGGGGGAGGAGGAGGACGAGGAAGAGGAGGGGGAGGGGGAAGAGAAGGAGTGAGATGACTGGAAGGGTCAGGGGAGACTCGGAGTCTGTGGGGTAGGAGAGCAGCGTGGAAAGGTGGTGAAGCAGAAGGACATGAGAAGACGGGACTGAGGCACTGTAGAGGAGAGGAACGCTGGAGTAAGCAGAAGACAAGAAAGGGAACATGTTTGTGTGCGCTTAAGTATGTTTCATTTGGGATTTCTGTTATAAAAAAAAGCTGCAGAGTTACTTGTACTGAAGGTGAGAGGCTATCAGTGAATACAAATAATAAACCAGCTGACTGTCGGTGGTAGACTCGAGTTAAATGGACAGAGCTGCTGCAAAAGAGGAGTTCCATGTTCAAAATCAAACAAGCAAGCTATTTCTGAGTATACCCGTCAGCATGCAATTACACCTATATTTAGTCCAATGTTGAAAAATAGAGAGGCGTTACTGCCAGTCAAATGGAATCCAACGAAACCTTGTGTAATCTTCTATTTAAATCTTATGTACTTTTTATATAGTAACAGACAATGCTTGTGGTTTTACACAATTAAAACACAATTCCATGTGGGTCCATAAAAGACATGAGACATGCAAAATATGGTCAGTATGTTATTTGGCAGACACAACGAATTGTAATATGAATACAGAATTAGTTGGGAAGGGATTATGTAAGTAAACCTAAAAAAAATATTATAGACTTATATGAAGACTTAAGACAAATATAATGACAAATTATGTGCAGAAATAACAAACAAAAGTTATGAGATGTATGGAAAAACAACAACAAAAAATTCCTGGGGTGAAAGATAAGCGTCACTTCTCCACAGATAGCCTCAAACACAAAATGAGTCACAGAAAGTCATGTTTGCCAACTACCTCAACTTTTATATCCTTTTATATGAGCTGAGAAGTCCCTCTTCTCTCGCCCTCTGCTCTCTCCCTCCCTCCCAGAGTGAGACCACCTGCTGGGAGGCCTGAGCTGTGGACGTCAGGTGGGTCACGGCCGTCACACAGTCCCATGTCATCAGGCTGTCACAATGAATGGAGCTGACATGGGAGATATGCTAATCCACTTAGCTTCAAACTCAGCCAGGAGGCCGGTACGCAGCCCTGCCTTAGCCCGCAATGAGCAGAACACACACAGACACATTAAGCCATGTAACTCTGAACTTTCCAGAATATGTATATTAGATTAGATCAGATGAAGCTAAATGATCCCTGTGGGGATATTAAGCAGGTGCTCAATAGGATATATATTATAAGAGAAGAATAGGCCATACAGGGGGTGGACACGTTAACACAAAGACTTGTAGATATAAGGCAAATCCATACAATAGCACCTCAGTAAATACTGGCATTATAAAGATTTTAATATGATTTTAATATTTAGGTTTTGGTACGATTGGGTCACAGGGAAATTGAATCCACTTTATGATTATGATGAGATTAGATGACAGAAAATGTATGTTAATTTGATAATCACAAGTCATTTAACGAGTAACAGCCTTCCAAATGTGACGAGCTTTCTCTCAGTTTAGTGTGACTAATGGTTTGGAAAAACAAGCAATTTAATATGTGAATTATGGCATTTTAATATGTAAATAGGCATTTTTAACTCTGGGGACATTTTATTGACAAAAAGTTTGATCTGAAAATGTTTTGTTCTCCTCATAATTGCACCTGTTATTTAACACAGATAAACTGAGTGAACTAGGAATAAATATAAGGAGGGCTGTTGGTCAAATGACAAATACTTTGATAATCAACTCATAAAGAATAAATGTACAACCTCCCTTTGGCTACAGCTTCCAAGATGTGGGGATGCTACTCTCAGTTTCCCCTACACTGTAAACTAAATATAAAATGTCTTGGAGAGTTGCAAGGTCAAGAGGTGAACCATAGTTTTTTGAAAACATACATGGAATTCTTCCCCTTTTTCCCCCTAACTTCCAGCATTTATGCTATTACAGGTGTTAATATCCTCACCCCAATGTAAAAGCAAATGCAGCCAAGTACAGGTGCTAAAAACATGCAACTGAGAGCTTTGACAAAGTTGCTGGGAAAGTGTAAAACGTTGATTTAAGCATTTATATGACAAGCAAAACAGCCGACGCTGGAAGATTACAACAATACAGTATATTCCAATATCTGCATGAACAGGCATACTCATTCACTGCACCAGTGATCAAAGTCAGCCAGCGAGCAGCAAGGTGTCAGAGTTCAAAACTATTGCGCCACTCAGCCAGATGATATCTCAAACCGATCCATCGTATTTCCCGACCATGACTTCCGCTATTAGGAGCTGCAGCGGTGCTATTACTAATCTGTTCACTATCCCACAGAAACGGGAAGGAAGAGAGGGAAACAGATGGGAAGGCAGGAGAATGGCGAGCAAGGGACACAATGCTTACTGCTCCCTTCCTCCTCCTCCTCATCCTCTCTACCTCCGTCTCCCCTCTCTGCACTGCTCGCTCTCTAGCTGTCCTCGGAGCGAGAGAGAGCGGAGGCTCACAATCAGCCTGACAATACTGTATACAAGTGGTTGTGAACAATGGAGGCCGGCCACAAAGAATTCTGGGAACAGGGGAACAGCCTTCTTCTCCTTCGGGTGGCTCCTGCGTGCCGGACCCATCGATACACATCGGCCTGCTGAGACAGACCGGTGCCACAGAGACGGAGAGGGAGAGAGAGAGAATACAGAGACATGATGCAGATATGATCCTCTTAGGTAGCTGCTTCAAATCTCTGTATTCTCTGTCTTTCTCTTCGTCCCTGTAATTTTCGGTGTTTGCATGCATGTGTGGGAAAAAAAGGCAAGAATGAAAACATTTCCTGTTCCTTAAAATCAAATACTTATTCATGTGCACACATGCACAAACACAAACACACACACACACACACACACACACACACACACACACACACACACACACACACAAAGTCACACCCACACACAATTGTTCCTATAATTAGACCACTTAATTAACAGTCAAAGAACCACAGAGTGAACTGGGAATAAATATAAAGTGTGTATTGCTGTGTGCGTGTGTGTATATATAAGTGTGTGTGGTTGAGTGAGTAGGTGGTTGGGCAACTGACTGCAGAGCCTGCAACAATATGAGCAAAAGTATTTCAAACTGGATAGAAAATGCTGAAACAAGAGAAAGAGAGGAGAAAAAGAAAAGGCGGAGGTGACAGACGGGGAGAGAGTAAGAGAAGACAGGCAATTTTTGTCCCTCTCCTCTTTAAGTGTGTAGGGTGTGGGGTGAACGCGGTCCATTTGGAAATAATTGGCTGGTAATTAGGAGGGGGTCGACAGGTCGATTTGGGAACAAATGGCTGTCTTTAGCTCAGGTGGCCCTCCACACGAGATAATGGGGGCTTTACTTCCCACTAACCTCCCTCTCCCTTCCACTTTCCTCTCCATGATTCTCCTCCGCTTCCATAACTGCGAGAGTATGTGGTAGCATATGTGCTGGCAATATCTAAATACCTCACAGCAAGAGTAACTTTTGTTTTTATTAATTAGACCAGCAGCTACACACTACATACATCCTACACAGAGTATTCCCCCCTGTTTGTCAAGTGAATGCTAACTGTTACTGCAGCTTTAGGGCAGAGGAAGACAGCAGTAGTAGTTTGTTTGTGGATATGGTCCTTTTTACTGTTATCTAAAGCTACATGTTTGACCTTTAACAAAAGCTAAATGCTATTCAGAGTGCCCGCTTCTCTTGTCTAAGAAGCAGCAACTTGCATTTTACTGTCATTGCCTAATTGTAAGGTGGTAGTGACCCACTTTGTGGACCCCAGAGTTTTATTTAACCTTCATTTAAAACACAGCAACCATGAAGGCGGAGAGCCAATCTCATTCATAATGGTGCTTAATTGTAGGACCGAGATGAGCGAGTAAAGTAAGAGTAAAAGAAGGCAACTAAACTTCATACAAAATCCAACTGGGAGCTACATAATAATGTAAAATATTGAGGCAGCATTAACTTTTTTATCTTGTGCATATACAGACATGAAAGACAATCGCTGCAGCACCAAAACAGTGAGTATGTGTCCCACTTTAGACTTCAGGCTCTCACCCTCTCTTTCACTGTTTCTCCCTGTCTCTCTCTCTCTCCCTCTCCCGTCCTCCCATTCAGCAGCGCTGGGGTCTTGTTTGGCTTCCTGCTGTTTGTGTCCAGACAAGGTCTTGATCTGAATACTGATTCCCCATTGATAGGCCCGCACTTCCGATCTAATTAACTTGTTTTGTCTTTGGCTAAATGGAAACGTCCGAGGGAGGGTGAGAGAAGGAGTGAGAGAGAAAAGGGGGAGCGACACCAAACAATGTCACAGATCTTTGCAGGAGACGCACCGTAAATAACAACAAGTAAACACAAACAGGATGGAGGTTAAGGAAGGACATGTTCGTATATAAAAAAAAAAAAAAAAAAAAATCATACTGTGTGCACATCAAAAGAAGTTACTTAAAGGAAAAACGTTTATCATAAAAACAGTAGGGAAATGGTTTGAATTGAAAGCAATGAAATAAAAGCCCGAATGGAGCAGCACACTCACTGAGCTGTGTGGTGACAAGACCAATAAAAACAAAGTGCTGCTTACAACAAAGCTCTTACTATTAAAAATAGTACACGTCAACTTTTTTGACACAAATTTCTTTTAACTTATTTAAGAGGTTTGGTGACTTTGTGTCCAAAATATCAGCATACATCTCTTTCAAATGAATGTCCAGACTTCAATTCCAACCAGCACCACAGATTTATTGGCTCTATTTATGTCTGTTTATATTTTATAGCCATGTTATAGTTTCACATAATATCTATATGATATGTAATATAGTTTTACATCATGAGCTGCAGATGAGAGCAAGTGAAACAAGTGTCCATGTCTTTTTTTCTCCTATGTATTGTCCTCTGGTCCCCTGTGTGCATCCACCTCTGTACATCCGTAGCCCTTGCAGCAACACACTTCATAGAGGACAATACACAACACGATGGACACAAATACAGCATGAGCAGAGGAGAGGCAGACAGAGAAGTCAGTGTGCATTGAGAGAAAGATAACGACGAGAGAGTCTGCTGACAAGAAAAGGCAGGAAGGCGGAGGGGTGGGGTGGGGTGGTCAGATAATGACCCAAAATAAACTGCATAAACAAAAGAAAGAGTGGCTGAGATGGGCTAAAGGAAGAGGAGAAGTGCAGGCGGAGGGAGGATCAAAAGGGGATGTCCGCCGCTGATACTGTACCTCAGATAATGTGTGGCGCAATTAGCGCACTGTGACGATTTCCATTAGGGCTAATCAAATATTTATATTGCCTTCTGAGCATGTCACAATGCTGCCCTGGCCCTTCATATCAATGTGACAAACGTCTAATGAGAGAGTGGGTGTACAGACAGTGAGGAGGAGGAGGAGGTGGAGAGACACAGAAATGAGGAGAAAGAAAGAGGTGTTGGAATTAGAGTTTGCTCTTTATCCCTCTTTCACATTTGGTTTGCAAATGCTAGGCCTCTATCATCAATTACACGGACGGTCTGGTGTGTGTGTGTGTGTGTGTGTGTGTGTTTGTACATGGGATGAAACAAGGACAAGGCAGCGCTGGTGCTACCTTACCTAGAGCCATTAATGAAACTGGGCTGGATGTAAAAACAGTCCAAACAGGGCTCATCACTCTGGGCTTCAAGCAGGAATCGAGCTAAAAAGCAGTGGGGTAGAGACGAAGTGAGAAAATATAGGATGGGGATGAAAGAAACTTGAACTGGTAATGGTGTCATTTCCCAAAAAGAGAGGCTTGTTTGAGCTGTAGAGAGTATAATTGACTGGAGTGAAGTGTATGCTTTTACAAATGCAGAATAACAATATAGCAGTCACCTAAGGACCACATTGTAGGTCTTTCCATGTATGCTTTTCCAAATCTGAATTATTCATGTTTAAAATGATCTGAGCTGATCTTGCTCTGTGGTATTATTCCACATCCACTATCATATCCAACCAAGTACAATTTTATCACTGAAACATCCAAACAGGTTACTTCTTTGTGTTTTCAAACATTACAAGAACTTAATTTCCCCCCTGAGCAACTTTCTCGGTGCCATTTTCTGTGAACTGTTTGACCTAAAGTGAAATGAGAAAGAAAAAAAACCCCTATAGATTAACCATTGCTGGCCAGTGACACAATCAAGTGAGGGTTAGGGGTAACAAGATGGGCGGGCCTCCAGAGGTGAGAGGTCAAGTCCTGGTCTGACAGACAGATGGAGGAGAGTGGTCTGCACTTGAAGGATGAGAAAGGAATGAAGGATGGACCTGGTTGGGTGCTGTGACAGTCTGGGATATGGATGACCCTCTGCACCAATGTGACAGAGTAACAGTCCCACTTTAACCAGAATTGTTAACTGGTCAGTAAGTGGAAAGGAGGATGTGGGAGGAACATGGCATATGAAATAAAAATGAAGCAGACAGCATAGAAAAACACTTCCACATGGCAGAGACTCGCTGTGCAACAAAAAAATAAGAGAACATGCGTCTATAGTATATTTTTAACAAATATACCAGGTGATATTATGCAGCACAATAGACTAATAAAAAAAAGAGCCAAAACACAGGATCTGATCTGTCAACTATAAACATGGTAGTAAAATATTAGGGGGAGCACCTCAGAGCTGCTTTTGGACATGTTGAATGATTTAATGTACTTTAACTTACATAAATTAGACAAAGATCAAATAAAAATGTGATTAGGGGAATACAAATTGTTTTAATAAATATCCTAAAATGAGAAAAAAGTACTATAAATAATTCATTTGAAAAATAATGTATTTATTTGCTATTTAAAGACAAATGAAGAGAAAAAATTATATTGAAAAATTGGATATTTACAAATAAAAGTGTTTTTACGGAAAAAAAAAAAAAACGTGTTAAATGTGTATAATCTGAAAAGCAGAGACGGACCTCGCTGTCTAACCTCCATAACTCAGGATAACAGAAAGTGTTGGGATAAGATGCTACAGCGAGCTAATCTCCGGCACAAGTGATAACATTCAGCGGTGAGACCATGATAGATGAGTATTGATCTTCTGGTTGTTGAAAGAGGGCAAAATAGATAACTAGACCACTTTATTGATATTGATTGAAGAGTTAAAGGCAAAAAATAACGATCAAAAACGAAAAGAAAATGTGTGGAATTATTGTTTAGTAAATTCGATTTAGTGGAGGAAAAAATTATTAATAGTTTGTATATGTAGCAATTGTAAGTGTTAGCATTTGGCTGGAGGAGGCAACTGCAAGCAACTCGGGTGTGTTAAAGGATCGTCACGTGCACACACACTGACACAGAAACAAATAGTTGGTGTCATCCCGACTTGTCCACATTTAAGCGTAAGATGGTCGCCTCTCTCAACAAACACTGCAAAGAGGCGAAAACGGCACCATCACGAAACAAACTCAGATCCCGACGCTCGTGAATCGACTCCAGCATCACACCGTGCCATTCTTCAAACACACATCTCCAACACTCACATGTGTAGTCGTAACTCACCAAAAGCCGACATATTATCTCATGCGCCTTCGAACAGCGTTGTCGAACTATGAGTTCCCGGCGACCCATAAACTCTAGTTACCAATTAACAGTGTGTGTTTGAGTGTGTGTGTGTGTGTGTGTGTGTGTGTGTGTGTGTGTGTGTGTGTGTGTGTGTGTGTGTGTGTGTGTGTTTGAGTGTGTTACAGAGATACTGGGAGAGTACAGGGGTGTCTGGCAGGCCTATCTGCAGCGCTGCGATGCGCTAACGTGAAAGAATGCCAGTGTCAATGTGACACAGATAGGGGAAGTGCAGGGGGCCGATGGGCCGGGTGAAGGTCGATGTCGAGGTCAAGTCCTAAAGTGGTAGAAGCTCGAGCACACTGTCTCCACATTGTCAATATGTTGACAGCATATAATGGTAAAATAGTAAAAAGGTGTCTTCTGGGACTTTCACTGAGTATGAGACAGATGCTGTGAGCGACAGTGAGAGCATGAAATCACCTTCTGTTGACACATTCTCGCTCATATTTAGAAGCTTTTCAACACGGTCTCCTCTGGATATTCTTGCAATCCTCTGATCTTTCCTTTCCGTCACTGATCCACCAATCATTTTCTTCACCCATCTTAACCTGACAAAGTACCTGCTCCGTACACCACTACCTCAGCGTCCACCCTCTTGTGATGGTCTTTGTTTCTTCTCGTAGTAGATGAACATGCAGCCATTTTCGGGTTCAAGACTTGAGTACTTTTAATCACGTCAAAGATAGTTTTAGGTCAACTTTCAAGTCCTTAGAGCAAATTCCAGGTTGTTCAAGACAAACTCAAGTCAAATCCACATCTCAATAGACAGTCAGTCCAAAAACTCAGAACCACCTCAGTTCTTCAGAGCCCAAGGTACTCTACTCAAATAATTTTCTTCGACCTGCAGTCCAAAACAAACGGAATACAATCTACCAAATAAAATACAGCAAATCCTCAGATTTCAGAAGCTGGTTTAAGAATTAAACAGTTAATCCTCTAACTTTGAATATTCAAAGTTTGTAACCACATCCCAGTCTTCTTTGGGGAACACTAGATTTTTAACTGCTCCAGGTCCCAACATGAGACTTGAATATATATATATCTTTTTAAACTAATGAAGTTACAGGTCCTCATTTTTACAACTTGGTTCTGACTTGAGGCCAGATCTGTGGTAGAGGATGGGGGAGAGGGATGGATGGAGGGAGGGAGGGAAGGAGGGAGGAAGGGGAGAGAGGGTGAGAGGGGTGAATGGGTGCTTGGATGGGTAAAGCCATGGGACACTGGAGCTGGAACAGACCAGCATTCCTTGTGAAGGGATGATACTGGCCAGGACGGAGCAATGTGGGGTGGGGGTTGGGGGTGGTGGTCGGGTGAGCGGGTGGCAGAGGGTGGGCACAAGGTGGGGGGTGGTGGGGAATGAGAGGTGGAGGGGGTCATTAGCACTAAATCTGTTCCATATGACACACTCACATGGCCTCTGTCTGGACTCTGTCTGTCTGATTGTCTCCCCACCTCTCTCTCTCTCTCTCTCTCTCTCTCTCTCTCTCTCAACTGGGGATGAGGGAAAGTAGCTGGGGGTTTTGGGGGGTGGGTGAGGGAGGGAGGGGTGGAGGTGGATATTTCTCAACCACAACAGGAGCTCTGCGGTGACAGGGGCCAGGCCATGTCACACACCGGGGACTCTGGTGGCTCTCCTTGTCCTGCAGAGAGGGCTTCATTGAACACCCCTCTCCTTTGCCTCCCTATCTCTTTGTGTCTCTGGGGCTCAACAAGAACAACTCACCACTGCTGCGGACAAACACACACACATCCACACATAAGAACGCGTCTGAGCACACACAAGGACAGAGATACAAGAAAAGAAACCATCTACAAATCTGAAAAAGAAACAATCAGTTTAATCATAATTTCCAACCCTGATGGAAGCCTTGTGGCTGAGTGTTTAAGCTTCAGTAATTCAGATGGTAGTGTGACATTTTCATGTTTCAGTGCTGAACCTTTGCTGCATACCTTTCACCTTCAATGGAGATAGTGAGAGTTTCCCTCGTGGGTGGTCGCTCTGTCCATTTTGCTCTAAACTGTAATGTTATTAACCAGAATTTACAATCTATTTCATAAACATGTAGCTGGATATTTGAAGACATTTTGTTGCCCGTGGTTACAAACAACACCTCATGCCCAAAAATACACTGGTTTAAATGAAGGTGACTAGAGTGTATGTCTCTCTTTGTTTTAAAGCATCTGAGTTAAAGGTGGGCAAAACCGTAATCTGACCGCTAATACCTTCCCTGATGGTCATAACACACACACACACACGCACGCACGCACGCACGCACGCACGCACACACACACACACACACACACACACGCACACACGCACACACGCACACACGCACGCAGGCCTGGATCAGTCTTGTCCCTGCATCCTGCACATCACAGGTCTGATGACTCTGCATTCACACACACACACACACACACACACACACACACACACACACACACACACACATACACACACACACACACTAATCACACACTAATCACACAGTGCTCCATGCCTGTGCAACAAAAGCGGGCTTTGTCTACAGCCAGCACTTGGACAAGAGGCTTAAGGACATTTTTCTCATTTTTGAACAGCTAATATCTTGCAAAAGTTGTCTAATCTCTTTGCGTTTAAGTTGAGATTTGCGCACCCACAGCTTGCAACACCCCTCCTCCTCCACATGCCTAACACCTATCCCTGCTATGCCCTGACGCATGCTGCTTAACCAGGCCATTTTAATTAGGTTAGATGTGTGTGTGTGTGTGTGTGTGTGTGTGTGTGTGTGTGTGTGTGTGTGTGTGTGTGTGTGTGTGTGTGCATTGTTTCAGCATCAAGGCCTCGACGTACAAGCTCATGTAATGAAACACAGCAGGTGATAATAAAGACGCTATTATCTTAGCAAACAATCTAATATAGAAATTTGTATACGATAGAGAATAAAAAGCCATTGAGAAAAACTTGTGATTTATAAAATAAAACTGCCTTTGCTTGACTTCATTTCCATCCATATCTCACAAACACATAATCACTGCATGCAAATATAATTACACATACACGCAGGGCAGGAGTCTAATAAACTCACAGAAAAAAATTGGATCGTAAATCATGTTTAACTCACTAACAGTGAAGGAGAGGAAGACAGTTGTCTTGAATCCAGTTTAGTCTCTCTCCCTGCCTACAGCATGAAAGGGACCATAGACACTAGACATTAAAGCAACTACAAACTAATTCTCTCACTGAAAGGAATAAAGGCTACCAGGGTTACAGGAAGTACAACCGAGTTGGAGAGTGACAAAGAGACAGAGGAAAAAAAGGAGAGAAAAGGAAAGAGACGGAGAAGAAGGGCTGCTTTAGAGACCCGGGAGACGGACGGGCTGTTTTCCGACAGTTTGCCATGCCAGCTCCAAGTGTGCTGATGGCTGTGATTTCTAACAGGTTTTAAAGAGGGTCATTTTCGGGGCTCTGCTTCTCTCTGTCTGTCTCACTTACTATCTATCTTCCTCTATTTGTCACTCTTCATGTTAGTCTGGCTGCTACGCTATCTCACTGTCTGTATGTGCACAAGATTGCATGCGAGTATCTATGTGTATCTGTGCCAGCTGGTCAGAAAGAATAAGACAGAAAAGGCTGGGTAGAGATGGAGAAAGGACTTCTTAAAAATGTTCCAAAAGTGTTTTTCTTTTCTTTCTTTCCTTGTGTATGTGCATGTGTGTGAGTGTGAATATTGCCAGTGTGAGCCATATTGTAGTACCGGGGCACTACAAAGGCAGCTGATTAGAAACAGTAGGTGAGCTTTGCTAACAATTCCCAGTGAAAAATGCAAAAAGAGAAAGGCAAGAGAAAGACATGGAGATGAAATAATGAGTAGGGGAATAAAGGAATCACAGAAAAAACACAAGGGACAGATAGAGATCTTAGCATGTGGGGTTGGGACCCTTTTATGGCACCAGCCACATTGGTTTGGTGGTATCGAGCATCAAATGCCTTGTAAATTGGTACCAAATTTCAATACCTATGCTACATCCTCACCAACATGTTTTCATTTTAAAACGCAGAACTTTTGCTCCGTTTACACATGATTAGATCCCATCACTGTCAATGAGCTACAGCAGCAGAAGTGCTACTTGGGCGGCACACCCACACAGACAAAATCAATAAGTATTAACTTAATGTTGCCTAAACCTTACATTAGAACACTGTATTTCAGTCAGAATAATGTTAGGCCATAAACCTGTCTGAGTTGCATTTGCTGCAGGTACAGGAAGCCTCATGTGTGCAGCCGGCAAGCTAGCGTCTACTGATAGCATGTGAAGCATTTAGGGAACATGGGCAAATTGTAGCATCAAGCAACAACTTGCATGTGAGGCGTTTAGGGGACATCTGTCAATTGAAGCTGCAGAAAACAATCTGGGCTAAACTCTCCTACTCTAACATGCAGGAAAACTAAACTTCCGTACCATAGTGTGTAATGTAATTTTAAATTTTTCCTAAAATGGATTTTAGAAAATTTGTATTAATACAAGTACCAACATTGAAGTCAAGGTGTCGGTGCTGGTATCAAAAAATGTTCAGCAATAGCCAGTCCAACCAGCATGTTACAAGTTCAGGTCTGTTTCGCTGTCCTGACGCCTCTCAGATAATTCAAATGCGCAAATAAGCTTACATTATGGTGAGATATGTTCTTGCTCCATCAGTAGTATGGACATGTGAAAAGGAATACACTAACTTTGTGGAAATCTCTTTGTAAACTAATTGTAATTCGCCAGGAAGATTGATAGAAGTTTGACCTGCCCTGCCAGTATTGTGTTTGAACTTTTTATACCTCACCTCTTAAGCATGCAGTGTGCTCATGTGTTACAATACACGCATAATTGTATTAAATCAAATTCATATGGGTTAAGGCTCAGATTACTACTTGTTTTTTTGTTGCCAAAAATTACATATTTTCCTGTAATATTCCTGAGAAGCAAGAGTCTTGCTGCAGTCCTTTCCAGGCCTTGTAGATATCCAAAAGAAGTCAAACTGATTCCAGAACAGCACTTACACTTTTGAGAGCTTAACTTTCATTCTTATTACCAGAGTCAGGCAGTGAAGCTGGCAGTCGTCCGGTTTCTTAGACAGCTGCTGCAACACTGGAACTGAAATCAGGCAAACGAAGACTGAAACATAGCTTCATGTTGAAGGAAACACACTGATAACTAACCTCTCTATTACTTCGGCCTGTCGCACGTCTCCTGTCTTTCCCCCGTGACAGAAATGAACTTTTCTGTGAGCTCTAAGTCAAACAGTCGGAGTTCTCTCCTAATAATAAAAATACAAAATTTTCCCCTTCAGCTCGGGAAGTTGGCAGACGACTCCAGTAGACATTCTCCTCCTGTTGCTTCATGTTTTTGGATGGAGGCAACATGTACCCTTGACTTCAAGATTCTAAAATAAAAGTATTTAGGCTATTTTAGGGCCAGATCTGTTTTCAACCCTCTTAGCTGGGTCAGACAGGTCTGGGGTCAACAATAAAAGAAGGAGAGCTGAGAAGGGATGCTGGGTAAGGAATGAGTGTTTCTTTAAATGAACACATAAAAGCCTACTTTAGGTACTTTCCAGCGTGCGCATGTGTTTGTGTGCTTCTGCGTGTCTCTGCAGGGAACTTGCATTCAGAGTAGCAGGGACTCTCGCCATCAGCTGCTCTGATTAGAGCCATAATTAAAAGCTGTGTTAATTGGTGTTGAGGCCAACACTGGCCACCCAGTTCATTAAGCACCTCCAATACAATTCTCCTCGTGCATTCCACTGAACGGGGAAAAGAACGAGCATTATTAATCTGCTATGCCCGGGGGACAAGTCAACTGTGAAGGAGAGTGACGGAGAGAGAGAAACAGAGTCAAACAAAGGAGGAGAAAAAAGAGAGAAGTCTTTCTATATTGATCAAGTTGATCCCCGCTTGGTCAATGTTTACAGAAGAAGGGTGATAGATTAGAGCAAACTGCAGAGAGGTGAGAAGTTCATTTGCTATACAAAGTTATGTGGAGACAATTTGAAGGAATTCACTGAAGAGAACAGCAGCCTATCACGCTCAAATATAAAAGGGCACAACTCCTTTTTCACAGCTTTTACTACAATCTTTTAGTGAATAAAAGCTTAAGGCTGATGGCAGGTTACTTATCACAAGCAATATTTAATATTTCACCATATATTTAGTTATTCCTCTGTCTTTCTGTTTGTCTCTCTCTAACACACACCCATAAACATTTTTACTCCATCTCCTTTTTGTCCCTCTATACAGAGAAGATTAATCAGAGAAATCAAAGTATGACTTTTTAGCATGTGAGCTAACTGACAAATTTCCGACCTGCTTATGGTCTTTTAAACTACAAGAGATCACTGGTTTAAAATGTAAAAACATCAGAAAATTCAACTGCAGGAGGTAGCCTATAGGAGAAGTTAGTCTATTCTATTGACAAAGTGACAGAGCACCTTGCAGCTTCTATATTAACCTCGATCTGATTTTGCTAATTGCACTCAAGTGCCAAGTTACCAGCAGTCTCATTATCACCCTTTTCCCCAAATTACTAATCAAGATCCAAGAAACAATTAGATTTCACAGTTTAACAGAGCTGAAAAATGTGGTGCAGGTAAAGGCGTTTTTTTTTTTCTTCCAGTGGTTCTTGGCCACACCTTACTCTTTTTGGTGTGTGTGTGTGTGTGTGTGTGTGTGTGTGTGTGTGTGTGTGTGTGTGTGTGTGTGTGTGTGTGTGTGTGTGTGTGTGTGTGTGTGTGTGTGTGTGTGTGTGTGTTGTGCGTGCGTGCGTGCGTGCGTGCGTGCGTGCGTGCGTGCGTGCGTGCGTGCGCGCTAGGTCAGGCGGGGTCTTTTTCTATATCGATGTCTATCTCACTGCTCTGCCTTCCAGGAACAAGCTCAAGAAAAGCATTCATACGTCAAGGAACACTACTTTCCGCCAAACAGAGACCAACAATGTTGAGCAAATGTAGCAGCTGAAGGCTGTGATACCTGAAAGGCTTGGTGTCGAAGTCCTCGCTGCCAATATTCACAGGGGATAAACATTAAGACCTTGTTTTCAACATCATTTCGCCGCCCTGCTAAACTGTCGGTAGAACAATGTGTTTTTTCATACCTGTCTTGTGAATGGGATACATCTGCACAGCAACGTCACTGTAAGAAAACTAAGAGGAGAATCTCAGCAGCCTTTCCGTGACAAAAATGTTGCTTTTACTGATTAGTTAACCAGGTGCATATAAAGGTGAACTGTACATGAAATAACTCCCCTATATGCCGCTCCCTTTGTCAGTAAATAGTCCAGACTGTGCCCCTTTTCCCCTTATGGTGCTCACCAGCTAAGATGTTGACACAATGAATCCCTCGCAATAACACTTTTGTTTTTGCGCCCTCTCTGGTCATGTTTACATTTACGGAGCTCACAGACAAGGAAGCTGTTCAGCGTCCAATGACCAAAGGTTCTGTATGTGCATATGGTGGAAGTGGGAGGGGAAGACGGAAGAGAAGCAGGAGGAGGGTACTTTCCCAATTTTTGTTAACATTACTGCAAGTGGAACAACAAGTAGGAGAGAGAAAGGGTGAACAAACAGGAGGGAGCGGAGGGGGAGGAGTCTCTGACTTTTTCAGGTGCCCGACATTTAGACATGGTGGAGGCAACTCGGGTTTCAGCCGCCCGCCTCAAGGTCAGTCGCTGTTTTTCATGAAGCCTGGCCTGGAACAAACACCTGGTACGCTCCAGAGACAGGCCACTAGCCATGCCCAGCATTCGTTAGTCATTACTGGCTCGGCAGCATGGCCGCACCATTCTCATGTAAATATCTACACAGGTCGGCATTTTGCATGGAAGCCAGTGATTAATGATCTGAGCTGAAGAAGGCGACGCGTCAGTATGTGCAATGTGAATATATTGAAAATGACACAACAAATGCAGGAGTAATTATATAAAAAAAAAGATAAACAAGTGTTGTGTTTAATGCATCCCTGAGATGTTTTGAGGAGCATGCATACAGCTCCATCATGTTTGAATCAAAAGGAAGCCGGAGCCCGTCCTCATACACTAAGCAAACACAAGCCAGCATTCCTCTATGTCTGCCATTTTAGCTCCAGTCAAACCCCACGTCGACACGAGGTCATTAAAGCATTAGTGGCTAATGTTTTTAAAAGTGTACGGTATCTTGGAGGGATTCAGGAGGTGGGCGCTGCATGTGTGTGTAATGGTGGATGAGATGGGTCCGCACATGGCAACCATTACACACACAGCCCCTCTAATCGCTGCCGACCTGCCTCCTCGCCTGCAGCCATCCCACCTCTACCTAGTATGTGTGTATGTATGTGTGAGTGTGTGTCAGGGGGCATCCCAGGTTCAGGAGGGCAGAATGTTCACATAGATGCATATTTTGCCACATTAACACACTCTTTACACACACACACACACACACACACACACACACACACACACACACACACACACAGCAATTAAAGCTTTGAACATTTTAGACAAAACTTTCCTCAAACAAATAAATATGGAATAGCATACATAAATAAATAAAGATCGCAGGGCTCCTTCACAGATTTCTCCACTTCAGCCAATGAAAAACTGCTTATGTTTAGCTGATTGTGTCGATAAAAAGTGGCTGGAAGAAACTTTGGAAGACATGGGAAGGAAGAATGAAGACATGAGGAAAGAGTCAAGAACAAGCAGGGAGAAATGATACGGAATACACAAGAAAGTCTGAAGTGATTGAATGAATGTAGGATGAGATTAATTTCTTTACTTTCTCCTTACAGAGATCAACTGAAAAGAAACAAGATAGATGGATGAATCAATGGATGAACAAAGTTTTCACACTCTTCTTACAAAACTCTTTTTTTTAACTTAACAAACATCTGACATGAGAAATGTTGTCTCTACTCTAAAATGTGTTAAGATTAGGATTTAAATCAGAAACTGCTGAAGTAAAAACAGAGTACAAATCTAAGTATTTTCTTTGTCTTTTCATACTTGGCATTTTTTGATACTTAATTATACGGTACTAAAAAACTTCAGAGGTTCCTGCTGTCCATTTAGCTCTATGGATGGATGGGTCGAGGACTGGTTGTCTGACTGACAAAGCACTGAAGCTGCTGTCTTCTTGAGTGTGTGTGAGACTGAAACAAAAACAGATACGAGGCCAGACGGAAAGAAGTCAGAACAATGTGTCTCCGTGTGTATTACATGGGTGTGCACATGTCTGGGGTTGTGTGTGTGTGTAGGGAAATATCTAAATATTATGGAAGATTTTGTTGTATGTTTATGTCTTGAATCTCTGTATATGTGTGTGTTTGGCTCTATATGTCTGTGTGCACATGTCTGTTCCTGACAGCGGTGGGAATAGAGTGTGTGCAACCAAAAATCTATAAAGATGCATCAAATGTTGTGTATCCACACCTACTTGTCTCCATGAAGACATGGGCACACACTTGTGCATAATAAACATGCATACAGTGCCTCAGGTGAGTGTGTGTGTGTGTGTGTGTGTGTGTGTGTGTGTGTGTGTGTGTGTGTGTGTGTGTGTGTGTGTGTGTGATCTTGAGGGGGATAACTCTGTGGCGAGACCACACAGGAGACAGCTTTCAACTGAGTAAACACCACATCAAACACACACACGCTCTTCTCACTCACACACACACACACACACACACACACACACACACACACACACACACACACACACACACACACACACACACACACACACAGCACTGGATACAGTTTGCTTGCCTCCCTCCTGCATAATTGAGAAAAGCTGCTGTCCATTAAAACTTGCTGACATCACTTAGACAGCTAAATATGCAGGGAGCTAACGAGCTAGTGGGGCCTTTGATTGAACTTCCAAACAGGTTCAAACTTTATCGCCAGCTACCCGCAGGACAGGACACAGGCCTGCCACACACTCCCAATTGAGCATCTCAAACAAACAATCCCAGACACCAGCAGTGGAGGTAAATATCTGCAGCGGGGACAGCGGTCTTTCCCATCCTCTACGTATGCAGCTTTGTCTATCACACTGGGCCCACTCTAAACAGCATGCGGCATCACAAATTTGTGTGGTTGTGTAGGTTTACTGCTTGCATCCGTGTGGACATGTTTTAGTTTCAATGTTTTATTTCTTTTTTATCAGACAACACGCAAAAGGCCCGACTGCAGTCTTCAGTTCTTCTCCCACATCCCTACGTCTCCAGCTCGCTGCATCGCCTTCGCCTCACATAAGCAGAGAAATACGTAAGGTTGGCTGGAGCCTGAACATGCCTAATTAAGTCTGGTTAACTTAGCTCTGAGACTTCTATTACATGCATGCATGCACGCACACACACAAGAAACCTTGAATCGCACACACACTCTTACTTTGGCACTCTCCTCTCTCTATTAACACCTGCTTCTTTTCCAATTAGCCCCCCAAATAGAGACAAATGGGCCAGAGGGGTCTGATTAATTCACTTCTGTCAAGGACTCTGCTACACAATGCCGTCAGGGCGCTCAGGCAGGCGTGCACTCACAGACACACACATGCACACTCACACACAACTAGACTGAGCACATAGCAGCATCAAAACCCACAAAAGATTTGAAATTTGTGACGAAAATAGTCCATGGAACTATTGTATTTGGATTTTAAACAAGACAGGTTATACCTTGGAAAAACAGAAACAGAGACTTCTTCTTTTGATCCTCTTGTAAAAATCACCTGTCTATCTCCACCACTCCTCTTCCGGGGACAAATTCCTCTCATCTTTGCTCCAGTTACTTTGTGAGTGTATACGTGCATCTGTGTCTATACATGTGTATGTAAGCTGCGTGGATCCCATCATTAGTCTTGCTCTCCTGTCCTCCCCTGTTTGTTTAAGCAGAGCTTAGTGTTTGCTTGGAGCTGCACGTCCTCCAAAGGGACTGCTACAACGCAATCGCCTAAAAAGTTAACCTGTTCCCTTTGGGCACACACCTACACATGAACACAAGCAGGTAGCACATAGGCAGGCCACAGCTTGTTAATGTGTGACTTTGATTTTACAAGGCACCCATCTTACTATTGATAAACACTCAGGGTTTTTGTCTGAGCATAATGCTTGTACAGGTTTGACACTATTTTTGCAGCAGCGTCTTGACTGCATTTGTTTAACATTTCAGTGAAATGCAAACACTCTCAATATCCTAATATGACACCATGAGGATGACGAGGTGTATAACCATACAGATTCAATTTCTCAAACTGCACATTTGTACATTAAAGAGTTGAATGAGTGGCTAAAACTGTAAGTGTAAATGTTATTATTTTTTTTTTTTTAAGTTTGGCAGTAATTACGTTCTACATCGGTACAAAGTTGATTTTGTGGGTTCAAAACAACACATTAAGAGTTACTAGTCACGGGGTAGGACATGACAATATCACCTTTGAACTATGAATGATGAAGACTGATCTTTTTATAAAGATTACCGCTGTTTACTCAATGGGTGGAGGCTTGGATTTCTCAATGGTGCAATGCCTTCTACTTTTCAAAAAGGCAGGTAACTGTGCTTAGATCTACCTAAAAATAGAAAAGTAACAGCTGGGGCCTGTAGCACAAAGAAGGTTCATCTTA
Source organism: Embiotoca jacksoni (assembly GCF_022577435.1). Lineage (NCBI taxonomy): Eukaryota > Metazoa > Chordata > Actinopteri > Embiotocidae > Embiotoca > Embiotoca jacksoni. The sequence continues at coordinate 7,106,695 of NW_027185447.1, forward strand.
GTCCAGCTACATTTGGGTTATGTGACTTCACTGAGCCTAACATCTGGTTATCAACTGGTTCTGTTGACTCTTGGTTTACCTACACTTCTAAGGGCACATTCATGTGAAAGAAGCATAGTAGTTAACCCAAAGAGACAGCATCAGAACCATAAAAGAATTTGATATATCATGAAATGGCAATACTTGTCAGTAAATTCAATAAGGGTTTAGCGCAGGCATATAAAAGACATTGGGTGATATGGCCTCTAAACTCCTGTGTCCCTGTCAGGATCCTGTAAGACTGGCAACCAGACCAATTTCTAGTGATGTAACTGGTCGGTAGTTTTTGAGGTTTTGATCTGATTGTCGGAGCTGGTTTGCCTTGCACCATAAATTACCTTAGTGATCAAATCTTAGTTAAAGGTTTGCCAGCTTTGGGCTCATCCTTCTGCCATAACTTTACTGATTTACTGACAAATTATAATTCAGTCAACCCCAGTAGTCGCTGGTATTGAAATAGCATTAGCACTGCTGACCACCAGCTTATCCAAGCACACACAGCAGCTCAAACACAATGCTAACATTGCCTCAAATCTCTGCACAATGGCAAGGCCACACATTAGTTCCACACCAAATAAATAGCTGCTGCTTCAGTTCATAAACTCTGGGTTCAGAGGTCGAGCTATGTCAAGTAGGGCCCTGAATGAGACGCCATGGGATAAAAGAAAGACAGAGAAAGGGATTTAGACGAGGAGGTGGGTGGGGGTGCTTATAGAATACCCCAGCATCTCCCTTTCTCTAGTCCACCCGTTGAGTCTCAAATGCCACTCTACCGTTGGCTCCATTGTGTGTCCATCCGAAAGAGCTTGTCTTCAATTAGCCTGATAAGAGGAGAGAGGACGAGGGTGGGGCAGAATTGGGGGGCGTTACCTGGGAAGCCACTAATTGCTCGGTTGCTTTTGTCTTTTTTGCCCCCTGCATTGACGTTAAATTTGAGTGTGCAATTTATCTTGTGGCTGGGGCAAATGGCAGTTCTAGAGGCAGCCACCGTTACTTTTGTTGTTTTAATGGCATCATTTGGATCATGAAGGAGGGACAACAGGCAAAAAGAAGCCTGAACGCCACACAACACAATGCTGGTCAATGTGTGCTGTCTATGTGAAGATACAAGCAAGTCCTCCAGAAGAACAACACAGAAGCCTTTTTTGGTACCTGACTAGTCATAAACTGGTTTGTGTTAGTAGTTCCACCTTCACAAGTAGGGTGTCTCCACTGACAGAAGAGCTCACTGAATGTTACCTCAGATGTGGCGAGCACTCTGGCTAGCTTTAGCAAGAAGTTATTTCAATGGTGCTTTGGGTTTGTCCCCATTTGCTATGGGAAGGCTCTGAAAGCAAGCAGCTTGTTGTATTGAGACACAGCATACTTCTCATTTCACCATGTGATACTCTACAGACCACTTGGAACAATAATTTCTCAAGTGGATATGTTGATATACTGTTGACCTTGTTACTCATCCAGATAAGATTTTAATAAATACAGTCCCAGATTTATTTTTGACAATGGAGACAGACTTTTTTTAAAGACTTATTCTTCAGTAAAACAGAGATTATTAGACACAATTAGTTTTTCATCTCCAGATACCTCTGCAGACCCAGTTGAGCAATAGGTTGAATCTCAGATTGTCTCTGATTTGACAAGTTTTAAGAAATTGTTTTGCTCAAGAAATAACATTGGCTATGGTGGTGTTGGTTCCTTAACCAACCCCTTCCTTTTAATCTGTGGCCATTTTGGCACCTACACTGTAGAATATTGCTAATTTATCACTTACTGAATCTCATAACTGGCTTTAAGAACCCACACCTTGATCCGGGGTCTCTGAATAATTATCGGGGAGTCTCTAAACTTAGATTCTTTTCAAAAGTCCATCCACCCTGACCTCTTTCTTGCACAGACCTGTTGCTCTAAACTAACTTTACTTACTTTCCCCCGCGTCATAATTACTACAGCTGCTAAAGGGCTTTGTCACTTGAACATAAGCATATGTCGTTTTGCCGCACTTGTTAAAATGATTGATGCAGTTGTTCCTCTGGGGAGACCATCTCAATGTATAAAAATAAAAAATATGTATATGATATACACATAATATACAGTATAATACACATAAGACATGCCTATATGCACTAAAATAGATATATATAAAAGAAACAACAGTTTCAATCTTGTGTGAAGTCCATCTTTTATCTCATTAAAACGTATAAGTTGCACCCCGGTCTTTCTCTTCCTCCTCCACGCCCCTGTTGTTCTCTCTATTACAATCTCTCGCTGAATGAAAGTTAATTTTGAGTAAGTGATTTATCACTCCAGGGCGATGAGCTGCTCATTCAGCCATCTTTGTCCAACAGGTGGTACCGTATAGGCTATAAGAAGAAGAAAGGGAGGTAGAAGATGTGAAACAGAGAGCGAGAGAGAGAGAGAGAGAGAGAGAGAGGCAAGCAGAGAAGCTAGAGGAGGAAAAAGTGTGTAAGTGAAAGTTATCACCAGCAGTGTCTGCTGATTGCATTCAGCAGGGGATGGGGAATGGGTAACCAATGAACCATCTAAAACTCTGTGTGCTGAGATCCTACTGTGGCATGAGTGAAGAAGACAGACAGAATGCATCAGAAAAAGCAGGTTTTAAGACAGATCATGAGGCAAGGATAAAGGTAAAGTCTGCTCACAGGGTCATCTACACCCTAATACCTTATAAAAACTATTGCAAAAACTGCAAATATTCAAAGCAGAAATTAGGCTATTTTCCTTTGTTAGATTCGTCTATATTGTGAGCCATTGCAACTGCCACCTCTGTGAACCACTTAGTACCTTGATGAGGATAAAAAAAAAAAAATTGGGGAGATTTATCTTTTATCATATTCATGCATTGTCTCAGTGTGGGCCCCGTGTTACTCTGTCGGCGCTCTACAAATAAACTTCATGTTAGATCTCTTGTTGCGTTCGATACAAATTCTGTGGTCTTCATTCTTGGAAAATGTCTCATTATATCTAGACACACTCTCTTCAGTTACAGAATATATTTAATCTTGCTCATCTGCAGCTTTTTACTGCCTCACCTGTTGATGGAATAAGCTGTTGTGACAATCCCCAAACGCTGTCTGCCAGTATCTTGTCACAGTGTTATCAGCATGAGGCCCGATTTGGCAAGGCCACACGCTGTCACAGCTGTAAACTCTCCCACACACACACACACACACACCACCAGCAGCAGGGACACAAGCACTCCAGACCGCAGCAAATCACAATCCCAAACACCCAGCTCCACAAGTACAACTCTCGTTATCAGATGTCTCAACATCAAAGAAAACATGTTTCGTTTTTGGGCCATTAACATGTTGCAATATTTGTATAATTCAAAACAAGTCTACATTAACTTCTGATATTGTTGCGCATGGATCAAATGCACCCAAGAATAGATTGATTATCCAACCAGTGCTCTCATTTATTGCTCACACACCCCGCAGTCAGTCCAACTGTGCTGCAATCCACCTACTTTGCTGTCGCATGGCTAAAACACAAAGAAAGCGCACTGTACTACGCTCTAATAAAGGAAAGCAAATAGCTTAGCTGTTTGCTAATACAGGTACGGAATGTGCTAAGCCAGGCGGTGTGGGGGTCGGAGCAGGGTGTGTGTGTCTGTGTGTCTCTCGGCCTTTGTGCGTGTTAGATGGCAAAGCAGGGATCTGCGAGCATTATGTGTGTCCTGCCTAATCACTGTCATATGGAAGGGATTGAAGTGACCACTGCCACGCAAAAGGCTGCACTACACCACATCTGTCACTAGGTCCCTCGAATGTGTGTGTGTGTGTGTGTGTGTGTGTGTGTGTGTGTGTGTGTGTGTGTGTGTGTGTGTGTGTGTGTGTGTGTGTGTGTGTGTGTGTGTGTGAAACACTGGTGTTACATTTAGCGGACACTCTTGCCCAGACTGAAAGACAGTGAGTGAAAAGGTAGAGGGTCAAGAACACTGACATGACTATTTATAGGTAGGAAACCATTGCTGTAAGCAGCATCTAAAGACAACTATGTGTAAAGTTCCTCTCTGCCTTAATGTCATTGATGACAGACACTGGGAAAATCCCCAATTCAATGCAAACATAAAGATGGTTATGTCAATCATGTGCATGAAGAGATAGCAAACTAAGAAACACCTTAGTGTGTCTGCGTACACCTACAAATCTCTGTTTGTCTCAGTCTACAGACATACAAGCCGGAGTGTTACGTCATCAAAACTTCAAAAAAAGAAACAAGTCAAGCGCACGAGCCATTCAAGGCCAGCAGAGGCCCATCTGTAAGTGCTTATCGTGATGGATCCAGCCTTCTAACCGCACATCTAGCTGCCTGAGAGGGACAGAGATAGGGACGGAGAGAAGACTGAGGTCATGAGAAATGAGACAGATGACAGAGGACAGGCGAGCCCGAGGAGCAGAGGTTGGGAAATGCTGAGGCCTGGTCATTTTCATGAATCCCTCTGTAAATATAAAACACATCACAGGACTCTGATCAATCAAAAAAAAAAATTTAAAAAAAATGTGTCATCACATAATGGACAGCAGAGTTGATGGTACTGAGACTGTACAGCCAAGATGTGAGCTATGAGATGAATAAGCAAATGATGGTGAGCTTGGGGGTAAGCTAATGCTTGAATAAATGTTAAAGTATTTGGTCTTCTTTCATTCGTCAATGTTGTCTTTTTCAATTTAATGATGTGTAATGTGTAATTTCAAGTGTTTTGTACAATCGTTTGGTATTTTATGCCAGGAGTTCCGACTCATTTTAGCATGACGGCGTACTCTGCCAGGGTCTATTCGTGACACCTAACCAAAATTTGCAAGTTGTTGTTGTCTTCATAAATTTTTTTCTGTGCATTCCAGACCACAAAACGTACAACTATTTAGTCCTTCATAAGAGAAAAATGAAACATTTCGGGCAAATTTTTTTATATATTTTTGCGCGAAATGTATCTTTTTACCATCTTCAAACCCTTTTCATTCACTAAATGTAACAACTAATACCTCTTTTGAAGGTCCCCATCCCCAGATTGCAAACTACTTCTCCTTACTGTGCAGTTTGACACTGTTCTGCACCAGAAGCAGAAAGAAAAAGTGGTTGCTATGTGGCTGATGTGCAGATATGTCCCCCACAATGGGAGCTGTTACCTCTGACCCTACACACCCAAACATTGCCGAGAAGACCATTTGTCCCTGCAACACACTGACCAACCGCCTGAGTCTCCCCGTCTCTTCGGCCAACTTTGTTTTCTCTCCTGAAAACTAGTCACCTCCCCTCTGTTCCCCCATTCCTTCACCCACTACCACCCCCAGCATCCGGCAGAACATGAGGCCCAGCACCAGCCACCGAGCAGCCTGTTCTTTATTGTGCCCTCTTCCTGCTGTACTTTTCTCCTGACCCCCTGTTGTTGTCGTCCCTCTGCCAGCCCCGCCTCTCCCCCCCTCCCTCATCCACCGATCCCCGTTTCGTGCTAATTAATTTAATCCTGTAAGCAGGTGTAAGCTCCGTCATTAAGTGGAGCCAAGTCACGGTAAATGGGGGGTAAAGAGTAGGAGGGGGGCATTGTGAAAGCGAGCACAGAGTGGGCATAAACAACAAATGGGGAAATAGGTGGCAAAGCGGAAAAATCCTGTTTTTTTTTTCTACAAGGGGAGCAGTGTAGGAAGGGGCAAAGTCTAAAAGAGGAGGAAAAAAAAAAATCTTGTTTTTACTTTCTCTAAGAAGAGGAGTGGTAAAGTGAAGGGGCATTCAGCGAATGTTATATCGATATCTCTCCCTCTCTCACCATCCATTTCTCTTGCTTTCTCTCCCCTCTCTTTTTGTGTCTCTTCCTTGAGATATCTCCAATAGGGGTGGAGTGAAAGAGAAAGGGAGAAAAGGGGTGAAAAATGGGGACGCTGGGCTTGTTTTCTCTCCGGGCCAAACAGAGCAGGACTATAGGCCCGAGTCCGCACAAGTTCTTTTTATTTGCCAACCATCCTTTTTCTGTCTCTGTCTCTTCGTGGGACCAGGGGGGTCTGAATTGAATCTTTGGAGGGGGTGTGGGGCATCCGAGTGTTGTGAAGAAGTGGGTCTTAGCAACTGGTGATGCCCCCTAGACTGAAGAGAGAGAGAGAGAGAGAGAGAGAGAGAGAGAGAGAGAGAGAAGATGCTGCTGTAGCAATAGGAGACAAAGGCAAGGGTAGAAAAGGGAGGGAGTTTGTTAGATGGCATCAAGACTGCATGCGAGGAGCGCCCAAGTGGTTTCTTCCGCTGTGGCTCCTCTGTCTGTCCTCCAATGGGGCGGCAGTTTACCATGCTGCTCGCAGCCCTGGAGAGAGCAGGCTGAGCGGGCCTCTATTCTTCTCTACTGGCCTCAATCCCCCGGCAGCAGTCAATCAATCGTGCTCTCCCGTCCCCTCTCCTTCTGTCAGCCTCTATCTGCACCTCAATCTGCCTCCCAGCGCACATCCTCTGGCAAAATAGAGGTCGCAATTCAGGCGCTCACTTTCTCTCACTCTCTCTTTTTCACCCCTAATTCCTTTTTAACTCAGTGAGCGGGTGTCAGGGATACAACTCAGTGCATTCCTGCCTGGCTTGTAGCGCAACAAGCTATTGAGCAGGAGATAAGCCTCTCTTTTAGGAAGGGTTGAGGAGAATTGAATTCAGCCCCTGAGTGACGGGAGGAGGAAGATTTATCCCCGTCGGTGGACAATGCAGCCTTTTCGGGGACTTTAATCTCCCCGGGACAATGGGCCTGGTTTTCCAACTCCACCACCACCGACGCCCCCGTCCCTCTGTGCTTTTCCCACGATGGTCGCTGATTAGCACCACGGGCCGATTGAACATATGTCATTATCTCTATCTTGTTGTTTTTTGTTTTTTTTTCAAGGGGACTCATCTGTGTTTTTTGTGAAGAGAGGCATAAAGGAGCTTGGAGGAAAGTGATAAAAAGTGAGTAGGTAAAGGGTTTGTAAAGCAGTGAAGAGAAGGGAAATGAGGGAGACAGACAGACAGAGGGAAGAGAAAGTGAAAGGAGGCAGAGAGAGTGATAAATAAGGTGGGGTGAGTGCCAAGTTCACTGAATGTGTCCAGGACAGAGGGTGATTCCACTCAGCTGGGGAGACATCACACAAACACAAACACGCGCACGCACACACACGCGCACACACACACACAGTTATTACTATGAGTTGTGCAACCCAGAAGAAAAGAGCAAGAAAAGAGACGGTCATGTTTAGGACAGACAGGATTTTCCAGGATTTTGAGTGGGGTGGGGTTCGGATAAGGGTGACTGTCACTACTAAACTAATAGAGTCTAAAACAACAGCCCTTCAATAAATCCTAAATCCTGAAACTATTTCAGAGAGATACTGATTCAACTCGTTACAGCTAACCTGGAGGGTGTAGTTTGCAGTGATGAATCATTAAAAAAACAAAAACTGATGGATTTAGTTTAGTCTGATTTATGAGACACGAGTAAGAAACCTTGAGCAGACAGTTTTTACACAAAGGTGCCACACTAACAATCAGTTAAATCAGGTTCAAAAGGTCACAGTTTCTCAAACCAAAGATGAATTTAACAATCACAAATATATTGAATTGCAAATGTCCGTTGCATTTCGAGTTAAAGGTCTATGTTTTGTTTTGACCATCTCAACTGCCGCTTCCAAATGTGATGGGGTTTTTTTTTTTATAAAAAGGGCAAACTTTTTAAAACCTGAATAGTCACCTGTGAACTTGTCTTCAGAAGGGAGTAAGTTATGTTATGTCATAACTGACAAGAGTGTTGGTTCAACCTGACAAAACATACTTAGTCTTTGTTTATCATTCAATGATCTCGGACCCAAAAGTGAGTGAAAACAAAAATGTTGAAATCTGTAGTTCTACAAATTACAGTTATTTTCATTATAGATTAACCCTGAACACTTTCTGCACAGCAACATGGTCATATGTATACCGTAAATATATATCACATGCAGAAGTTGTTGCAAAGTCTGGCTTCATGGATGGATCATAAGTGTTATGTAAAGCAGTAAGGCGTTACAATATCAAATCTCACCATCTTGGCATTGGCGAGACTCAATCTGTCAAGCGTTTACGCCGCTGAGAAATGACAGCCTCATTCCCCCTCTGCTATACTCGCATTCACAGCTGTGAACCAACTCTCATGCACACACAAACACACTGCAACCTCCCTCAAAAAAAAATAAAAAAAGTCCACATTCGCATTACATTAAATCTCAGAATTATGGGTTACCAATTTCTAGTCAATGTACTGCATGCTCTTTTTTCTGCTAAGCTGGATTTCTTGAGCGGAGTGTGTTTCCACGTCCAAACCACACCACGGGACGCTCCTAACCCAGTGGGATGATCTGAAAAAATAAATACTGCCATAATTACAGGAGAGAGAGACATCGGCCATGTCTGACATGACAAATCCCAGATGGATATCTCAGACTGACCCTGCGTATCTGTGCGTGCGTGTGTCTACAGTATGTGTGTGTGTGTGTGTGTGTGTGTGTGTGTGTGTGTGTGTGTGTGTGTGTGTCTTGGGTATGTTTGTCTATATGTTTGGACCCCTTTTTGTTGTTGTGTGCCTCAGTGGAAACATGACCTGTGTTCCACATCTACGTGGGCCTCGCTCTGCTGCGGTGCTGCGCTGCGTTTTGTGACAGAGTCAATAAAACAATACACAGGTAAAGAAAAAGAAATGAAGGAGAAAGAGGAGAAAAGGGGAAAAAAAATAGAAGAAGCAGAGGACGAACAAACAGACAGACTGACTGTCCCTCTAAAATGCAGAGGACAGAAGCCAAAGACAAGAGAAGAAGAGACAGAAATCTCTGGATGTGATTTGGGGAAGCTTAGGGTAAATATTTATTTCCCATCGCTGGGCCTGTCAGTGGTAACGTGATGGATTCACCGCCTGATGTCTTCCAACATACACTGCTGCTATTCAAAGACGCCTGTCCCCGCTTGTGTTTATGGTGGCATGACTTGCACTGTGGCAGCCGAAGCTACACAATGCAAACGCAAAATGAGATACTTGCGCTGTGGGCGCGCGCATACACGATCACAGCCAGCCACGCACACGCATGCGCACACGCACACGCACGCGCACACGCACACACACACACACACACACACAGTGCGAAAGACCCAGGGATAAGCTGAGCTGGTAATCTTTCCTTCAATAAAGGAATGCATTTACAAGACACGTGTTTGTCGGTTTGTGTGCGCCTGCACTGTATGTGTGTGTCTGCATCAGTTAACACCTGCGTTCGTGGCTACAGGATTCAAGATATGTCTCTACAACTCTCTTTTGCATGTGCGCACACACACACACACACACACACACACAGACAGACACACACACAGAAGTTGTTCTTGTGAGACGTCTCCGTCTTTTCCAGGAAACAGTACACTATAAATTTGTGAACTTGGAGAGGACAATGAACAATAAAACATGTGCCATGTAAATACAAAATTGCAAAAACGTGAAGTTTTCAAACAAAGTAGAGACGCAAAGTGAAATGAGATGCACTCTGCCACTGCATGGAGATGAATAAGAATAAATCATCGATGACCTTACTATTCCTGTCACTGTTCAACAAGCGTTCTCAGAGTTTGTCACTCTTTCAGAGTTGTGAAATCCTGTCCGGGAAGCCTCTTCTGCTCTCAGCCTCAAGAGGCCATGTTCTCAGAGAAAGCCAGATCTATTGCTCATCTCTGGTGCAACATGTAGTGATGGTCGGTGCCGCTGCAGGCTCTCTGTCCGTCCGCACACCCCCTTCTGGTCATCCTTCTCCCATCGAGTTTTTTTTTCCCCGTCCCATCTTCCGAAATAGTCTCCATAACGAGTGTTGGCCCATCCCTGTTCCCAGCTATAAAAACAGGCCCCGGTGGCCGAAGATGCTTAGAGAATGTGGTTATTATTGCACATACACACACATACAGAACGCAGGGGCCCCTCTCCAGTAGTTTGGTAAATGATGCCCCAAACTTAGCTCGGAGCAGGAATGAGTCCAAGGTTTCTTCTCATCATCATCATCATCATCATCATCATCATTCCTCGGTAGGCCCATGACTCAGCCCGAGTCACATTATTTGTTCCAGAGAAAACATCATTTTTTTCTGTCAAGCTCGTCTCCCTCCCTCCCTCTGTTTTCTCTCTTGCTAACTTGCCTTGTTATTCTTTCTTTTCATATCTTCCTGTGTCTTTATCTCTTTTGCTCCCACTGTAAATTGACCCTCGTGTCTTTCTCCCTCCATCTGTCTCACGCTTTTCTTCCTCAATACACACTCTCTGTCCACTTCTTTTTTTTTCTTCCATGGGCCGACTGTTCTTTAAGAAGCAGGCCGGAATAATTCAAACAACATGGCTCTAATTTGCTATGACATGTTTCATTTCTGACCTCACTTCAGATAACCATCTTGTTCTCTGCCTTTCTTACTGCATTTCTCTTTCTCTCTCTCACATCCACTGATATGCTTTGGATGAGCCCGGCCTATTCTTGGAGGATTCTTCTAAGCATGTTCTCAATGGTTTTGTGGGTACGCAATAAGACCAAAATGTTTGCTCTTGCTTTGCATGTCATTTAAACAAATGTATTCCTCAGGAGCCAAAAGTTTCTGGAGGCTCCATGAGCAGGGTTTTTTTTTTTATATATATATATCTGAATTCAAGAGGTTTTTAGAGATCGTATTTTTGAATGGCCGTTTTCTTTATAGGTTCAGAATGGGCGACTACTACGCATAGTAAAAGACATACCACGGGACATGATGCTTTGCCCAGGCGAGCTCAACAATGAAATGTGACATTATTGGCAACTCTGGGATTGGGAGGTGGTTGAGTGGGGATGACAGGAAATGACTGAACAGTTCAATTTGGGTACTGGGGTAAGTTGGAGTGAAAAAAAAACAAAAAACTTTACAGGCGCAGCACACTCTGCTGCCAACCCCAAAAGCCACAAATATGAGCGTGTTCCCTGAGAAGTCGGCCATGTGAAAACAAAAGTGCCTGGCAGTGGGCAGCGGAGAGAGGCTGAGGGAGGAGAGGAGAGGCAGAGAACTGTGGAAGTTTAATTTGGGTGAGAGGTCAACGCAAAGCCAAATCCAGAGGGCGACAGCGAGTCTTTCTGTTGACCTCCGCCAACGCACATACATCTAAAACATGTTGATGCTTCCATTCACACTCTCTTACATCCACACAAATACACCCGTTAAGGGCCTCAGTCGCGATTTTGTGTCCCTGTTTTCAGCTTTGAAGGGTACCCGAGGTCAAAATTGCTGTCACACATAATAATGCAACCACAGAGATGAAAAACAGCCATATTAAAACAGCCTTCTTTTTAAAAAAAAAAAAAAAACAACAACATGTTTTTAAGACAAATAAATTGTCAACTGAAAGTTTTTTTTTCTCTTCAGCTTCAACTGTCAGTAAGAAAAAAAAGAATAAAAACAGACAAAAGTGATGATTTGTGAGATGTGAATGGCTCGTTCAACAATACGCTGTAAAAATGATTATGCTCCGGCCTGTGAATGTTGCTTTTTGAAAACCCTCCACACTAGTCAACTTTTACGACTCAGCAGTGAAAGGGAACAATTCATGAATTTACAGCCGTCACAACACAGACCGTAAATATGCCAATAGTTGTGTATGTGATACAACCAATCGTAGATCAGGCTGATGACAGCTGCCTCACAAAGAGTACTTCAAGGACAATGATGCGGATGCTATTCATCTCTGAGACCAGTCGGATAATTCCAGTATGGAAATATCGTGCACTACGCACCGCTGTGTTAAAACATGGAATTGCAGTGGCGGCAGTTGTGTAAAGTATCCCACATTAGTCCTCTCTGACTCCGAAAACAACCAAAGACCATCAGCATCCTGTTGAGCTGCTTATTTGTCAGCCGCTCATTGTACGTCAATGTGCAGAAAACTGTCAAACAAACAAAACAAAAAAAGGAATGTGAAACAACATCTGAGAAAGCTGCACTTATATTGTTTAGCAAATGCTCAGCCCGGAGATTTTTCATCAGCATGTAATCTATACGACAGAAATGTACATCCAACCTCCTCCTGACTAGTCTAAAAACAGAGGGATTCCCATCCAGTAATGAACAACAGGACAGATGCTTGCTATCTATCACATGACCCGTATTCCCTGTGGGAGTCCTCGAGCTCTGCAAATGGCTAGCAACCCTCAAAACAAGGACACCACCCCTCAAACCTGCACGCTTAGCCAATGCAAAGCTGCTGAACTGCACCAACCATAATGCCTTCGGCTGCTTCAACAGCTGCACTGCCCTGCCTCCCTCATGTGCACCGACAAGTGATGTGTGCTTAAATGTGTGTGGTTTCTGCAGCAGGAGCCACTTTGTGCATGTGCACACTTTCTGTGTTTGTGTGTATGTATGAAACCATTTGCATAGCACAGGCCATAAGAAAGACTTCATTCACAGCATCTGTGAAGTTCGCCAGAGGCTCACCTCAAGATGTTCGCACTCCAGACCTGCCAACTGTAAACAGACTCAACTCTGTCTCTCTGAATTCACCCTCACTCACTCTCATTTGTTTTGTTTTGTCTTGTTTTTTTTTCATGGCATGCCTCAGAATGAGCTCAGAGCCAAAACTTTTCAGCGCGTTTCAGAAAGGTTTTAGGTAATTCTGCAAAATGAAATATGAATCAGTGCATTTTTTAAACAGCTGAGGGTGATAGAGAGAGGGGTGGCGAGCAACAAGGGTCACTGCTTGGATTTGAATTGGAGATGTTGTGGTTATAAACACACAAACTTGCCAAGCTTCTTTGGTTTTGTATTTTTGGGGGCTTTCTGAAGAAGTAAAGGCAATTATCAATGCTTTGTCTACACGAGAAGGAACAATGATACCACAATGTATCCAAGGTATATTTGTTAAATCTGTCTCTGTCAACAGCTTATCACATCTTCTCTTTGTCCATAAAACACATTTTCCTCCTCAGTGAAGTGTAAAAGCAGCTCTTGATTTTTGTTTTTTTTCTGGCATCTCCGTGCATAAGAACAAGTGGCTGGAAACATACCTGGTGCAACACATAGAATGCTACTGTTAAGTTTTTCTCAAGGTTATTTCAGAGAATTTTTTTCCCACTTTGTGCCATTTTTTTTCTGAAGCCTAGCATTGAACCAGTGACCCCTCACTGGCCGGCACTTCCTCTGATGACAGAAAACCAGTAGAGTCAATTTTATTAGCTGCCACTCAATACAGCCTCAGGTAATGAGGTATGTCTGGAAGTAGGTGGAGAGGGGCAAGATAAGGTGGGGCTATTGGAGTTAAGGGGGGGGGTTGGCTGAGATGGGCACGTGTGGGGGGGCAAGAGAGCCTTCCAACTTCAAAGGTTTCCGACTGGACACAAAACACATTACAAGGAGGAGGAGGAGGGACCACACAAATTAAATTTTCCTAAAAAGGGGAAATGCAGACAATGAGGATGTGGAGGTAAACTATTGGTGACCCCACATTTACCTGGTAACCCCCACCTCTCTGCTCCTCCCTCCATTCCTCCCTCCCTCCCCACTTTCCAGATCTGATTAAGCCGCAGTGGAAGGGAGCCTCCACTCGTTAAGAAACCCTGTCATGACAAAGAGAAACACAAAGCATGACCTGCCTTCAATTGGAAACGGATCCACAGCGAAAGGGCAAAAAGGGAGGGAGCCAGAGGAAGAGAAAGCGGGAGAGAGATGGAGATAATTGAATCAAGGCTGCGGGGGTAGGACAGATAAATCTTATTATTGATACTTCAGTTGAGCAGGAAGACAGAGCAAGTGAGAGAGAGAGAGAGAGAGAGAGAGAGAGAGAGAGAGAGAGAGAGAGAGAGAGAGCTCAGTCTCACTTCATTAAAAAGCAGCTAATATATCTACGTTTGAATAAGTGTGCACACGAGACAGGGCACAAGTGTGTATGCCCGTTTCTCCATTTTTATTTTAGTCTATTTTGTAGTGTCCAAACTGCAGATTAGTCTTTACTTCATACAGCGATTAGGTCATTGCCCACACAACCTCTTTCAATGTTGTAAAACACAAACACAAATTACTTTACATATCTCCCATGATGCTGCTAAAAAATTCCAATCACAGTTGAAGGAAAAAAAAGTGGGGGCAACTCTGCTGAGTCTTTCCTTGAAACAAGGTACGTTCTTCAGAACAAATGTGTCATTTTTCCAGCTTTCCAACAGAGTAATTTGTTGTGGCTTCACATTGTTATTTCAATGTTCCTCTTCAGAGAAATGCCAGCTAAAACAATTGTTGTCTTGGAAACTATATGGCGGAGCAGTTACTTTCCCTCGCTCACTGGCTTCGCTGAAGAGCTGAGCTCTTATCCCTGAGCTCCAGGAAATAGATGACACATTTACAGTGTTTGCACGATGTAAGTGCGAATGTACATGGGACCGAGCATTCAACTTCACAGCAGCACTGAGGAAACATTTTACAAATCTGCAAATTATCTCAATGACAGTTTATAGTCACCTCTACCACAAAGATGAGCTCATTCCCATGAACGAACACAGGCACACAAACACACACTCACACACAACAGTGGTCTGATTAGATCACTCCTTGGAGAGAAGTTGGGAAAGCGAATGTGCTCTTCTCCTTAGAAAGCCACACATGAGGTGTCAGAGGTAGAGCTAAAGTAATATGGTCTTGAAAGACTGAATTCATGCCATCTTGGCCACTGAAACTTTTTTCCCATATCTGTCTAGCAGAACGTCTCAAGATGCAAGTTGCTGGGTCTGTGCAAAAAGAAACAATGTTAAATATTGCCAGATTAAAAATTAACTTCCCGTGCTATTTTCAATCAAATAAATCCCAAACTATAACTCGAGCTAATTATTTTTCAGTCAGACAGGAAGCCATTTTCTGTGGCACATGATCCTGGTCCGACTGCGTCTGCTGGAGTTGTAATGAGTTCTACAGGCTGGTGTGAATGAATGTGGTCAATAATGGATGAGGAGGACAGCAAGGACGACTAGCTACGGGGAAACTCGAGGCAGGTAAGGCAGGGAAACTGTCTTGTTCACCCTCCTCTCGTCTGTCCCTGTCCACCACCTTGTCATTATCTCTGCCATGCAAACAGTCACTATACAGCTGGCATGTACATAAGGGAGCAAACACAGCCTATATGCCAGACACAAAAACAGAAAGAGGAGGGAGAGAGCCAGCTGCCATCTGAAACATTCTGGAGTGTAAATAAACACCTAAGAACTTTCTAGCCAAACAAAACCAATTTTCAAAGCTCTACAAACACAGTTGGACCAATCGCGACACTGGCCTTTCTTTTCGTTGGAGGAACTGCTCAATTAATATGTCACCACAAGTCATGACCACGAGACCCTGCTAAAATAAGCGAGCCACTTCAGCCGCTCGCCTCTGGAGAGAGACGAGAAAGAGACATAAATTGCCCTCTTTAAAGTAAAAGAGTCATCCAAAAAACCAATAAGCTGTGAGTGGGCACCTGCGGCACTGAAAATAAATACGTTGCCTGTTTTTTTTTTGTTTTTTTTGTTCCCACCCTGCTTACACCCTCATCACTTTGTGAGAAACCTGTGAAAACAATTCGATTTATCCACTTCCATCAGGTGTTCCCTCCATCTCTGCAGCCACACAAATACAATTTCCCATTCAGGTTCTGCTCTTTATAGCAGCCGTTTAACCAAAACACATCCATCCTGTACAAGAACTACAGCATCCAAACACTGATGACTTTTGACAGTGTTTGAGCCTCCAATCCTGGATTGATTCTTTAAATAAATGACTACTGCTCAAGACATGGGAGTTTGAGGTCTGAACAAATACTGAGCCTAAAAAATATCTTAATCTATAAAGGAATTTGTTTTTCCTCGTCATTAATGCTGTAGCAAAATGGCATTCAATAAAAAGTCATGTCATAGATACATATATATGTACATGTAGTTGATCTACAGCATGTATTCAAAAAATAACAACAGTCTCCCACAGACCTACTTTCAATATATTAGGTTTAATTGCTAGTTGGCTATATTTCTGCACAAAAGAAAAAACGTTTTCAGGTTTTTTTGGAGGCAAAAACATTTTTTTATGCACTAGTCAAATTTCAGATTTTGGGCCATTTTGCTTCCGTTACATGTCTTCTTTCAGACAAATGGAAGGCAAACATCCAAAATACACATTTAGGTGTATATTTTACCGCAATTTTTGAATTTACGTCTGTAGACACCTTCTAAATTTGCATACATAAAAAAAATCCAGCTATGAATGATACAGGCTCCTCTGAATGTAGATGTGTATAAAACTAGAACGTTTGGTGTATCAAGATTTATTGGAAAATTAAAAGCTGTTTTCTCCAAATGAGGTTTTTTTTTTTTTTCGAACTGAGTCACTTAATCTCCACTTCAGCAGCACTTGCACACACCAAACTTTCCAGTTGTATTGCTATTTATATTCTAAAGGTTTTTTTTGTTTTTGTTTTTTTAAAAGGGCTTGTTCATATATTACTTATAGCCTTACTTATGTAATATTTTAAAAACATGAATTTTTTTTTACTCTGGTTTTATCTAATGTTCAAATTTCTGCTCTGAAAATGTATGGAAGCTGGTGCCTATTTAATTCACTTGTAGTGTCTCACCATAAAATTATCAGGATGCAATTAATGTGTTAATTTATGAACTTTCAAACGTATTAAATATTTATAATATCCGCAGAGTCAAAACTGCCCCATTTGTTCAGCTCTTTAGATGAGGTGGTTTTTGGACAGATATGTTCCTCACACACTCCGGGACAGTAGGTGATGAAAAAGGAGAGGAGTAGCTTTGATGAGCGCACCGCCGCCGTCACCGTCACGGACACCGTGTTGGCTCGCCGCTACGCATCCCTGCATTGTCCCCCGCTACACCTGACACTGCCTCTTAGACCTGTGGTGTGGGTCTGTGTGTGATGTGATCTCGAACACAATGAAGGTATGAAGAGTGGCGGAAGTGATCAAAGTGTCAACCAGAGCCCCTGATACTGAAAACCCGCCGTGCCCCCTGCTCGTAACGATATCTACACGGGTATGTAACTTAGATACCCACCTGGAGTACGATACGAGGCTTTGATGTTAGTTTAATGGAGGATTAAAGTTTTAGTCTGACTTTTACTACACCCGCTACGGCGCTACTACTTTCTTTACAATTAATACAAATTAATATACAGCGACAGTACTTTCTGATTAGGAGTACCTTTTAAACAACGTTACAAACTAAGGATATTTTTAAATCTTTTAAAGCCCTTTTAGACTCTAGAAACATCTCAGCCTCCTGAGAAATCTAGAAGATCCAATTTGGATGTTCAGTGTTTGATGAGCCTCCTCAGCCTCAACAGTATTGCCATGGAAATAAGCTGCACACATTTCAACAATCAATAGATATTGGCTTAAGAGAGTCGACCGAAATTCAAATTCTTTGTCCCATAAACATAATTAGTGAGAAGCTTGTGAATAAATGTGAATTTATTTCCAGTTGCTACCTGCTAGATTTCTTACAGTTGAGAATTAAATCTTGTGCGTCTGTAAATGTGTTTAAAAAAAAAAATTAATTACCAATAGATGTAAATTATTACATTAGTTCAACTGTTGTCTAAAATGAAAATAAAATTGTCAGAAGAACCCGGTTTAAATTCCTCACGTCCAAACAAAAGAACAGAGACAAAATACCGTAGATGGAGTCCATTTATCGCTGTGATATTGGTTTCAAAGGGGCAGTTGTAAGTAAGAGACACAGGTTAGAGCATGACGACCAATGTCCTAACTACGTCGTGTGTGTGTGTGTGTGTGTGTGTGTGTGTGTGTGTGTGTGTGTGTGTGTGTGTGTGCGTGCGTGCGTGCGTGCGTGCGTGCGTGCGTGTGTTGTGTGTGTGTACACGTGTGCGTGTCTCTTGGCAGACCCAGATGGCAGGCGGGAAAGGGGGAAAGGTGGGCAAAGCGGACAGGAAGCAGTAAAGGAGAGTTCTGGTTACGAGGATCAGACGGCAGGACGAACTGCGCTCAAAGCTCCTGCCGCTACCGTACTCAAGGTGTGGGTTACACTGCTGGACACAAAGGACACACACATTCAGACACACACAGCTCCCCAAAGGATAGTGTGTGCGTGTGTGTGTGTGTCTGTTAGCATACTAATTACCATGCAATAGTAAATGTGCACATACATGCGCGTGTGTTCAGTCACACACCCCCATCCCCCCCTCAGCGAAGCAGATCCACTTAAAAGGGCTCGTATCAATTGTCAACGGCCATGTTTAGTTGTTTAGGCCCCTTTTCTCCACTGATGAGGACCAGACCATTAGCCACATGTTGCTTCTAATACTGACCCAATAAAATGCCATTCCCTCTGCCGCGGAGAGTTCATCCAGCTTACCACACAGAGAGACGAGGGATGCAAAGAAAGACAGGAAAACAAAAGATTAAGCAGCAAAGTCGGGATACGGTGATGGACGGGGAGCGAGAGAAGCAGGCACTCGCAAATAAAGATGTAACAGTGTTAAAGAAAGAGGGAAGCGTGTGGGCCTGCTGCTAATTTCCCGCCCTGAGTGCAGTAATCTGAGGGGAAGATTAAGGTGAAGGAGTTATTCTTGACTATTTTATTAAGAGGTGCTTTAGGCGCTGGAAGAAGGGGCTTTAGTGCTCCTCCAGCAGCGTGCCATACAATACAAGACAAACATTTGCTGTTATTTCACCAAAGTACTCTCAGATGTGCTGGGTCGGGGCCTTGCCTTTTGCCGTGGAGGAACTTGGCATCAAAGTTCCCTGCAGTTCTCTTAAAAAAAAAATTTTTTTTTTAAATTGGCCTTCTTTTCCAAGGGTCCTGTCCTGATGCTGTGTCCGGCAGATAAATTGGGAGGTGTCAAAAGAACGGACGGCAAACCTCACACCTAGTTCTAATTAAAATGGCAGAGAGCTGCAGGAATGAATAGTGAGGTGTGAAATGTCCCCTTCTATTAAAGGAAAATCTGTAAATATGGGGATTTTAATACTGCCATTGATATTTTCATGCAATTTCCTCATTTTAATGTCCAAAAGTTTTACAAAAGATGTAAAAAAAAATTTTGAATCTAACTTTGAATCAAAGTTAGTCTTGTCCAGTGAAAATTTGTCAAATATCAGCAGAGAAAACTGCAAATCTTGTCACAAATATCTTTTAAAGTGTCATAGGAATAACTGGACATCTGTAAGTTAGTGGAGGCTTTACTTTATATCCGAGTCTTAAAAAAACTCACTTGTATGTCATGCGCAATAAGAAAAGACATTGCAGTACATGAAAATAAAGAGATTAAAATGGAGTAAGGGCCAGTGACAGGCCAGCAGCAGCCTCACCCACCTGCTTCTTTTGTTTGCTTTGTCATGGCTTCACCATTCTCAAACATTTACTGCTCTTCACGGCTGTTGAAAAACAAGATGCCCTCCTCAGTGCGTGTGTGTGTGTGTGTGCGTGCCTGTGTGTGTGTGTGTGTGTGTGTGTGTGTGTGTGTGTGTGTTTGAGAAAATGTGTGTGCTCGCGGTCATCCACGTGGGCTTTTACAGCATCCAGAAGAAAATTAAGAGAAGCATATTTGCAAAGGCAATATGGTGCTAATACAAAGAAACAACACTAACAACGTAGGGCCTCAACCCTGAAATATAACCAACGTGCAGGTCCTAGAGTGCAAACATTTGTTTGAAATAACATCCTCCCAATTAAAAACGACTTAATTGACATGCCTAGAAACCTCAGGAACTTTGAGTTGAACGGTCAACGCGGACAGACACAAACCACAGACGTGGCCGTTTCAACCACTCATAAAACACAATTCAGAGACCGGATCTTCCTCTTTTCTTTTCTGTGCTCAAAAAATAGGACGTGGCGAGACTTGATGACAAGAGATGTGAAAAGTGAGGGAGACATGAGACTTGGGAAGCCTCTTCTTAAACCAAAATATACCTTCTAATTGGATCATCTCAGGACAGTCAAGGCTGCCCAATTAAGATGTAAAGTCACTCTTGTGTTCATCAACAACACAGGAGTCCATCAATGAATAAAAGAAGTTATCATTGACACTAACACTTGGACCACAGCAATGATTTGGCACAAGACATGTTTAGCGTCCAAAGAGTAATCCTCTTCTTCAGCAGCTCGAACAAATTCATGCATATCCTTCCTTTAGAAATAACAAATTACACCAAACAGTGTAAACGTACACAAGTCTGGAACTTCCTGTCTGTGCAAGGATGATCCAAAACAGACGTAACATCCAAATGAGGCCGACACGAAAGAATCAGCCCAGTTCGTGACATCATCCGAGTCCTATAGGTGATGATGTGTGAACTGTACAGGGAAGGGCAGCTGTGTCTGGGAAATGGGAGCCACAGGGAGAGATTTAGGAAGACTAGACTGGATGGGTGAGGATGTTTAAGACAAGACACAATTACTCCTGAAAGAAAGTAGCATTACGTCATGTATGCTTCATGAAACTAAACAATAATAAAATCACAAACTGTTTCGGGAGTCACCTAAATGCTTGAATGATGTCCTTTACATCTAGCCACAGTTTTAAAACATTAAAAGCCAGTTGAAATATTTCTTAAGCCTGCACTGTCTGTCTAATTCAAAACCATGACAGCATTAACATTGTCTTTATACAAAGTGAGATTATCCCAGTCCAGCTAACCAACACCAAACTCTGCCACACTAGTGTAACTGGTCTGGGTGTGGGCAAATCCCAGAACCACCCAGCCCGTGCTTTGTTTGAGTCTGTGCAACCACTGCTTTGCTGAACAGAGGTTTGTGTGCTCTCCTTTACTGGAAAGAGTATACGTAAAAACAGTACTGCAGATGTCTTCTTCTGTCAATCTTTCATGGTCTATTACTATAAGTGTTTCATCTCTCAATCATATGAGCCATTTTATGATGTATTATGGTTACAAAATCAATTTACTCAGTTCTAAATATTTGAATGTGACAATAAAGATATATCATGAAAATATTCTGTACATCTTAGTAGGTTACAAAATTCATATTGAATGCCAAATGAAAGAAATATGATGCACTTACAGGTAAGTTACTCGTTTAAACCAATAAAAATCAAGAGAAGGTACTAAAGACCTATGTTGCAAAAATATTATTAGAACTAAATTATTATTATTATTATTAATAAATGTAGTTATCTCAATTTATGAAATATGAGCAGTTTTGCTTACCGACTTTCGGTTTTTAACAATTAGCCAACTGAGCAACAAACCTCTCCTCAAAAGATTTAAAGTTGTACCTTGTTCATTTTTTTTTACGTTACTTATTCCCACTATACTGTTTTTTAGGAACATGCTTCTGTACTTCTTTTCTTTGTGGACTGCACCAGGTGAGCCTATGTTCTGCTGAAAACCGATCCTCTTCTACTACGACGAACATACAATTAATACAGGCCGAGCACTTTGCCTTTGGGACACTGAGCATCACAGACGCGAGCTTGTAATAGAGCTATTTGTTTTCCTCAGAAAGCTGTCCAAATGCTCTGGCTGGGATCACTAGGCTGCACAAAGGCCAGTTATGAATTGGTCAAATCCACTGGGGCAGGTTATTGATTAGGCCTACAGCTAGTGGAACGCAAATATGCAACTAAATTAGATATTGGTGTTTGTGTGTAAGAGCGACTGTGTGTGTGTCTTGCAATGAAATCAACTTAATCTGCATCAAATACTAGTCAAGCTTTATAAACCTTTAAATGCAACAGAATCTTTATACCCTTCCTTTTGAGCAAAGCCGATGACAAACCAACGTTACACTTTGATGATACTGATGTGCTTATATTATTTATCATTATTTTTTTTAAATTGATCCCCAAAAAAAGGGAAACCTGCAAATGACTCATGAGCTAAAAGAGCCGCCAATTTCCATCTGTGTTCCTCTTTAAAAAAAAAAAAAAAAAAAAAAATCATTCAAACCATTGAAATGAAGTATGGTAATATAACTGGATCGCTACAACACGGACTTTTTCTCCCTTTCTTCAAAATATAATTTCCCTTTGGGGACACCGGGGGTGTGTGATGGGTTGGATGCTCCTTAGGCTAACATATACAATATGACAAAATATATATAATGGACGACATAGAAACTTTCTTCTGGCCCCTCTTTTCATCTATTCCATTTCTTGTTCACATCCGCTGCCCTTCCTCTTTGACGTCTCCCTTTTCAACAGGAGCAGTTTGTCAGGGTCAGAAAGCAATTTAAAACCTCCATTAATGAGAGTCAGTGAGAGAGAGAAGTGAGACAGGGAGAAGTTAAAGGGAGGGAGAGAAAGAAAGATGAGGTAGTGGTGGGGCAGGGCGAGAAGAAGAGGATGAGGAAGGGAGGGAGGGAAGGAGGGAGGGAGGGAGGAAAGGAGGGAAGGAGGGAGGGGGAGGTTGGGGTGTCAGCCATCAAAGCAGACCAGGAGAAAAGAAGGCCAGGTGCTGGTTGTGGGAATGTGCCGTCCATGGTTCTAGGGACCAGGGAGCTCTGGAGGAAGGGGGGAGGGAGGGGGCAGGGTGGTAATTAGCCAAGCCTGGAGGAGAGAGAGGGCCCTCGAGGGCCCGCGGGGATAGCCCCTCCGAGAGGATACCATTTGCACTTCTACAGGAGCCGCCAGCCCCGGGCCACAAAGAAGGGGAAAAGGGGAACTATAGCATCCTTTATCAGGCCGGACAAAGACGCCGCATCTTTTCAAAGGAGACCGGAGAGAGAGAGAAACTCCAGTGTTCCAGAGAAGGAGGGGAAGAAGAGGAAAAAGAGAAGAGAAGAAAGAATCCTGCGAGTGGTCAGGAGAGAGACACAGAGAGAGAGAGATGCCAGTGTGTGGGTTGCAAAGCGAGACAGGAGGTTACGGTCATACTGTGACCCAGTCAGTCCTCTGAGACATCAGAAATTCACTCATGTCCCACACACACCCAGACACACACACTTAAATAACGCATAGTGCTGAGTTACACCAGTGCATAGCAACTGAAAACAGTAACATGTTGTTTTGAAACATTTCTATCATTTTCCACCTCAGTTACGCTCATTCTTCAGACATGAGGCACCTCATACGACTAGTTTGCCACCGAAGAGGCAGTTCAGTTTGCGTTTCACCAACAACTGGCAGTGGATGAGGAGCCAAAATGGCCACCCTTGACATTATCAGGGAATCTTAAGAGTTTTGCCCTCCTGTAGAGCGATGGAGAGTGAAGGTCACTGACATTACTTTTACCTATTACCTCTGGGCTGCTCACAGGGCGGGGGGGTGAATGGTGGCCTTTGAGGCGACGAGGCTTTGTGCTCCCTGTTGGAGAGCAGCCTGACAGCCTTAGCTGAGTGGGGGCCAGAGGTCAGACAGGTCATGTGATAAGGCATTTCAGACCTGCATATAGGGCCCCAGACTGAAGGGGCCTGAAAAAAAAAAATCTCAAGACCACCCCCCTCCCCCTTTCCCCGTGTCACTTCTCTTCCTTTCCTTTCTTTTTCTCTCTCTCTCTCTCTCTCTCTCTCTCTCTCTCCTCTCTCTCTCTCTCTCTCTCTCTCTCTCTCGACACAAAATGCCATTTGTTGTCCGTCAGTCAGTAGCGCAGGGCCTGGGTCGGGCCCAGCGCTGAAAGCTCCATTCACACACCCTCTCACCCAGGGATGTTTTTGCAATTCAATATTTTCACACGCAGGCAGCTTCATCGTTACTTTGGAACCGTACACTTGGCAGGATGAGGCTGGGGGCCTCTGGGACAGAGGGGCTGAGAGGTGGAGGAGAGGGGGTCAGCACAGAGGAATCCTAGTGTCAGGAGGGGACGGGCCTGCGCCGGCTAATGGGCCATCTTGAAATGTTTTAGCCAAGACCCCTCCAACACCTACACACACACATTCCACTCTACTCATCGCTTCACAACCAATCTGACTCCAGGTTAACAAGGAGGGCTCTTATTTCCTTCATCAAAATCTCTGCACTAATACAGCCACACAATCCTGCCAGGAAAAACCTTTTCCCCCTTAACTCACAGCACACAGCATCTCAAACACACAGCCCGTACTTAGCAAGAAACAAATGAGAATGGCTGTACATCTATTTGACATATATTTATGTCAATTTATATGCACATATTTATCTCTAAATAGAACATGTCCAAATTCAGAAACCTCAGCTGATAAATATGTTTTAAAGATATGTATCTGTTTTATTGAGTAGCAGAGCAAACAATAAAATAAGGGACATCCAAGAACAAGACGACGGACTTCATGAAATGTGTCTCACTTTAACCAAACCATTCCAGGAGATTTGTTCCAATTTCACATCTTTAACACCAAAGGATTTGTTTAGCATACAGAGTGGCTGAGGTAAATGGGGAGGGGGGCCTGGAATGAGCGGGAACTCCTAATATATTTATCCTGTGCACCACACTCTACTTAATGAAATTAAACCACACCAATAGTGGCCCTTTGTCTCTGGGGAATTCAGTAATCAACATGCCACCAGTTTTCATTTTGTATGAAAATAAATGGCAGCCGGTGATATGGGTCTAATTGTGTTGCAGTGGGGAGGAGCTGGGTGAGAAAAGAAACTTGCAGCCGTGATGTAGTGGAGCCAATTTTCATGGACAGGAGCGCTCCGGAGAGGTGGTCGAATAAGCAGAGGCATTCATCTGGGGACGGCTGCCCCGCTTCCACTCTCTCCTCCTCTCCCTCCTCCTCGTTCTATCCATCATACTCACAAAGAAAGTTAGCCAAGTATTAAACAAATGGAGAACTGGTGAGCCCTATGCACCAGCGCCTGGCAGGGTCACTGGATAATGATAGCTCAATTACTGTGAATCTCCTCGTACTAACACCCCCCCACCACCACCACCACCCCTCCAATCCCCCTCAATCCCCACAGCACGGCAAATTTGTCAAACTCACCAAAATGATGGGTCTGACAGTGTAATCGCTAACCGTCCCAACCGACATGAAAGAGGTCTTTATCTGGCCAAATCAAAGAACCTGATCTCTGAGAGAAAAGGGTGGTGGGGGGGCGGACTAGAGAAGAGAAATGTCCCGCTCGGGCCCCTGTGAGACGTGGAGATGTCTCTAATCCGCTTTAATGAGACACTGCGTGCCCATCTTTGTGGTAATGACGAAACACAGTGCGAGAGACAGTGAGGAGGAGGGAGGGAGGGAAGGAGGAGTGGGAGAGATAGAAGAGGAGATGGAGCCAAGGCTTTGAACTGGCGGTCTGATGAAAGGGGAAAGCGGGCAGTGGGAGTTTAGAGCCACGCTGCCTCTACACACCACCGTCTGTGTCGGAAGACAGGCAAACAGCCCAGGGGACAGAGCAGTTTGTCTGCTTATCATATCTGGACAGGATGAGCCATCATCAGCAGGGCCGGACTGGGAAAGGGAATGGACAGTGTGTGTGTGTGTGTGTGTGTGTGTGTGTGTGTGTGTGTGTGTGTGTGTGTGTGTGTGTGTGTGTGTTAGTGTGTGTATGTGTGTTAGTGTGTGTGTGTGTGTGTTAGTGTGTGTATGTGTGTGTGTTAGTGTGTGTGCGTGTGTGTGTGTGTGTGCGCGTGCGCGCGCACGCGAGAGTGTTTGTAGAGATGAGCTGCAATCCACAAAAGAACCACTAAAAAAGAAGAGAAAGATAGAAAATGTTTTAAAGTACCAAATTTTAGATACTAAGGTGTCCAGTGGCGAAGTAACTAAGTATATTTACTCAAGCACTGTACTTAAATACAATTTAGAGGTACTTGTACTTTACTTGAGTATTTCCATGTGATGCTACTACATGCTTCCACTCCACATTTCAGATAGAAATATTGTACTTTCTAACTGACCACATTTAGTTACTAGTTATTTTTCAGATCACTATTTTATACCTAAAGGAAATGATCAGTTATAAATTTTTCTGACAGTATTTGTGTACCTTTACTCAAGTAAGACTTTGAATACAGGACTTCTACTTGGAATTGAGTATTTTTTCATTTTTACTTAAGTAAACATTGAGTACATTTCCTCATGATAAACACTTTTATCCATCTGCTGGTAAAAAGGGTTTCTAAGTTTACTTGTTGTAAACACTGCACTTTGAGTTGGAAGGCTTTTATTCCCAGGGCTGACATCAGCTCATTGAATAAGCAAATATTCAAGGTTCTGCAATATTAGTAAGGACACTTTTCAATACAGCAGCTATGAATATATAGCAATTCTAAACAATCTTCCATACAAAATATATCAAATCAAAGTTCAAAACAATGAACATTCTTTCCCTGTAGTGTTTTACAAAAGTACAGTTACAAGTTACAAAAGTAACCTTTTCTAGGGGAACATTGTAATTACATTTTCTGTAGAATCATTCATTTGGAAAACAGAACAAATGTAAACATATCATAACATTAGAATTTAAGGTGTAATAATAAATAAATAATATATCATTTTATATTTTTCTGCGCCAAGATGCAAGTGTACAGCCAACAGTGAATGTGGGGTAAATTAAAGAGAAAGCAACATAAAGGACAGGACGTCAGGAGTGGATAAAAGGAGAAGGGTTTTACAAATGAAGAAATCAAAAGAGGTGAGAGTGAGAAAGGGGGAGAATGTGAGTGAGTTAATACCAAACAAATCAGGATTAGACCCAGATAAGACTAGTCACAATGTTGAGCAATCCCGGGGATATCACAATGCAAGGGAGGGAGGTAGGGGCGGGGGGGGGGGGGGGGGGGGGGGGGGGTCATGAGGGCTGCTAGAACACGCTAATTAGGGACTCGACACATTTGCCCCCTTGTTTTGCAAACAGCGCTCACTGTTTAACAGCGGGTGGTGCACAATCACATCAGACACACATAGAGATAATCATTTAGTGTTAATCAGCACACTCAGAAGTAAAGATGAGGTATTTCCAATGGGATGACTCTAGCAGTTGTGGTGTATTCTTAGCACTGAGGAGCTGGCTGGAATCTCCTCTACACAACCCAACAGTGGTTAGATGTAATCTGATAAGTGGCCACAGGTCAAGACAAAATGTATTTAACTTCAGCGTAATGGCTTTTCATATTTTTGAACCACCTTTACACGAACGCATACCGCTTTTTGAATTTTGTTAGGCTATTTTTAACAGGACACTGCCCCCATCTGCAAACTAAAAACAAAGAGTACGCGGAGAGACGAGAAACAGGAGGGTGCTAAAAAAGAAAACATCAGCGATATATCTTCAGCTCTCTCAGGCATGTCAAAGTCTCCACCACCAAGTGATTGGGAGATTGCTGTGTTTTTCCAAACATGGCGGATGAGGTCACGGTGCAAGGCAGGAAAGAGGCATTTTAGCCAACTGGATAATGTGAGGTCAACGTATCAATGGAATGAATGGGATTTAGAGCCATGTGCAAGAGCTTAATGCAATGGTATTTGTATGTCAACTCAAAATTTGACTTAGCCAGCATGAGACTGGGCAGGAAGCACAAGGGCTGAAACGTGTGTGTGTGTGTGTGTGTGTGTGTGTGTGTGTGTGTGTGTGTGTGTGTGTGTGAGAGTGCCTGTGTGTGTCCAGGTGCCCACCCATCGCTGTGCCAGACTTGGCCAAGGTCAAAGCGCCAAACAGTGACAGGACCTCCAACAACTGTACAAAACGGTGCACACACACCGATTCTCGCACACTCACACACATTTAGCCAGCCAACAGTGCCAGCTCCTGCTGTTTGGATGACATTTACACTCAACCTTTCCAGTTTGTGATTGATTGGGGTTAAATCATACCAATGCACAAAAAAAATCTGTCACTACTGCAGCGTGTGTGTGTGTGTTATGTGTGTCCGTGCAGGATCCATCAGCATTACTGTGTATGGATGGTTTCAATGTGTGACTGTGTCACCGCAAAGCGGGGGGAACTACGAAAACCTGGTCAAACGTTTTCAGGCCTCCAAGTGAGACTCAATCAACGCTGACGAGTCACTGTGCCTTTATAACTCTGCTCAACTACAACTGGACTCATTTCTGCTCACTCCAAGAACCAAAACCAAAACTCTGTTTTCATTTCTATCTCCTGTACGCAGTGTGACATACTATAACTGTTTTGAATAAGTCAGTATTGGCCATTTATTAAAACAAGTCTACAAAACATTTTCATTTAAAACGATAACAATGAAATCGATATGTTGCTGCTAGGGATGGGAATGCGGGTGGATATAACGAGAACATAGGAAATGACATCTTAAATAAAATATCCAGGATACCTGGAAGAGCAGAGTGAGGAAATACAACCTTATAATTGCATACAAATATTGGTGATGTTTACTGTATTTTGTAGTCACACAGATTTATTCATGAGTCATTACAATGCTCACATATCTACATTATTTTTTACATTTTATGGCACCTGTACTTGACCGGATTAGAGTCTCTGACATCTCCTTTCCAGTGGATGTTTGGCCAAAACAGCAGCGTCAGCACAATTACAGCAGCAACTGACTAAATACCAATAAAAGCACTTCCCTGGAGATAAAAGCCGGTCTCACCCAATGTTCAGCGGGGAAGAGGAGGAGTCAAAGATAGTGAAAGAAAACATTTCAAAGTTGGCAGCAGGACAGTCGTAACACAGACTGTTTAGACAAATAACTGTAATATTCCAATTAAACAATCCTTTCATAAATTAATTCTCCCCATTCAAAGCTGCAGAGCTCTAGTAAATCATAGCTTAAACAGTTCCTTAATTCTCTTCTGTGTTTATTCCCTGCACAGGTGGAAGAGATCACACAAGTTTTCTTTACGGGCGGACTGTTTCAAAGATTTAGGACTAGTAAGCAGAAATGAGACTTCAGACCACACTGTCCTCCACATTTCAGGGTAACACGAAGACTTTACTGGAAAGAACATTGTTCAAGAATCTGCTCTCACAGCAGATTAGAAGATATGGTTACAAAAAGCAATGCATCTTTATTTGTATCACATAATGTGAATCAAATGTTAACCATATGTTACTGCAGCAGACAGTGTCTTGATACTGAACCAACCATAACCATAACTAAAATCTTGCCCTAACTTCATCAATTTACATTCCCCAGACAAAATTAATGTTACAAATAGGCAAAACCATGGATTTGTCATGTATAAAACTTCCTTAACCTTCTGTAGAGTTTCACTTGTAAAGCGAATATCATACAACATGCTCTGAGAATAAAGTAAAAAAAATTTTTTTTTAGTAAAGACGCTGACAAAGATGAAAATAAAAGGAAATAAATATTGAAGAAGACTGAGAGGCTTGTTGCTCACAACACACACTGAACTGTACCCTGCATGGCTTGTTGCTCACAACACACACTGAACTGTACCCTGCATGTGCACACACAAGGACGAGGAACTGACATCCAACAAACTTCCATAATTAAGTACTTATGTAGCAAATGTGGCCTTGCCAAGTGTGGACTGATGCAATTAGTTAGGCTACACAATTTTTCAATCCTTCAAAAATTGACACAAATGGTCCTAAAGTTGGTCCAAATGCTCAGATCCAAATTCCAAACAGCATGAAAAAGAGAGCAAATAAAGTTTTTCTGTATCGCAATCTAAATTTCTCAAATAACTGCAACACAGATTGTCTTCATCAGGGGATGGTGAACAATATTCCTGCAAAATGAAATAGACCACTACACAGAATCAATATACACATTACAGCATCACACAAGTGGCTTCGGTTTGAGGGTGGAGAGATTAATGGGGCTGTGATTATCATGACGATCACAGTGAACCGTCACTGCAAAATTGGTGATGCCTGAATCAGAGTGCTGCAAAGATCATTCACATCATCACAGATGAAATGGACTCAGTGGAACCACGAGTTTCAGGTTTCCCACCCTGTTTTATCTATGAAAGGTCTGCAGCAATAAAGCCAAGATCTCACACTTGTTTTTACTTTCCATTACGTCCAGCACTAATGACTTTAGAAAATAAAAGAAAATGAATGAATGTCTTTGTCAGAAGGCACTGCAAGCAAATATAAGCGTTAATCAAGCAAGTTTACAATAAATGAGTATAAACTAAGGAAGTCTTCTTAAATTATCCAAATAAATAAATCTCTGAATTTCTGTTGTCTTTCACTCGGTCATTGATGCGCTGGCTTATTAATAAAAGCTAATAAAACTGACATTTAATGGTTTCATAAAGTTCCAAAAAGCACCCACTACGATGGATTACATTTCCCTTTTCATTTGATGATCCTATCATTTATCTGACACACATTACAGCTGCATAGCAGTAATACATTGGAGCCTGCACGGGACCCTGAACGTTTAGCCAGAAGTTCAACATAGCTACCATTGTTGGTTTTAAAGTGTTATGGGTTGGGTTTTATTACTTCTGTCAAAACATCAGAAGCTGTTGAGCCAGGCCAAGTTCATGACTGGGAGTCCATCTAATAAGAGGCCTTTAACACAAAGATCAATAGGATATCTAGCAATTACTATAGGAGATAGAGACATAGAGGGAAACTGTCAAAAACTGTTTGCAGTGTGGTGGTTTACCAGCGAAGGGGAAGGGAGAGGGGTGGAGGGGGGACATTTCGTGCAAAAATCAACAAAGACAGCAACAACAAAATTATGTCGTAAAAAAAAACGTGTGGTGCTGCCTTTCTTTTTATTGACCTGATAATACAGACGACTAAAATAGTTGCTGAAAATCAATAACGTGTGTAAATTGCGGTCCGAATCGGCGTGGATTCCTTTCGGTTCCGCCGTGTGTGAGGGGGGGAGAAGAAAAAAAAAAGCTCTTACGTGCTTCTATTTTAATTATACTTCTTTGGGTTTGCGGTTGTGAGCGTGCAGGGGCGCGAGAGAGCATCGTGTGTGCCCGTGCGCGTGTGTGTCTATATTTGGCTCACCTGTGCACTGAAAAAAAAAAAAAGGCAAAATAAATCTAGGCTCACTCAACCGGAAATCTTAATTGATACAAAACCAAGTTAAAGCTACATATGGGCCCAGAAGACTACCGCAATAAAACAGCCGCAAGGTGTTCAAGTTCTCGAACCTCTGCGGCGCACACATACACACACACACACACACACACACACACACACACACACACACAGATATATAGTCTATGGTAAATATAACTCCAGTTTGAGCAATCAACTTTCAGCAGCCAAAAGCAATTATGCTGTCAGTTTGCTTCTTTATTCTCTGCCAGATTGCCTGCATCGATTTTAGTTTTTAAGATAACACGAAATCCATTATGTTCTTTAAAATGAGATGTGGCGTTAGAGATCAAGTTTGTTGGAAGATTTCTTCATTTAGGATTTTTTTTTTTTTTTTTTTTTTTTTTTTATATATCAGGGAAAATACAATTAAATATTTTAAATACAAAGTAATAAAAATAATCTCAAATTAAACTTTGTTCCTACTCCAATGTTAAATTCAGCAGGAAACAAAATAGCCTATAAAAATAAGGGAAACATAAAAAATAGAGCGATATTTGCGAAAACAAAAAAAAAATACTGAGGGGACGATAATTAATAAAAACATTAATATTGACGCATAGGCATTGTACGGCTGTATATTAGTGATCAATGTGTGTCTATGAAGGCACAGACGTAGCTATTTTGCGGAGTGAAAAGTTTAGTGGTGGCCTTTATTGTGTAGTCAGACAGTGTGTGCAATCTGCCGAGAGAAGAAACTGAACACGAGTGTTCAAAATAAAATGATAAAGCAGCTGCAGTTAAATATTGCTGTAGGCCTCCAGTGCACAGCTCCAGAGGAGAGTGTTTTACCTACAAGCTTCAGAAAAATCAAAAATAGTGGGTGAAACACACTCCCACGACGCGTGTGTATTCAAAAGTTGTGGGCCTGCATGTTTTGAATGTGAAAACGAACAAGATATATATATTTGTTTTCATGCCTGCTGTCTGCTCTGTTTTTCCTAGCGCTGCAACACAACAGATCGGAGGCCTCTGGGCTGCTGCAGAGGCTGCCAGTGGTCCGATGTGAGTTGCTACAAAGCCAGGTATTTGCGTTCATTAGCACCCGGATCAACAGACTATCGAGGCTGTTTGGAGATCAAGAACAAGTGCAATTACTGGCAAGAAGCAGGATCCTCGACATGTTTAAGTATTTTTCACAAAGTAGCTCAATCAGCGTTTTGTTTCCTTTCTTTTTTTTTTTTTTTTTTTTTTTCCTTTTCTTTTTCTTTCTTTGTCTTAAACTTACACGGGAACTTGATCCCTGTGGCCCCAGTCCTGACGGGCAAGAGCAATAAGGCAACAAGAAAATCATGACTGCAAAAAATAAAAGATCTCTTATTATTTTTTATTATTATTATTTTACATATGAATGTATGAACACTGAAATATTCGCTGTAAACTTGGCAATACTAATATTTTTAAGTAGCAAAAGCTCATTATAAATAAACACGCTTCAGGTTTGTTTAGAATCGTGAACTAGTATTTATTTCACTTATGGTCTGAAATTGACTTTTTTTTTTTTTTTTTTTAGAAGCCTGACTATGGGGTCGAGGTTCACGTTGAATTAACAAGGTCAGTGGCAAAGTTACAAAGTTTCTGGGGGCATGTAAACATGCAATCAAGCATGTTCAAGACAGAAAACTACAACAGGTAGATTTAAAAAAATGATTTTTTTTTTTTATTATTTTTTATTTTTTTATACTGAAAAATAAATAAAAGGCTAGATGTGTCTTGTTTCTAAGTTCTGCATTTTCACAAAACTGCTTCGAACGTTACTGGATAGAATAAAACAAACACATGAAGACACAACAAATGAAATTAAGAGCAGGCCTACGTAAATAAATGTTGTTTAGCATTGTTATTTCAAATGAATTGAGGATAAACAAGCAGGCTGACCCACATAAACAGGCCGTGGATTACAAAGTACATCCATGCAAAAAAAAAAAAGAAAAAAGGGCGCTTTAAATAAATTCATAAATTAACCCACCAACAATAAACAAATAGCAAACAATAAACATAGTCCATTTCCAACAACAAAGAGCTGCATGTTCACTAAACTGAATTCATGAATTTCCCGTGTGACGCGAGCAGCAGTCCACTAAGTAGTAGTAGTATGGGCGCTTTCAAGACACATTATTGATTGGCATTCCCTCGAGGAGGAACCAGTCTGCAGCAGTCCGCTGGCCACGGGACAAAACTAAACTTGCCGGAGAGCGATATCTTCTGCGATTTGAGCAGCATCGGCTGCAAAAAAAAAAAAAAAACCAACAAAAAAAAGTCTGCATTCAAATATTTGCTCTTTCTTTCTAAATTCACATCTCGGCGTGTCCGTTCTGCAGCGAGAGAAAGAGTGCGCCCAGCTCGGTGGAAGCTGAAGCAGCAGCTCGCAGCAGAGCAGTGCCACAGCGCCCACTATTTCAAAAGCCGGGAATATTATTTCACAAGACTTGGAACGGCTGTATAAAAAAAAAAAAAAAAAAAAAAAAAAAAAAGTTACTATCCATTTCGACAACTTTCTTGGTGCCTTCTGGAAAGGAATCTGCGCTTCTATGAACCCCCCGACAAAACGAGACTAGCAAAATACAAGCTCGAGCTCCCGTTTGGACGGCAATGTTTATCTCTGCTTTTAAAGGAGTGTAATCAACTAAAGCACCGGCGGCGTTTCTCATCACACATGAAACTTTCTGACACTGCAACCAGCAAAGCCAAGACCGCAGCATGCAGGGAAACAAGACCGAGAAGCCGGAGCGGGACGTATTTGTAGAAGGAAAAGTTTTCTGTGGACAAAGAGTCGCCCCCATCCTCTCTTAAGGATATGGCAAATGACAAGGACACACTGGACATCTACAGAGCCGCGAGTTTGTAGCCGGCGGCTGAAAGCGATAAGAAGGGGAAAAACAGAAGACCTACTTTTGGCCAGTTTTCTCGCCCTCGCCTTGGATCTCATCTTGTCGGCTTGTAGATTCCTCTCGTCGTCCTCCGTGAGCCCAGAAGCAGCAACAACACTATCTTCATCTCACCAGCATTGTCAGTTTGGACACCTTCGCACATGCGCACAGGCCATTCAATCTGACACCCTCGTCGGGGCCAAAAAACTTTCCAATGTATTCATCATCATCACTTTTTTTTGTCCTATCGTCTCCCCTTTAGATCACTTATCTCTTCCCCTCCTCCTCCTGCTCTCTCTTCACCATCTCACCTTCCCTCCCTCCCCCCCTTACCATCCCCTTACCCTCGTCCCCCTTCTCACCCCTACCCCCCCCCCCCACCCCCCCATCCACCCACCCGCCCCATTCAGCTCCTGCCAGCACCCTCTTGGATTTTTACCCCTTTAACAGCAACTACTTGGTTTTCTCCGACAGGGTGGACACAGTGAGGTACAGTTGGGAGGTCAAGGCCGTATTAGAATAATGGAGAGACATAAATAATAATAATAATTATTATTATTATATTTATTGTCGTTATTATTATTTTGTTCATTTTACTCTTCATATTTATATGTTTGGCATTAGTGTCTTTCTTAATTTAGATATTTAAAGTAACTTTGTATTTAGCCTTTTGACTCATCTCATCGTGTGTTGTTCCCCCCCCCCCCCCCCCCCCCCAAAAAAAAAAAAAGTGTTGTAATTGCACCGCACTTTATTTTTAACTTCATTAATTCACACACAGGCGTAAATAGGTCCGAGGCTTGATTGTTGTTACAACTTTACAGGCTATGATTTGTGTGTGTGTGTGTGTGTGTGTGTGTGTGTGTGTGTGTGTGTGTGTGTGTGTGTGTTTATGTGTGTGCGTGTATGTGTGTGTTTATGTGTGTGCGTGTGTGTGTGTGTGTTTATGTGTGTGTGTGTGTGTGTGTGTGTGTGTGCGTATGCGTGTGTGTGTGTGTGTGCGTGTGCGTGTGTGTGTGTGTGAGAGAGAGCCTTGATGCCCTCAGGACAAGCAGCAGCGGCCAGCAGCTGTTTTGACGCATGCACGGAGCCTCCACCAGCAAGAGCCCTACCAAGGAGAAGTCCAGGCTTTTATTTTGTTTTCCTTCCGTCCTTCTATGTTCGCATTTATAACAATCGTAGCAGTTATTATTATTATTTTTTTTTCGAGAAGCGTTTGTGCTCACTGTGCGCATGTCGTTAAGCGCATGATCACCTGAACGAAGGTGGACAGGCTTTCTCTTTTGTGACTTTTGCCTTGCACCTGTTTGTTTGTTTGCTGCAGGCACGAGGACACCGCGTTTACGTTCAACCGCGCATCCAGCAGTTCGATGTAGCGTGAACGACTAAAAAGGTAATTTTTAGATTATTAATGATAAATGCATTTAATCAAACACAAAAATTGAACATAAGTCTTCAGCATTATTTTTATTTTTTTAATAAATCGTATGTTAAATTGAAGTTACAACTCCGGCAGTTTAATACATTTACATCAGAGCAATAAATAGATAACATTTTACTATACAATTTAATTGTGTCGCAACTATTTTGCATGATTTCAATTTAGTACTATTTGTATGAATTATGAATTATTACTATTTTTACTAGTCTATTATTATAATTAGGTAAATAATATTAATTAAGACTATTTTTTTGTTGTTATAGACTGAAACACAATAACCTTTCAAAAGAAACAAATAGAGGCTTCATTGAAGCTGTGCATAATAATATTTATTAGATTTTTTTTTTTTTTTTTTTAAAAGTTCCAAAGTCCAGTTTGGCTGATGGTGGCAGGCTGGTCGTTATGCTCATGTGGTGCCTGGGCCTTTAGCCTGCATGTCATATGGGAATGGTTTCCGTCTCGTTTAGCTGAATAAAGGCGGCTCTATGTTGGAGTGTATTAAAGATTGGTGGTGATGGAGCAACTGCAGTCTGCTGGGAGAGCGACGGGGATCAATTCCCTGGACGCTAATCACCACACTTTTATGGGACTATTATCCATGCACGTTGAATTATTAGCATTATTATTAGGGCCCTATTATTATGATTACCATTATTATTATTATTATTATTATTATTATTATTTGAGCCATTTTATTTCTTTTTCCCCCTGAACAACGTAGCCTATATTGCTATACAACCTGCAATTCACTCCGCGCTCTGCCTCATGTCTTTATTTTTCTGGTTGAACCGCAGCTTGTTGCTCATTATGATGCACATGAACAACAATTGATTTGAATAAAGGCTTGAGCTCATCAAACACGTCTCCAGTCCATATCGGAGAGAAATTGCTGTGGGATGTTTTCCCATAAGTGAAACGAATGACGTGATCATGAATCAATAATAAGCAGCAGTAATTAGCATATATTAGCTGTATATTAGGGAGTTTGTGTTGCATCAGGAGGGGAGGAGGTTTATTTTATTGGCTTGACAGAATGCGAATGAAGAGCCTACACCTACAGTGTCAGGAGGTGGCCACCGTGTTACACATGTATAATATTTTCTATGTTAACCCACTGTAAAATAGCCCTTATCAAAAGATTCACTTTAAAGACACAAGCTCCGCAGCGGGGGAAACACGGACACATGGAAGGAAACAGGTCGATAAACAAATAATAAATGATGTGAATATCAGTGGTGAACAAAGGTTTTGCTTAATTCTGTTGGTGTCTGAGGGAATCGTGGGAGCGTGGCGACAAAATATCAATAATCCATTGCCTTTATCGATTGGCTTTATTGATACCTCGTCCGTCATCCAGTTTCCGTCAGAATAAAACTATACTAAAAGACATCGAGGAGAATTTTCTTCAGTTTGTCGGAATCATTTCCATCAACCGGCCGCTACAGTTCAGGCCTCTCCCCGCACATTGGCCCGGACAAATGATTTCACGCGGTGCAACACCTTTTTAAAGGAGCAATTAACTGTGATTATGTTTGCAAAGAACAGTGTTGCTCTCCGACACCGGTCCGTTGGGAAATACTTTTCTGCGCCATTTACACGTCGACCTTTTAAAGGGGTTTATGGAAACGTAGGACGGGCTGCACGGAAGAAGGGAAAAAAAACACTCGCGTCTTGGAGTATTTGCGTCTCAGAAATGTGGCTTTTCTTTTCTTTTCTTTTTTCTTTTCTTTTTTTTTCTTTAGTGTTGCGTCTGGAAGGAGCGCAGGACGGCAGCACCGCTGGCTCCGGCCCCGGAAGAGAGGTGCGCAGCTGCACTCATGTTCAATCATCTGCACAGGGTCCCTCTCACTTTTATTAATCCCTCTAATTAGACTAAAGCGAAGCAGATGAGAGTCATTATCATCTGAGAGCGACAACAAACACACAGACATAAACAACAGATCCGTCTGATTAAAACGTATATAAAAAAAATTAATAATAATAAAAGTGTCCATCCCGCCTTTTATGGTTATTATTGTGGCATTATTCTTTCAAATCTAACCGTGTATTGTCTGAATGGCAAGCTATTGTCCCGCGGCTCCTCCGTCTTAAACCCTTTAAGGCCGTCTGAGGCCTCTTTACAGACTAATTGTTTGGCGGGTTAAACAATGTTAAGGACACATTTGCGTCACTTCGGTTCAATTTCCTTAATCTCATTTTGACGAAGCGATGACGTCTCTGCATAACCTGATCTGACAGGCCTGGAAGTGTTTCCCAACAGTGTAACGGCCCTCGTGTTCCGTGGTACATCTACATGGTTTTTTTTGCCATAGAGTATACAGTAGGCTTCACACTTTACCGCCAAGCATCGCGACGGCAGCACGCACAATCTGGAAAACCGTTCTCTCCGAAAATGACTCGATTACAAACAAGAGGATAACATAACTGCTCACAGTTCACCGGTATTTATTTGTTCAAAGAGTGCAATGAAAGTGGCGCGAAAACATTAGTTTCCAAATCTTACACAAATACATATAATCTACTATCATCGCTGCATTAAATGCGCGTTCGCGATGATGATAGGGGGGTGCGTGTGTTGGGGGGAAAAGGGGGGGGGGGGGACAGAAGTTTACAACTATGTGGAGTGGTGTGGTCAGACTGCGGTGACCGAACCCCCCCCCCCCCCCCCCCCCCCCCCCCCCCCCCACTCTCTCTCTCTTCTCGCCCCCACACCCACACACATATAGGCCGCTGAAACCCAAGCTTTATCCGCGGTGGAAAAGGCTCCGGGTCTCTGGATTAGACGTTACGCGCAGATAACATCAGCGCACATTAGATATGTGAAATGGAGCACCTTCGCGGCCCGGCCCGCGGATGAGGCGAGTCGGGGGACATCAAAAAGCCGCAGTGGGCCCTTTTGTGAGCGCCGTGAGCTTTGTAAATTTGCTAACTGTAATTCTGCCACAGTTGATGTAATGGGAGAGTAAACACGGTAACTAGCTGCGGCGAGGCACTGCGACTTGCGCACGCACACATTGACACACTACTCGGTATGTGATGTGATCGCCTTCATGATGAGGGGATGATGACCCCCACCCCCCCCCTCCCCCCCTCCCCGTCACCTCAAACAAGACGAATAACAAACTCAATAACTACGACACTATGCTTTTTCAAAGATCAATAAGAACAAATTCACCAAGATTCCAACAGCTAATCAATTCCAAAATCCCATTTTTCCTTTCTGAAGTCTTAGTTCGGAGTGGCACTCCACAGCGGGCCGCTGCCGCCTCTCCTCTAATGAAGTCCCTTGAAGCGGTCATAGTGAGGTTGCCTTGGTAATTATTAGTCATTAATTGGGTTCAGGACCTGGTGAGTCTCTGGGAAATGGGAAATCTGACCGCTAATCCAAGACGTTTCTTTTGGGGCCTTTTACAGTGTTGTTAACATGCTGTCAGAGACAGAGGGGCGCTGCGCCACAGCTACTGATAGCAGGAATATGACGAGGTTGGAGGGCAGAGGCTGTACTGATAAAGACCCTCTGCAGGACGCCTGAACGGCTGGGAAGTCCACATCTGAAGAGAAATAATAGAAGAAGAAGAAAAAAAAAATCTACAATACGAGATGGTTCAAATATATGTGTGTGTACGTATCGGAGTGTAGGTTAGAGGTTGCGACAGATTGGTTTTAAAATGAAATATAGCCTACAACAATTTATACAAAATGCAGAGGACGGTAAAAAAAAAATCTCGATTTTCATTTTGTGGCAACACATTTAGCTGCAATCCTCCAAACAAATTTGGACAATCTTTATCAGGTAGCTTGCCGTTTCGAATCTACTCCAAAATATAACTGGCAAGAAATAATGTTATTGGTTATTATTTCTGAATTCAAAAATGATCGCTGGTAAATGCATTCAGCTGTCAGTTCATTTAAACACACAGAACAATGAATGCATTTAATCATTTTCGTTTTAATTTGGAGTCTTAAAAAAAAAGATTATTTTCTGATTCCTTTTTAGGGACAACTGCTTAATGATTTTGAATAAAAATGAAATAATATATATTTAATGTCAACAAAGAAAGTCACGGAGTTTTCCTGCCTATTTTTATGACAAAATGCCATCGAATATTTATTTTTTTTCCCATTCTATGATCATGTGTAAAATCAAAGAAAAATAATAATTATTTGCTAAATGTAAACAAAGAACAAACAAAATCTGATTAAATCTGTTTGGGAATTAGGTGTTCCTCCGAAAACAACTCGCTCGCTCGTCCCATCATCATTAATGTTGTTATTTTTAATTAATCGCTCGTTAATGTCGCCATCCATTTCCCCGCAGATCAGAAGAGCGAGGAGCCGACAACCCCGCCAAACAAATGCACATTAAAATATCGCCGGGAGGCTTGAGTGAAAATTACCCCGATGTAGAAATGACCTTAATATGATGTAATCAATCACGCTGTCTGCTGGGACACTGGGCATCACAATGTTAATCTTTTAGTTGGGAGCGGTGGGGGGAAAATGGCCTGTCATATTTTAAAACTCAGCCAAGTTCAGTGGCGAAGAAAGCCGAACTGTAACGACGCGGGCTGTATAGGACTGAGAGAAAATATATGAACGTTTACAGGAAGTCCAAACATGGTGTGGTAGGCTGCAGGGTCCTCTGGTCCTGTATCAGTGAGGGGATTTTTTTTTTTTTTTTTTTTTTTCTTTGGGCGGGGAGGATGATGATGTTTTGACAAGTATGACACACCTCAGTGACACAAAAGTGTTTATAACTTGAGGACAAAATACATGATAAAGCAAATAGCATGGATATTTACTTCACTATAATAAAACAAAAAGTCTCAAGTGAAACATAAACTTGATTCTACAATTTTGAAAAGAATATTCTCAAATGTGAAATATAAATATCTAAAACATGCTGACCATCAAGCCATATAAACAGTAGCCTAATTTACTTTGATTAGTTAAATTTTTTTAAATTAAAATGTAATTTATAAATAATAAAATTTGTTTTAAAACGAGCCAGAATTAATTTCTGAGTTAAGTTTCAAGTGAGCCATATGAACTGAACAATGAAAGAAAATGTCAGCGACGGTGAAAGGTTATTGAACAACTATGATTATCACAGAACTAAAAGCTGCTGCGGACAGCAATTTCCCTCGCTAAAGCTGCTGAGAGCTCTTATGCAGAGTGACTCCGGTAGGTACCAAACACGGGTGCGGACGTATTAGCGCTAAGAACATACACACAACTTGGCAGGCTCTAAGAGGCTCATGCGGGCAGCATCAAGTGCTGAGGCCAGTGCATGTTATCATTAACAACTGTGGACAGACAGAACAGGCCGAGCCCACAAGTGTCCATTTCACACCAGCCTGGCATGGCGGTGGGCTGGGACTCCTGAGAGCCGGCTGCCACCCCTCTGTAGCCCTTTGAAGCACATCAGCTTCTGGGATTTCTGGTTCTCATCTTTGAAACACAGCCGCTTGAAGGTCGAACCTGAGATTTGTGTTCTCACCTCCTGTAAAGATCTGATTCGGGATTTTGTTCTTGTCATACCGGCTTTGAGAACACAGGGAGATTTAGGAAAAGGTAACGGATAAATGGAGCTTGTTACGTCTTTTACTGTAGCAAAAGCAATTAAATTAATCTACAATAACTATGAGAAGAGGGCAAGGTGTACTTATAATAAAGAGATAGCGTGCAGAACTATATCCAATAGAAATATTTCTGACACTACAGAACACTGTCAATCTCCAAATCTATAAACAATTGTTTAAATAAGTAACATGTAAAAATTGTGCATGAGCACAAAACAAAGACATGAGCAGTGAATTCAAATCTTTCTTTCTTTTTCAGGTTTTGATCCCAGAACAATATTCTGGTCAGTGAAAATCCCATTTCAGGACTATAGAGTATATCTCCTTCCAAACAGCTTCAGTTCCCACAGTCTCCACACGACCACTGAACCAGCCCTGATGTATTTTAATGTACGTGGGGAGTGACGTCACCGCAGCCAGCTATAGTGGGGCCCCTGAACACAGCTTACACATACTCATAGTGGTGAAAAT
The DNA here is from genome assembly GCF_022577435.1 of Embiotoca jacksoni. NCBI lineage: Eukaryota > Metazoa > Chordata > Actinopteri > Embiotocidae > Embiotoca > Embiotoca jacksoni. Next base: position 7,148,040 of record NW_027185447.1, read on the forward strand.
GCTTAGCAGGAGGGATGCCAAAGGCTCAGCGTTGAAGTATTTTCTCCGACCCAGTCCGCCTCAGCACAAAACGCTGCTACATCACGTGCAGTCTGGACGCACAGGACAAGTCATCTGTAATTATGCGGTTTCATTTTGCTCTAATAGGTGAAGCTGATGATTTGTATTTATAATCAGCGGGGAAAAAATTCGGACATTATACAAAAATTCATGTGCATGTATCTCTTTTCACTGCAGCAGAGTGACCAAACATCTCTTGCCCAAATCCACAATTCCTGTTGACATTTTCGGGCTAAATGGATCTGCTTTACAGTAATATGTTTCCACTGCCAAGCTATGCAGGCCCTCAGTCCAAGAGGCACTGAGGGATTTCAGCAAATTACAAAGATGACTAAAACGTACCTGATACACATCCACACAGATACACACTGCCGTGCCGTCTGACTGTATTGTACTCCGAGGGAAACATTTTCAAGTTAGCCTCTTTCCCCCTCCTGAACGGAAGGCTTCCCGGCATGAGGAAAAAAAAACGAACTTGGGCCAAGCTGCACACTTACACTATAAGCCTGACATCACATAGGAAACAAACCATAAAACACCAAACATTCTACAACCCAACAAAGGCCAATAAAGGTTTCAACGACTGAAGCACACAAACACTGCAAGTAGCAAACAAACCCGGCAGCTCTCCTGCACCGTTTCCATTTTCATTGAGATTATTTTCTCATTCTCTCTTTAGACTCCAGCAGCCTTGCAGTTACCAGCGTACATTATTTATTTGTTTGTTTTGTTGCAAAGTGTATATGTGTGTCTGCGGCAAGAAAGCAAACGCGCACGTTGCCAGACTGACAGGATGATTAATAGGAGCTCCAGTCAAGGGTTGGGGGAGCGATGGCGACGGTGGGTGGAGGTGGGGGCTGGGTGGGACTTCGGTAAAGCATCAAAAAACAACGGCACTTCCCGGGGTTCACCGCCACTTCCTCTGTAGGACCACCCGACTTCCCGAAGTCTTCTCCATGCTGCACTGAACCCCGCGGTGGCTCAACAAGGAAGAGTTAATGAAGAGTTTCTTTAAGACACACTCACCCACAGAAACAGTGTGAACCAAGTGCATAATTAGTCATCTTAATGCAAGAACTGCAGGGGAAGAAAGAGGCAGGGGGTCAGAAGCACACTCAGAGGAATTTCAATGAGCATCAGAGCTGCATGTTGTTTCATTAAGAGAAGCAGAAAGGGCTGAAACGGCAGATAGCTTCATGCACAACCTGGATAAATATTGAATCCGGACATGTTTCACTTATGACGGTTCAAGAAGGAATTGAAAGTATTCTAGGTGACAGGTGATGGTCATGGAGAGAGGAGGAGGAGCAGGAGTGCAGAAATAAGAAAAACATGGGAAGCGAATAGCAAAAAACGAAGAACAATGAGGCAAAACAAAGTCAAGCTCAGGTGAGGTCAGGTAGAAGCAGATACCGATTTCCTCTCACTCCTTGATGTCGAAATGAAACCATGATCCAAGAATGAAACCCTCATCCTCATATTAGTGAATGATTTCAGCTGCAGACTCATACCTGAGAGCACAGTGCAAGAGAACCGTATGCCACAGATGGAGTGAAGCGTTGAAAGACTGCCCTCCTGTGTCAGACGCACAAACACATGTTGCACAATAGATTTCTTCTCGGCCTCTGTCTTTCTCCAGTTTGTGACTCCTTTAAGAGACATACTGAAGCTTCTGGTCCAATCAGAACACAGCTCAATGGATCTGGATGTAAAGTTAAACATGAATATATGAAAGGAGAACTTTCTGTCTTAGTTTGGGTACAGTATATGCATTTATGCTATACTTGTGTAAAAAAAAAAAATCCTCTGAAAACATCCACATCATATGAAACTTGCTTTAAACGTTTCTGAATGTTTGTGTGTGTTCCTACTCGTGAGAGTAGAGAGAAACAAACACTGGATTTTAACAGGTTGTCATCCTCCATTCCTGCTCTTTTCCAATAAGAGCTCGGGTGCCAAATCCCTGAGCGTGCTTAACAATTCCATTACTGCCGTGCAGGACACCCACAATACTCTTTTGAAGCCCGAGCATTTTAGAGGAGAAGAGTTTATTGACTTCAAATTGGTACCAGTTGGGTCTTTTCCTTTTATTTCTATGAACAACAAAAAACTTGGCATGTCAAAGTGCATGTGCAGCTCTGAGGTAAATGTTTAAGTGACGTTTACTTCGATAGAGTTTGGGACAAGCACAGAGTGATAGCTGCTCAGCGGGACGCAGGCGTGCCAATGTTAGCCCACACACTAATGTTGATTGCTCATCATTGGAAGGATTTTATTTGGCAGTGTGGTTTCTGTTAACATCCACAGGCTTGTTTTACAATGCAGCTCATCTGTGGACCAAATGTGTCACATAGCAAGATGGGAAAAGAGTCGGCCGTTCTGGTCATGCTAATAAAGTGTGACAGACGATTTGATTCGTGATCCGCTCTGTCCTCGCTTGCCATTTTCATAAGCCCATATATGTCACACTGACATTTGCCATGTGGTAAAAACTGGACAACTTGCCACTCTATTTTGGGGATTTTTTTTTTTTTCCCCCACCGTCATGTCACACATATGCTGAAAATAATGTTTTGTTGTGACCCATGCAGAGTAACCTTTTGAAGTTGTCAGTTGGAAAAAAGGCTACCGTGGGACACTTATAGCCTGTCAGCTGCTGGGAATTCAGCGTGTGGAGGATTGGGCTTACAGACACCTGTAGGCCTGGGGTCACGGTGGCACCTCTCAACTTTCCCAGTCCTGTGGGGATGGTCTGCTCTGCTGGACGTGTGTGTGTGTGTGTGTGTGTGTGTGTGTGTGTGTGTGTGTGTGTGCGTTTCTGTAACTCTACACTAAACTACAGTGAATTATCTACATGCAAGCAAACAAATCTCTAAATTAAATTGGCAGAATCCCTCCACAATAACATGCTTTTTAACCATTACCATCTGGTCTCTATACTGCCATATGAATTTCTATTTAAGTTAAGGTTATTGCCATGTAAAACTGAGTTTTATCATTTTATCATGTGCTCTGCTGTGTTCACACCATCTGTCACCACATCTCTGTGTTGTGTTTTACAATAACTGGCCTTTAGCTTTGTCCTCATGCGTGACATCATCTAACAGTTCGGCTGACTTTCCAGTGCCAGTGAGGAGGAAATGAAGTGACCATGGTTAACACCAGCTGACGTCTGATACTTGAAAAGAAATGGATTTCTGGTTTCCGTTTGCCTCCAATGAAGAACAAATCCTGACTGTCTCAGATCTAGCTGCTCCTTTAATGTTGTGTCGTGACTTTACAATCAAATGAGCAAAGTACAATAACTATTTAGTTTTTCATTAAACTGCATCTTGCATCAATTATTGCCACACAGACAGAAATATAAAAATAAAACGTGAATTCATTATACTGATTGCCACTGTGAGCTGGATGTCTGAGGCAGCGTCCGTGAGATGGAGGAGTTAGGGAAGAGTTTGTTTGTGTAATGGTCTAAAACCATTATGGAAAGAAGGATTACCTGAGGTTTATCATGATGACTCAGTCTCTAATTATGCAGATGTGTTTTCTTTTTCTTCTATATTGGACACTGAAATGGAAAATACTGAATCCATTTGAAAGGAAAATACATGTACTGTATGTTGGACATACGTGTGCTGGTATGTGCATGACTATGTCCACGCACATCCTGAGAGACGGGTGTCGATACAGCTGCATCAGTCATCATTCACACAGAGAAAAGACACAGTGGCGCTTGTAGCCAGACAGACTGGTTTCTGACATTCACAATCAGCTGCTGTCTGTTCCCAGCAACTCCGTCCTGCTCTGCTCTGCACCTTCACCTACAGTACACAAACTGAAAAAGCGCAATCAGAGGAAAATCACAATTGTCTTTCTTCCATTATGTTGTAAGCGTTAGATCAAGACAGGAGAGATGGTGGGAAGGAAGGAAGGGAGGCATGCAACAAAGGAATAAATATCCATGTGTGTATGTCTGGGTGGGGAGGGGGGGGGGGTCTCTGCCACTGGGTGAGCTTATCCAGAGGATCTGTTCTGCTTCAAGAAGAGAGAGACGTCTGATAGGAATAGTGTGACACACACACACACACACACACACACACACACACACACACCAGGACTTTGTCAGTCTTACCTACCGCTGAGTGTTTGAGCACCCCTGGTCCAAAATCAGAGCTCCAATAACAAACTCTACTGGCTCTCCTGATTGGTCATGACGAATGCTCTCTGCTCATTGGTCTCAGGTAATGTCTGCAGCAAGAAATCCGACAGCCTGTCATCTTGATTTCATGCGAGCCTGTGACTGTGCGTGACTGTGTGTGTATATTTCATGCATATAGATTGATATGCTGTAAATAATGTTTGTTTGAGGCACCAAGACTGAACAAAAGTCACAGTAGGAGAGGGAAGAAGCAATGCAGGAGTAAGAGAAAATAACGGAGGCCGATCTATTTAGTCAAGCCGTTTTGCCTTTGCTTTAGTTTAAATCTACTTTGTCTTTTATCAGAGAGTGGGCAGGGGGTTGTGGTGGACTTGCCGTTCATTCTGTCCGCCACTTTTTTCAGCGAGGAAAGTCTGTGGGTGCCAAGCGGCAAAGTCTGCTGGATCATTATTCGAGTGCCAAAACGGTGGGAGAGGAAAAGGCAGCAGAAAGCCGGTCATTAAAATTCCTACCACCTTGTTGACTGCATCTCCCCAACCAGCTTTCAATTCCCTCGCACAATTTGAAGGCAAGGGATGGCCAGGAAGTGGAGCTTGGCTGAGCACAAAAGAGAGAATCCTTAAACTGGACGTTTAAGGATGTCCTGGAAAAGAGCTCAAGATACTCTGAGATGAGTCTAACAGTAAGACAACCTGACTTTAGATCTGTAGGAGCTTGTGAGTCATAAGGATGGAGAAACCTACTCAGGGGTGCTCCATGAACTCTTGCCCAATGCTACACTTGATGTTTAATTCCAAAACAAGACTAAAAAGAAATCCCAAAAGAATGTGATGACCTTAGCCGCACAAAGCTTTGATAATAGGAGCCAGGATCAAGTGAGACACAGATGAGTGGGTTAGATCCTCATTTTGTTTTCGCAGAAGAAAGAACCGTCCTGGAAAGAAGCTATAGTTTGTTACCTAAACTGCACCTCTGAGTCTTGCCATAGATACAGGTGGGAGAAAAAAAAAAAAAAGAGCATCACAGGCAGAGATGTCAGCTCTCTTTACAGTTTTCTCTTTCTTTTTGTTGAAGAACGGTGGAGGACCACACAGAGAGCAGAGGGCAGATCGTCGGTGTGTATTAAGAGACTGGTGGGCGCAAAGGGGGATTTGTGCAGTGGACCTTGGAGGCTCTTGGGGGTCTGGTGGTGGCTTTCCATGTTGCCGAACAGAAAGGGATCAACTATACGCCTTCACTGTTTAATAAAGTTTGTTAGGATTTACAGGACACAGGTAACAGTGTAGCGAAAAGTATTTTCTAAACATAAGTAGATAGACAACTCCATTACCTGCCTAAGAGTCAGTCTTTTAGTTACATATAATAGTTATTTCAAGTACTGACTATTTTCCAGTCTGTAGGGAGGACTCGCTCCTAATTCTCATTCAAAGTAGAAACAAAGGTGTGTACATTTTATCCTGCATATCACCAAATCAATACTTACAAAGCAGCCAATGTATTCAATATGTTGAACACTTAGCATTCAATATCAGCAACTTTTTAGCACTACGAGCACAATATTCCTTACTTTGCATTGTTCAACTGTTTTGTCGATCGTCATTTTCAGTGGAAAGCAGGGCAATCAGTGTCTGCATTATCTGTCATCTACTATTTTTTATTTGTGGAAATTAAGAGATTTACAGCAAAAAAATACACGTGAAAACACTCCCAACATTTTCCAAACTATAACAACTAAATTGTGTCTTGAGGGCTAAAAATAAAGGCATAAACTTAACAGCGGTTGTGCCCATTCTCCGTGTGTGTGTGTGTGTGTGTGTGTGTGTGTGTGTGTGTGTGTGTGTGCGCGCGCAGACCCCCCCTCTGGTCTAAATTACCTGGCGAAGGACAAGCCGACGGCTGTCAGTAAGGCTGTGCTGATGGGCAGCCAGTGATGCACTCCTCCCTCCTGTCGCCACCAATCCCGTCCCCTCCTCCCCCTCCTCCCCCTCCCTCACTTTAGCCGTCCTCTGTGCCCTGTGATGCGCTGCGGTAGGTCAGATAGGTAGAGATGGTGAGCAAAAAAGAGAGAAAGGGAGAGAAGCACATAGGCACATGGGGTGAAAGGGGAGACTTTTATTATCACCACTGTTTCAAGCCCCCCCCCCCCCCCCCCCCGCATCGATGACTGCTCAAATGTCCTGTCTTTTCAACACACCTGAGCTCCCCCCCCCCCTCCCCCTCCCCCCGTCTCAGTGCTGCAAATCCCTCCTTACCTCCACTCAAGCTCTCCGTTCCCCATTTGCTCCTCTCCTGTTTCTACCTTCCCTCTCAATGGGCTCACACTGCGTTTGGGCGGGGTGAGGGGGGTGGGGGGGAATAGAGGGGGTGAGAGCTGGAGAGAGAGAGAGAGAGAGAGAGAGAGAGAGAGAGAGAGAAGGAGGGAGAGCAGCAGGCCTCCGGCTATAAGGGAGAGTGCACCTGGATGGGCAGGCTTCCTGGACACGCTGTGAGGGGCTATTGTCCTGCATGTCAGCAGCCCCTCTCTTTTAATGGGGCCCGTATATCATCGTTCTGATTATGGCAGATGACTGGGACTTGGGGGAGCGAGGGGGTGGAGATGGCAGATCTAGAAGAAACGTACATGTGTGTGTGAGAGACAGAAAGAAAGAGAGTGTATTGGGGAGGGAGGTGGGATGAAGGCGAGGTTTGGGGACAGAGGCTTAAAAACGCAGGGACCCCCAAATCCCCCATCGACTGAAATCCTAGCACTTAACCCCAGCTATGGCATTGTGTGCTACTGTGGGGATTTTTTTCCTATTTTTTTTTTTTTTTTTTTTTTTTTTTTTGGTGGCCGTCATTCTTTTTAATGGACTCTCTTGCTTCATCTACTCCTCCCTCTCCCCATTCACCCTGTGTTTTCTTTAGCCGAGTTCTGTTTTCTTCTTTTTTTGGTTTATGACTTGTTTTCTTTTCAGAGGTAGGAGGACAGGAGATGAAGGTTGGTCACCTGTCCTCTCCGGCCCGAACATCCTCTCACACAAGAGGCTGTTAACAGACTTCACAAAGGAAAGAACCGTGGAGATTGCTGGACTGGAGCCCGTTTCAACATACTCACTTGTATTTTTCCAACCAAGTCAATGTCAGACAGTGACCGGGAGCAGGAGTTTAACACATTTATCAAATAAAGTACAGCCTCCTAATCCACTGAACAACCTCGTGGGTCAGAAAATCCTATTCTCCAATCACTGGTGTAGGGCGTTTGTAATGGGGTGCAGCATTTGCAAATCACCTTGCATATTTACCTAAATTATAACCAGTCCATTAATAATGTGCTATGCAACTATTCTCATGAAGTCTTTAAAGTTACGTAAGGTGAAACTCCTTTTAACAAAAAACAAAACAAAAAAAACCAGCCAAATTTGCATATATTACAAGTTAAAGTAAAACATTTTTTTTTATGTCTAAGCCATTCAAAAAAAATATGTGCACTGTTTTCCCTCTGCTCCAGCATGCGGGTGTTAAGTGTTTCTTCACCTCACTGTTGGAAGATTTGATCTAACTGAACAGCAGATCAAAGACTGAAGTGCTCATGTTTTGGGTGACCGAGGAGAGAGAGTTCCATTCATTTCATGGGGACAAATGACAGCTAATTGAGTAGGTGTTGTAAGAGCTTGTCTGGATACCTTTCAAATGAGTAAAGGGTCATTTCCCCTATAATTACCTAGGTTGGATCCTGTACAGTGTGTGTGTGTGTGTGTGTGTGTGTGTGTGTGTGTGTGTGTGTGTGTGTGAGAGAGAGCGCGCGGAACTGCATTTGTGAGAAGGGCGGGGGTTAAGGTTGTGTGTAAAACAGAAGGGTCCAGGGTAAGTTGATCCATTCTTAAAAAGGTTTTTTTTCATTCAGTTATTATCTTTAATAGTCAAACTCTTCTAGCAAATGCAGATAAATGTGACCGTTCACTGTTGTCATTACTCAGTTGCAATGATCTACAAACAGGAATGGCAACAACAACAACAAAGACAAATTTCAAGTTTGTTTTGCAAGAAAGGAAAAAGGAAGATGAACAGGAAGAGAAATCAAAGCACCGTTAAAATAAGATCCATTAAAATAAAGACTACTTGCAGCTGATTAGGCAACAGCAGCCACATGCATCACATTGTGACCTGTGCTACTGAATTTAAAACGTCTACACAATTACCACTCACAGACTAAAGAAACAATAATTTTTTAATTATTATTTAATTGAATCTTTATATTAAACTCTTTAAATGCTAAACTCATTAATATTTTAAATTTCTTGAAGCCTGCCATCAACAATTATACTATGCTTTGTGGCTGAAAGTTGTGTACAGGTTATGTACGTATTTAAAGCTACGGTCAAGATAACATTACAGAAGGTATGTTTTCCTCAAAAGTACTTTGACGTTCGTGAATTTTCTGCACAGATGGAACTTTATTGATTCATGTATATTTCCTTAAATACAAACGTGGCTGACTTAAAGAAAAAAAAAAAAAGGAAAAACTGATGAACACCTATAGCAGAGCATGCGTTTATTTTTAATTTTTCCAAGAAAAAGCATGAGGTGGGAGATTTACAGCGTGTGAGTGCATGTCAGAGTACTTCCTATTTGGATGGAGGTAGCTGTGTAGAGGGCAGAGAGAAACCTATAATCCCTCTATGCTGCTTCAATAGAGTCATTCTGAAAACAGTGAGTCAGTGTCCGCTCGGCGCTCGGCGCGTCAGATGAGAAGCAGTTAATGTGTCAGTAATTGGACAAGCAGTATATTTTGGGAAAAGCCCTTTATAAAAATATCCGCCCGCAGACTCGGAGCGTGTGTGTGGTGCACGGGCAGCGCTCTTTAAAGCCAGGAGAACAAACAAACAGACAAACAGAAAAGAAGAAATAAGGAAAGGTGAAACAAAAACAAAAAAAGGGGAAAGAAAGCGGTATTATTCTGGTGTGTCTGGCTGGCAGCTCTCGGGGGGGATTGGCGGGATTAAGTGAGAGCTGCAGATGACATCACGGGTAGGAACGGCCGCTTGACTCGTAAAGTGCCCCTCGGTATGTGCATCCACGGGCCGGGTTCCAGAGCCAGGGTGTGGGCGAGGGGGCTTGAGGGGGATCATTAGTGAGGTTTTATTGGAGCGCTGGGGAGGAACCACTGGTACATGGGTGCAGACGCACAGGAAAACAGGATTCAGACTGGCTGTGGAGTGCAGCTATTTGATTGCTCCCAGACCCTCACTGCACTGTGTGTGTTGTGTGTGTTGTGTGTGTTGTGTGTTGTGTGTGTGTGTGTGTGTGTGTTGTGTGTGAGGGATCAACACACAGAGAGAACGACTTGTGCATTTAATGAGATTGATACGCATGTTTGTGGCAGCCTGTGTGTGTGGGTGAGTTGTCACTTGGACTTGTGTTTGAGGCTGATACGCATTAGCAAGTCTGTGTGTGTTTGTAAGGATTTGCTGGCACATGTGTATAATTGTCCCTTTATACATGCTTGTGCGTGTTCACATGCACGCATCTTTCGTCATGATGGAAACCAGAGATGTCCCGTAGTCGTGGGGGCCTGGATTGCGAGTGGGCTGTCCAATGACGTTTGCTCTGAGTTCTCATAAAATGCACAAAGCAAAAGCCAGAATTCCTTTTCGTTTTCAGAGCGCCCCCCCCCCTCTTAGCGCTCCTCCTCCTCCTCTGCCTCTTTCTTCTACTGAACGTACAAAAAGACGACAGCGAGGATATCCAGTGCCGGCTGATACAAATCCCATTCGGTCACCTCCAGATGGGACGGCTGCTTTTCACAGCGAGAACTCAGCGGTAGCCCGTCCTGACTCATTGTTTCACTCCATATAAAATGAAATCAACCACATCTTCTGGGGGCGGCTAAATACAAGCTACCTTTTCCAGTTACACTGGAACAGACCTTTCTGAGTGATCTGCGACTGTGTCTTCTGTGGAGATCTGTCGCACTGAAGCAGCTCATAATGACCCATGTGGTGTTCGGTACATGAAGCAGGGAGGGCAGACAGTGATTTGCTCTGTCTGTGCGTCTCGTCACTGACAGCCTGGAGGAAAGGCTAGAGGAACTGTATCCTCTCCATCATGCCACGGCTAGGAAATGAGCCATTCATTCTGACCGCTGCTGTCGAGCCGTCTGACCTCTCAGGGCTGAAAGGCCCACTGTGGTCTCATAAAAAATACCAGTCATAAAACAGCTGAGGGGGTAAGTCACTCTTGAGCTATTAGCTGGTGATACTGGATGAGATTTCAGTAGGTGTCAGGGTGTAAGATTGGACGAGGCTAGGAGATAGGCTTGTGTCTTAGAAATGATAGATATGCTGAGCATGGTCAAAATGTCAGCTCATGACGAGGTGAGTTGAACTTATCAAATTGATCATTATGGTGCCTGTGTAAGCCTTTTATTCACAATATTTGTGGCCCATTTAACATAAAGATATTGGCCACTATTGTCCTGAAAGAACAGAGTTGGCCTTTCAATTAACCCTAATAACACCATTAGTTCACTCTGTAAAAGTTGGCAGTCAAACAAATCACTACCCACACACAGTCTCAAAGCACTAAATGCACTTGTTATCAATTGGGGGAAAGGCATTATTACCTATTAGCTGTTTTAATGGTGCAAACAGGGGCACACAAAGTAAATACTGAGGTTTACGACTTCCCCTACTCAAGAAAAGCACATGTTTGATTGTGGTTGCTAATGTTAAACCAATTAGGGAGGTTAGAGCTGAAATACTATGCAGAACATTTGTGTTCACTCATTTGAGACTAAACACTGGTTGAGCTACATGCTTAATAATAAAAACAGATCTTAACACGGTCTGTATTTAACGTGACTGGCTGAACACAATTGATTAGTCATTCGAGAGAAATAACAGAATAAACATAACAGAGATCAACCAAAAATATGAATAGACTGATAAAAAAAAACAACAAACAAACAAAAATTATAACAAAAGAGGATAGTTTTAAGACTTAAAACACATTACATGTGGAAGGATGTCGGGTTTACTGTGTGAATCTTGGAGAATATGCCTCAGGTGGAGGACTTATTTCTCTCTTAAATCTCAAAACTATTTCTATCAATCTCTCCAGCCATCTATCACTACAATGGAATAAAATAACAAATAAATAATACTAAATTAAATTAATATCTACAAAGGAATAGGAATGGATAAAGTTTAACTGTAGATTATATTTTTGGTCATATAAGGCCTGCTCTGAATAATGTGTCCATATAAAGATAGAGCACAGCAGGCTATCCTAACATAAAACATACAGTCTTACTAGAGGTCTGTCATTATCAAAATATGGTAACATTCTATTTAAACATGGCAACGGTCTTACGTCAAGTTGAAAAACTGCCGTTATCTTAAATAGCTGTTCAAATTGGTCTGCAGTGTCTCAAGGAGAATGGATGTTGATGAAGAAGACAGGACATCAGCAGTGATGTTAAATTTCAGAAGAACTGCGGTATTAGTTCAACAAAATTTACTTCAGACATCATTCGATTTCCTTTTGGTCTGTGACTTTCCTTTAGACAGCGACATATTCTTCATGGATGTCTGGAATGATATCCCAAAGGAAAATTGGAACGTTATGGGAACTAAGAGAGAGAGTGAGTGTGTGTGTGTGTGTGTGTGTGTGTGTGTGTGTGTGTGTGTGTGTGTGTGTGTGTGTGCGTGCGTATGTTCCTGGTGCCCTCGAGGAGTGAAAGAGAGACAGTGTTGGAATTTATTCATAGACTTGTTTCCTTCAACAAGAAAATAAAACGAGTGAGAAAAAAAAAAGACTCACCACCGTTTCCAAAACACACTACTCAGCAGAAAAAACTGCCTAAGCAGTATATGAGCTGACTCCCATCTCGCACGCACGCACACACGCACGCATTCTTAATCCTATAAATGTTTTTACAACTTCGTGTGTCACTTCGAGCGCTGGACACTGAGGTGTTTACATTAGGCTAACCATGCTAGTTAGCGGCACCGAACACTGTACGGTCATCTATCAAAATGAAGGCAGTCTCATAAACATACTAATGAGGCTGTGCTTTATTGTTATTTAGGCCACAGATCATTAAGTTAGTGTAAACCAACTTATTAACCTTTGATTAGTTTGGCTGTGTTAATACTGGGTCATCACTGAGCCACATTTATCATGGTACTGAACATAACATTTATCACAGGGTCGGTCACCTGTAGAAGCAATGAACTGCTTCTTAGTCACGTAATATCACAAATTGTAATGTGAATGCATTATGTGGCAAAGCAGTTTTAAGTAGTGGCCTGTATTTTTTTTTTTTTTTTTTAATAAACTTAAGCGCAAGTATATTCCAGCAAGGTGATGACTGGGAAAGATTCATTCATTCAATTTAGACCATAAGTGTTTAAAAGAAAAGTTTTAGTAAGAGTAAAACAAAAAGGCAACAGAATCTGCATCTCCTGTATTTCTAACATTCTTAGAAGTAATTTTTGCACATCGTGAAAACTGTTCGGGGTCACAATACATTTTCTATTTTTCAATTACCTTTGCCTCTAAATACACGTGTTTCTACACAGCACTAGCTGTATGTGACCAGTAGAGCTCGATTGATACTGGATTTTTGGGACCGATGCCGATATTAGAGAGTAAAAATTAAATTATATCAACTAATCGGCCGATATTTTTAATAAGTGTACTGAATATACAGTATGTACCACCGCGGATTTATGCCGATCCCTCAAATATTATAATTAAACACTTTCGACACTTGTGATAAAAATATGTAATGAAACAGAATATTTAATTTCCACACTGACATCAGTGCACTGAAACAGTACGAATAACTAAAAAACACAAAAAGAAAAATGTCTAATTTACTCCAAGCATCTTTTTTTTTGCATTATGTTCCGTAAAAAATACACATCTGCCAAGATACACCCCAATATCAATATATTTATGATATCCAATATCAACTGAGTGAATACATTGGACGGGTTCTATATTTTAAAAACAAGATCCCAATTACAGTAGACAGAGAGCAGCAGTAGGGCTTAACAGGAGGGAATAACAGGAGCTAAACAACGAAAGAACAAAAGAAAGAATGATAATGTACCTTAAACCAAATCAAAAGATTACACTGTAAGTATAGACTAAAAAAAAAAAAAAAAAAAAAAAAAAAAAAAAAAAAAAAATTAAAAAGAGAGACTGTCCATGAGATGGACAAGAAGTCCAACTGATGTCTTCAAACTAGGAGGCATGACAAGCTGTCCTGGACGCAGTCCAGCCAGCTTTTACGTTGCCACAATATAATTGGGAAAGCAATTTAATTGTATGGGAATATAATTTAGGAGACAGGATTGGAATACTATGAGCTGGCTGTATAGATTTATAGGGAACAGCGAAATCTGTAATGTATTATAGGCACGGTCATTCATCATCATCATCATCATTTCTTTCAAAGCAAGAAGTATGACTTCCCCTCGACATGTTCCAGGTATGAGGCAGTGAAATCAAGGAAATCTGTCCATTTGAACTTTGAAGACACTGAATGTGTTTAAACGTCACATTACAGGACACAGAAAGTAACACATCCGAATGATCCTCGAAACACATCATGGGATATTGGCTATTAAAACCACAACAGGTGGGATAAGTCTGTAACTACAGGATCTGAATGTGATACATTTTGTTTAATGGACTTATTGAAAACGGAGTATGAAAATGAGGAATGAAATGGCACATATTCGGCAGGATAACCTGCTGTGGAGAGGTGTACTTCTGAAAGTCATACTGATATAGTAGTATATTTTGAACAGCCCTCGATGAAAGAATATACCTCCTGTCATCAAGGCAGAAGTTGGTCTTATCTCTATTCACAAACATGACCCAGCTTTTGTAGAGAGATTACTCCAACATTCAACATGAACCAACAGGAAACTAGTCCAGAATATGAAGCTCCACCTGCAACCAGCTTCCTCGAGGAGGATGAAGACTCTGATTCAATGCAGTCAGCAAGTCAGAAGAACAATTACCAAATGTTAACGGTGACAGAGGAATAGTTCCTAATCCGGTGCCGCTGCTGGCCAATTCTCAGAGTCATCCTTAACCTCGCTTCAAGTCTGAGTAAAGAGTTCCACGATCCGAAAAGCAACGTAAATTCAAAGCAGTTTTCTCTGGTTCTTTGATTGTGTGCATAGACTGCACAATGATGGATAAAACAGCATTTCAGTCACGTTTCCAGCACATGATTTGTGTGAGCCATTATCAAGTTCACATCATCCTTCCTCTAAACAATGAAATCCAAAATTCTACAGACAGATTATGCTAAATCCTGAGGATGGTTTGGTGATTACAGTAACGACCTAAAATAGCACATAATGATAGACACAGTGGAACAACATGAAGGAGGAAAAAGGCTTGAGGGCAGAAGTCTTTCCAAGTAGTATTATTGCTGACATCACACCACTAATGCTTTTTATGGACATCTTCATTATCCGTGATTGGCATTAACTTCGAGAGAGCAGTGAGAAATAATCCAGGTGGGTAAAAGGCCTTTGATTTCAGCTTCGGCAGCGGGTTGTGATTTTGTTGAATTTAAGGGCGTGTGCATGTGTGTAAATACATGCGAACGTACATTGTAAATCTGTCTGTTTGTGTGTATGAGGAGGCAGACTGTGGGCTTGGCTCGATCTTTGCGTGAGTGTCCATAATTGGCGGCAGAGGGAGAATCTGTGAGCTGACATCTGCAGCTGATTTTTGGTGATAATAAATCAGGTCTCTTTCTCCACTGGTGTGCTTCCACACAGCTCTCACTCTCCCTTGTCTGTGCTTCTCTGTGTATTGCACACACATACTCCTCTCTTCCTCTTCTCCTTCTCATTTCCTCAATCCCGTGGAAACCCAAGGACTAGCTGTACAGAGTTCCTGCAAAAGTTTGGACTCAGTCGGGCTTTTTGGGTGGCCACACAAGTCGAGTTGTGAAAGCTCCTTCCTGGCCAAAGCTGTAGCAGGAGAAAAGGAAAAGGAGTGTAAAAAGGAGAGACCTGCTCTGTGATTATCAGCGAGTGGAGGTGGATGGAGACAACGAGGTGTGAACAGGCCGCAGCAGAGGGGAGCAAAGTCTGGCAAAGCCTGCAACTGCCTGTGTGGAGCCCAATTTTTTGCTGACTGCACCCATCCCAACCATACATGGCTGAGTTAATAGTAAAGGTTTTTGCCACTGAGCCTTTTCTCTCCACATCAATTTCCTGTCTCGCCACAGCCTCGACACCAGATTCAGGGCTGAATGACTGCTGTTTTGATTATCCTGCTTCTTGTTACATTCAACATGATCTGGAGGGAGACCGAGTGGAAAAAAAAAAAAAAGAGGAGAAACCCTTCTTGGAGGTTACCTGAGTTCTGCTACTTTCAATACATATTCCACTGGCCATTACACAATTCATGCACTGAAACATAATCTGTATTCCAAAAGATTACCAAAGGTAAATTTAGGAAAACATTTTGATTAGTGTGTTTTATAGTTCACTAAATAAATAAATAAAAACTTAATCCCATGTTTACTTTAAATGTTTGTCATATTCAACTACATCCATACAAGATGTGGCACCATTGAAAACAAAAACATATTTTTCCTTTGGGGGGGAAAAAGTCTGATCCTGAATATTGCCACTGCATCACAGATGTGGTAGCTCGTCTCATTCATCCACCGTCACTCGTATACAAAGGAAAGAGATCAGTGCTTACACTTTGAAGCAAATTTTTTAAATATCAACTTTTTGACTTTTCATAGTATCAAATACGTATTTCAAAATATTACTACATGGAATACCGAGTCATAACTGCAAGGTTGCACAGGATGTTGTTATTTTACACAGTGGGGCCCTGGTGGAAAAATAAAATAAAATAAAGAATCAGTCCGAGGTATTCTACAGAACAAACAGTCAAAGAAAAAACAACATCTACAACAAACAAAAATAGAAATCTTTGGCTCAGCAAAAGAAGCCCATTTTCAACTACATACTGTTCAGCATACTATTGGTGTTAGACAAGTGTTATCATAAATACTATCAACTGCAGATACAGTTCAGACCAGTTTGTCAAACAGAGATTTAATGGGGAACTTTTAGCCATCGGGTGAAGCGGGGCTGCCGTTAGCGGCGGTGGGCCTCATAGCTAAAGCCAAGGATTCTTTTTTTTATAGGTTTGTGTGAGCCACACAGAAGAGTTATTAAAACAGAGTAAAATACTTAAAACCACTGGTGTGGATTCATCCCTTCAAAATGGAAACTAATTTGTATGTGAAGCGGGGAAACACTCATGCACAATTCAGTATGGAATAGGAAAGACAGGAATACGGGATTGACGCATGACGTGTCAGCGTGTTTGTGTGACTGTGTCCAGCATGTGTGGCTGTAAACACTGCAAACAATTAGGAAGCGACAGACAGCGAAGGAGCTCTCCAACAAGTGGGGCAAAGCAGAGCTGACAAGGGTGAGGAAGAGTCCCTGAGTGTACACAACAACACGGCACTCCTTTAGCGCGATAAGACTTTCCTTGGAATCATTCCGTCACAGTAATTTTACACATGCAACTTCCTTCCTCAATATAGCCAAGGCCAGACAGGTGAAATGATCGGGCTTCAAACCTGACTGAAGTCTAAACAGCAAGACAACTTGTTTGATTGGATCTGCAGATGTTGGTTTGGAGTAGTACTTCCTGCCTACTCCGTCAAAACTCCCAACAGGAAGAAAACAGCATTTCTTATACACTGAAATATTTACAGCTGAAACAAGATGGGGCAAGAATGCGAAACTTTTTAAGTCGGCAATTAAATCTCCCGCAAGATACAGCACCATAGAACCGATGTCTTTGGAAATCAGCTGTTACTTCCATCAGGTGCAATTGTTTTACTGTTTATTAACTAGAACTCAAACAGCAAAATTGTAGATATATCGTTCTGATTGATCTTCAATCAGATCCTGGATGATCTTCAGGAACGTCACCAATTATCTGAACACACACTAACAGAGGAGGTGAAGTCCCCCCCCCACCCCAGCGTCTACAAAACTTGTCTACAATAAAATTCCCTCTGAGAGTCTATATGTCGTCGGTGTTGTTGTATTTGCGCATCTCATTATCTTTTTCTTCACAGCTAAAAAGCAGCATCGCTCCCTCAGGCATCTGTAAACACTGGGCCTCAGTGTGTCGACGCTGTTGTGTGTTTAGACATCTGTTTCAACCGCAACTTAGCACTGATCGTCGGTATCATGTGGCCGCAGCCTGGAGTTACATCTGCACGCCCAAATACATGTTGTCTATTACCACATTTGGATCTAATTCTAAGGAGTGTTTAGCGGTCGCGGTGGTGAAAAACCTATCCTCTTCTCGTTGTTATGAAATTTGTAAGAGTCGGTTAGCAACAGAGCGTGCGTGCGGTGCAGAGTTACACAATTCATGTGTTTTCTGACAGATAAAAGGATGTAAGTTGAACTGACAAGAATTTACCATTACATAGCAAACGCCGACACTTTAAAGGGTTCAGACATCAAGCCGGAAATGAGAAGTATTGAAAAAAAAGCGGAACAATCCAAGTGTCCTGATTTGTCAACAAGACTGGAGTTTTTCTCGTCCCTCCACTGCTGGAGATGGCGCTCACTAAAATGCGTACAGCACATCAAACCCACTGGCTAGACCACAAACCTTTTCCCCTACCATAGCTTTTTGAACCTCACATAGAAAGAGAAATATATGGCCTGGTCCAGTGTACCATTAAAGTTATATGGAGCATTACCCATACTGCACATAGGGGCCATGCCACAGTTTTATTGCAGGTTTACAACTTGGTGGTGGAATAACAGCAGCTTGTTTCCTTCGGTGGAAGATGGGAGAAGGGAGAAGGGAGAGGATGTGTTTGTGCGCCCAGTAGGACGACATTAAGGAAACCCACCAGAATATGAGGTAGATGAAAGTAGCAGTCTAAAAGTCCTTCATTTGTAAAGATTAGATGTACAATATGAACTGTGCTACTTATATTTGTAAAGTTTTATTGGGACCTACCACAAACCCAAAACTATATTTTCATACATAATACTACATAATTTTTTATGTTATTGATGCCTAAACTTATCATCACTGACATGATACCCACAGCTAGCAAGGACATTGTTTGTAATGCTAATTCCCATCTGGCCGCCGACCCCTCTGTGCTCCCGACCTAACAAGCCTTCTTCGTTCTTGAACAGGGACGTTCTGCTACTCTTGAACCGCCACTCAAAGTACCTCAACCGGCTCATTGAAGAATCCCGTAGTTATGCTGTTATGTGCCTAAGCTGCTGGGGGACCTTCCATGATGCACTGAGCTCCTCTCCTCACTCTTTCACTGTCCATGCATTTAGATTCCACTTCTGTATCTTATTAACTTTATGCCTTCTCTCTCCTGAAGTTTTTTTTTTTTTTTTTTTGTGTCCGTATGCAGTGCTGTGCTTTTTCTGCAGGTAACCTTAGGTGGCCTTAGAGGTGCATGTTTCTGGTGTATGATGAATGGCCCCACCAACAGTCTGTTGTCTTTGTATCTCTGTGCTTTTCTTTTCCTTCCCGGCTCTCCCTTCACCACAGCCGGTCTCTCCACCCACCTCTGAGCCTGGTCCTGGTGTAGATTCGCTAATGTAGATCAAACTATGTAACTTGAAATATACTCACTAATTATTACTTCCCTCTGTTCCATGCACCTTAATGTGCTGCGCTCCATTCGTGTGCAACAGGAACGGTCTCTGAACTTTTTGATTGCTGAAAAGAATCTATTTGTTTCTGAACATCAATATGGATGAACATCCCCTAAATGAACTGGTCAAAATAAATAGATGTATACATGATAAGAAATGTATAATTTACTCTTTATATCTCACATAAAGCAGCTTCTTGTAACTGCCAAATATGATCCAGTATTTCATTCTCTGGACATGTTCAGCTCTAACTGTGCTAGGTGAACTCTATCAACACCTTTCTGGGCGATACAGATCAATTTACAACATCCTAAACTCCATAACAAAAGAAACACAAGCAAATTCAGTCCTTTTGGATGCAGCACAAACAACAACATGACTCCATTAGATTCTAGACAGATTTTTTTTCCTATATCTGTGAAATAATGACTTAAAGCCAAAATACTTAGAAGTTTTCCTAATTCTTTTGTGTCATGTCTGTAGGACCAGAAGTTATTTTTATTCAAAGATTATCAACTGACAGTTGAATCAACTTAATATTTTTATGGTCTTTTTGTTTGTCTCAGGAAAATGTTGGAGGCTTCAAAGGATACTTTGGTCACCGGAAGTGTAATAATACAAACCAGCTAAGACAGTAATGAAAAATGCCAGACAGACACATTCTAAGTTGCCCCGTGGAAATGAAACCTGTGTATTCAGAGTTAATTTCACTGCCCATATAATAAGTAATCATATTAATCTTTCTAATGGCAGCAGATCTCAAATAACCGGACTGACTTGGAAAACAATACCTGGCAAAAGCCTTGTATATCTATGCAACACAGGACTTGCAGCCTAATCGCACGATTTAGTTTTTTAATCTATATAGAACTAAATCAATACTGGAGGGTGGTGTTAGGGATCACTTCCCTGAGGGGGAGGTCTGCCATTGAACATGACACCATGAGACAAGCGTGCCTAATCCATGTTTGAACTTTAAGTGAGCGTGGGCCTCTCTCTTCTTAACATGACCACTCCATTCTAACATATGCCCCCGAAGCTGGCTCAAAGTATGGCCACTCCGATGATCATATGCAAGAGGTCAGTGCCCGTGTGGGAGATGAGGTGCTCTGTATTCACCCATTCACCCAAACATCTTGCAGCTCCCTGAGAAAAGCACAATTTGCCTACTTCCAGGTGTTTTGGTCATTAAGGCCTCGGGCTATTAGAAGCGCCGTGGCGCTTGCTTAACGGCTATAAGGCCAACCGTCGTGCTCGGATCACACCTCCACAGCTGTAAAGAGCAGCAGGGAGGGGTGGCAGCCGGGGAGGCATGCGCAAGGGGGGACGGGGCCAAAACGCCCGCTTTGTTCTCTGGGGGCTCCGGTTACCCCCAGCTCTCCCCCACAACCCGTGTGACATTCAATACAGCAACTGTAAATTTTACATTAAGCGTGTGAAATCACAGATGCACATGTCACAGCAGTGTCATAAAATGAATTTACTTAGCTTGACTTCAGCACGCACCTCAACTCTTTAAGTCTCTGTAGGGGGGCGGGATGGTAGACAAAATTACAGCAATTAATTTTTAAAATGGCCCCCAAAATGTGCACTATATTTTGATGTGTTCAGGGTGCACACCTGGTCCCATTCACTGTATTAACAATGGCCTTCCAGCCAGCTATTTTCTTTGGTATTGCATATTAGAGAATAATTGATATTCAGGCTTAGCTTACAGCTTGTTAAAGGTTTAATGGTCTGTGAATGTGAATAACAACTATGGGGGAAAACTAAGAGTGAGAATGACCTCTGCAGTACACACAAATAGCACACTAGAAGTGTAATATGACATGCATATAAACAATGACATGAAGTCCAATTCAACAACACAATGTGAGACTGGAATATGTACCATGCTGTAACATGTCTGTGCTATGGTGAAAATGCAAAGCTCACATCCAAAGGTTTATTTCTCAGAGCATTTTAAACATTCACACGCAACAGAACTGCAAATCTGCCTGCTTACTGGTGACAGCGGCCGAGTCCACCTGTTCACGCTCGGATCATCCCTCCA
The DNA here is from genome assembly GCF_022577435.1 of Embiotoca jacksoni. Classification (NCBI taxonomy): domain Eukaryota; kingdom Metazoa; phylum Chordata; class Actinopteri; family Embiotocidae; genus Embiotoca; species Embiotoca jacksoni. Next base: position 7,169,017 of record NW_027185447.1, read on the forward strand.
CTAAAAATACAAAGGGAGGAATCCATGCAAGTCTCAGTCGTAAACGGCAGCCGAGCGAGACCATACATAATGCGCCTCTATATTTCTGTTAAGCAGCCACGACTGCTTAAGTGCCAGAATTATGCTTCGGTTCTGTCTGGAGTATCTGAAACCAAGGTGGCAAAGCACTCAGCCCTGAAAGAATCTAGTCATTTACCACTCTTTAATATTTGGATATTTTTGGTCTAAAATTTCAATAATACAAAATTCTATCCGGAGCATGCAACATGTTGACTTCTACATTGTGCGTGACTCTGCACAGACACCTAAGAAAAGAAATTCTGAGGGTCAAGCCCATTAAATTTCCCCACTTCCTATGCATAAAATGCTGAATATGACTAATTCAAACATTCCTTTAACCCCTACAGTGCATTTGGCGATGGCTGAATAAATTGTGCAGGGCACCCTGTGTCGCGTACCCTGTAAGAGTATTCCCCAGCTCGAAGGGTGAGGGGGAGCCAACATTAAGACTGGTGGCTTGTAAAGTGAGATGGGAAGTTTAATTGATCTAAAAGAATTTAATGTGGCGTAGTGAATCGCAGCAGACAGCGTGGATTTATATCGCAACCCTGCAGAACCGAACATAATATTGCCAGAGTTTTATAGCAGAAGGGGGATTTTCTTTAATTGTGGCCACAAAAATGATTTACTTTGTGTTGAGTAATACCACAGTTCAGTAACAGCCCTGTATGCCCATTTTAATTTCCCACTCTTGCATAAAAAGTTGTGGAAAATGGAAGACAATGTTCTTTACTTTAGACCAAAATAGCTTTTTTTTTCTTCTTTTTTTTTTTAATGACAGAATTTTTTAAGACTATTTTTTTTGGCACTGACCCATTTCACACATCACAAAGTAATATTCACGCCTGAGCTGTATCATTTTAAACTAAGCTCTTGTTCTCTCAAGTGTTAAGTCCATCCTGTATGGACTTCTAGGAAAACACAGAAAACTCTGCAATGTGTTAAGAGATTTTGAATGTAAAACCGAGATTACCACAGAGCCACAGGGAAGGGGATTCAGCACAATCCCCACAGGATGTGTCGCGGCCAAGTCAAACAAGACTGCAGATATTTACCAATATGTCCTGGACACTTCGGCCACACAGACACAGCGATACACACAACAAATAACAGACGGATGTTGAAGCTGCAGTGACTTTTACATGTAAATGAACGTCCATTAGAGTCGAGTTCTCGCTAAACACGACACAGATTAAATCTATCACCGCCTTGTATTTCTTAAATCTGCTGTCTGTGAGACATTCTCGTGCTGGACAGACAAAATATAAACTGGTGCCCCTCTATCGGCAGAGCTGATGCACCGGAGATTCCACGAGAGCCAGGTGACCTCAGAGGTTTAGCTCTATGCTGCCTTGAGAATGTAAAGTTGACTTTTGAAATGTTATCAGACCGAATGGATCACATTCTGACAGTGAAATCAGTCATTTTGCAAAGGTCGTGATGCCTTTTATTCAATTTATCCACCATTTATCTACTACAGACCCAAGGTTTTACACCCGCAACAGTACCAATGGCATCTATGACATTTCAAAGGGGTATAAAGGTTTCATTTGAACAGTATGAAGGTAGACTTTGTAAATATTTCAATCTACAGACACAAATGCAGACATGTTGAGATGTTCCACGCTCTCCTCACTAAGCTATACAAAACCACAAAATGTGGTGTAAAAGTAAATGAAGAGAGAACACACATATTTGACCAAAATGTTCCTTCAGTTTCACTGTACAGAATGATGGATGTTCAGTGTTGCACAATAAAGAGCCGTTTTCAAATTCTTCAGCTGAAAGCGGTAAGTTCCTCTGAGCTCATATAAACTTTTAGTTTAAGTTGTGTAAGTGTAAGCAGGATTGATTTCGTTTCGTATCCTAGCAACGCATATACACTGAGAATAGTCTTTAATATCCAATAATCAAACGTTAAACTTTTAATTCAAAATATTTGCATATTTATAGCTTCTGGATCCTTCAGTGAGGAACACGAGGATATTCTAAACAGGAACTGAAATTTGTATCCGCCTAAATTTACATACAGATTATTATTTGTATCTGATATATGGAGAGTATTTACATCCTCAAACATCTTTTTATGTTTTATTGAATACTACTTTGCAAACTTGCCCTCAAGTACCGATCATTTTTCTTTTTCTTGTTAAGAGACTCAGGGATTAATTGGAATTCTTAAACTATACAATGAATAAATTGAAAACAAAATCTTTAAAAACATCATTAATCTTCAAATCAAGCAAGACCTGCCGTAGTGAACTAACCTAGCAGTGGTGTGTTTGCGGTTGTAATGTTTTTGACATAGAGTAATAAAAACATAGATTTCGCCTTCCTCAATATGTAACAAATGTATCTTCGCCAGTTCTTGGCAGTGTTGATTTGTACTGGACATCGTGAATGCTGAAAAATACAAAATTGTTGGCAGAAGTTGTGAATCTACATTCTCTCTCTCTCTCTCTCTATATATATATATATATATTGTTGTTCTAGTATCAACATTTTTTTTTTTTTTTTAAATCATTTGCGAACTCTTATTTTAAATTGAAACTGACTGAGGTGGGTTTTTTACCGGCTGAGTCTTTTCTAAAACTAAAAATGGATTTGAACGAGAAGTGGCTGATGTGTTAAATTTCAGTACCTAACTAAGCATAATCTGAAGCTCAACTAATATTCTTGTTGACTTAGTTTAACCATCGTATCTGGGGAAGCTCTGATAGACCACAGCTCAGCAAAATGTATTTACATCTCGGTAGGGAGCAACGGATGAGGAATATTGAGTCAGGGAAAATCTACGATGAATCATAAAAAATGTGATTCTTCTCTAAGGAAAAAAAATGTTCCACTGTGACTTCCAGTTGGAATGATTTTCAGACAGACACAAGCTCATGGGAGGAAACCAGGCACTTGTTAAACCTACCAGACCTGGCTCAGACCACACCTAGACCTGGCCATCAATCAGACTGACTGGACAGAATTTATAGTGTGACCTGATCGGTCATCATTTATTACTTTTACTGGTCCTAAGTGGAGGCAATCACCGGCTGGTGTTTGTGTAAGAGGAGACCTCCACCTGCGAGGGTCTCCCATTAACATAAACCTAACTTGGAGGGAGATATGTCATCTGTCGATGTTCGTTTGGGCCTGGAGTTTGGCCTGAAAGAACTGCGGGGGATTTTTCTCCCTAAATGAGCTGCTGTGTATCTTTAATCAAAAAAGATGGGTGAGTAATCTTGGTTTGCAATACTAGCCATGAACGAATTCCTCAGGAACATGACTTTTCAACTGGTTATCTGGAGAGTGATCAAAGACAAACACACGCAACTGAATTCCCACATCTTGGCATTCAAACAACAGGAAACAGAGAATAATAGGATGGACCTTCAGAACAAAAATCAACCATGTGTGCAAGACACTAGCTCTGAAGCATAACTTGCTGCAGTCTTATCTTCTTGATCTTGAGTGAAAAACCACTGACTGGATGATGGTGTGACTACTGGAGCCACTCACCCAACATACCCTGAAGCTACTGGCACCTCAGGGGGTACAGATAGCTTGTGGTTTTGAAGTGCCGCTGATATTGGCTTCTGTTCAAACACATGCCACGTCCTTTGGACGCTCCATTGAACATGATCAGTCACTCAGCAAATAAATGTTCAACCGAAGTGAGGGGCAGATCAAGAGACCTGGAGAGAAGGAACACTAAAACAACAATAGATGGGCGACACACACCACGAACAGGTTCAGAGAAGGTCATAACTTTCTGATACTTCCACAAAGTTTCTGTTAAACACAGTTCATGTTTGGGTTAGGTTGCTAATGTTTCAAAAAGGAGAAGAGAAACAGATTGAATGAGAGACAGAACCAGGGCATCTGATGAAAATATGTTTGGCCCGGCACCACATTGCTGTTTTAGATTATCAATTAGCTAAATTCGATGAAGTGCCACAGGTAAAGCACGCTTGACTGAAGTACATGAAGCAAATCTTTGCATAATGGGACTCCGGGGGACGTGTGAGGGGACACACAAGGTTAATAATTGGGCGAGAGAAAGAATGACAGAAAGAGTCCACCTGAGGCTCACCTTCTCTTCACTGTCTAATCACTTCCACATGCTGATGAGATACACATGGGAAGTCCCTCCAAAACATACGCATTCTTTCTCATTCACTTCATTTCCCAGGTTTTCAGGGGTTTAGGATTTCCTGAAAACATTTTTACATCATTAACTTACTCAGTGGATGTGCAGGAAATCTGAGTTGTATTTGTAGGGAACATCTAATTTGAAAAGCTAACATTGACTAAAGCAACTAATAAATGACATTCTGCCTTTTCATTAAATCCTTATACTGGAGACTCAATAGTGAGCGGTGAAGTGAAATTTCAGACACTTGCCATCATTTTGCATCTGTCAACAGTCATTTTTCCTCCTGTAAAATGTTGCCCGGTGCATTGTGGGATTGTTAGCTGAAAGTAGCCTACATGCAATGGACAATCACTATTTAGAGGACACATTTACACACTCAAGACACTCACACAAAACGGCCAATGGTAACTGTAGTAAATGTAGTAAGGGTTTTTGACCACAGCCGTAGAGTTCAGAACTAGTAATGTTGAAAAGGTTTTGCCAATGATTGTGTGGGAAGTAAATTCTACCAGCTGTGTGGTGTCCCCGGCAGGTAAAAGCTACTAAAAGGCAGGAAAGTATCTCTTCCTGGTTTAGGCATAAAAAGCTCTGACCAAAAGCAGCCCTGACTGTACCAGTGAAGGTGTGGGAACCCAAACCACAGCCTGGCATTACATAGCTGACAAATAAATAGCATGCCCTGCCTCAACTCTCATCTAATTACAGGTATGGTTTACCAGCTACGGCTTATTAGCGTTTCCTCAGCAAACTATAAAACCTAATGACACCATTTTGTAGTTGCCTTGGTTTTCTTGCACCTCCCTTTCTTTCCATGTTCTTGGACAGCGCAGATTATTTTTAGCCCTGAGTGGTGAGAGCTAAACGCTCACAGCCAAAGCTAATGTCTGTTTTCTCCCTCGGTCAGCATTTAACATCCTGCAGTTTTGCTCAGAGTTTGAAGACACTGTGACGGCAGCTGCTTTGACTGAATCCTACATGGAACGCGTTGAGAATAAAATAATACCTGGATGTCTACTATGGCAGTGTCTCTCGCCTTTTATAAAAAAAAAAAAAAAAAAAAAAAAAAACTAATTAAGAGCATGTTATGAGGATAAATGTAAAACAGATGATGATATATTCTCAAATGAATTCACCACAGTAACCAGCACATATTCCCACAACTGTCGCCTGTAGTGAGAACTTATAATAGACTTGCTCCCCCTAGTGTCACTGGCTTTGACTTCAAGTAGAGCTGTTCCAAACATCCAGTGATGTTCAGTTTTTCCACTTCTTGCATTTCTGTAACAATTTCTAATCCTTCAAACGTGTGTTTGTCAGATATCATAAACATCCAGTTTTCAGCTACAGTTCCCCATAGTTTTGTCTTGGTTATTTGGCTGTTTAACTTCCTAACTTTGAACTTTAGAGCACTGACCCACAGCTGTCCAGTGCCAAATGTATTTAAATGCTGTGATACTTTGTCCAAACGTAAGCCAAGGACATTATGTGAGTGATCAGAGACCACAGGCTTGTACTCAGTTTCATTGCCACAGGTCATACTTAAGATGTGTGTGAGTATCAGGGTGTCCACAAACTAAAACAGGCTTGAATGACTTTAGTGCTGTCCTCAGGGCAGCCGGTGTGCTCTGACCTTCCTGATCACACTTCACAGACAGTGCTGCTGAATACTTTGTGGGCATGTTTGCTAATGGTTGATTTTGCTTGGTCAGGAATGGACACAACTCAGTGGAATAAAATAATCCGAAAGGTCACCATGAGTTAAGTGGAGTTCTGCTTGAAATATAAATTATTGGGGATTTTTTTTACCCACCCGAAGTTATTATTAGAAAAACAAATGTGTTTTAGCATCATTTGTGTGTGTGTGTGTGTGTGTGTGTGTGTGTGTGTGTGTGTGTGTGTGTGTGTGTGTGTGTGTGTGTGTGTGTCTCTACCTTGAAATGTAGGAAACACATGAATTTCTCATGCAATGTTCACAGATGAGCAAGCCTACCTGTGTAAGCACTGAAAAGCATGTTTCGAAAATACATTAAGATTTGTGGAACATCATGACAAAAACTACAAGCAAGCAAAACTGTCAAAGTCCTTCTGTCTAGAAAACCGTGTGCATGTAGTCTTGCATCCATTAAAACATCTTGTTTGCTCGTTTGTTTACTTGCCCGCGGCTTGTCACCACCTAGTACACATTCCACCCATTCAGTGGTGTTTCAGTATTCACAATGATGTAAAACATGCACATCTAATATATTATTTAGTCATATTCCCCTGTAATAAAAAACACATTTTTGATTCTCTCTGGTGTGATCCTGACATTGTATTTCCATTACTTTCTCTTTAAACATTAACCACGGCTTTGTTGGGGATGCATTTCATCTTCTTCTCCTGCTTAAATATTCAAATGGCCTGCCGGTCAGGATAGGCATGCCGTGATGTTTAAACAGAGCTGACAGAGGAAGCAGAAGAAGGAATGTTTTGCCTAAAATCTGCTGAAAATTCACTTTTTCCAGGTCTCCCCCTCTTCCATTACATTACAGTGCTATGACTGCAGTTTAAGGCTTACTAGGTGCTGAGTTGGGACTTCTTCCCCCCTCTGGCTGATAATAACCTCACACAACACACATACACACACAAATACTGGATGTATTGTGTGTTTACTGATCTAATAGTGGTATTGTAAAGTGAGCAACTCAAATGCCTTAAAAGAATGTTCACAAAATTCCATGTTAATGTGGTGATATATAAAATTGAGTAATGGTAATATCTCTGAGGCTAAAGTAATAGTATTAATATGGTATAAAGTAACATGAAGACAATAAAGAAAGATATTTATAAACAGCCATTTTTACTGCGCTGTGTTGTAATTGATCACAGAATTATACAGAACATCCAGTGCTCTTTTTGAAGTCTTACTTCCACTGGATACTACATACTTTTAAAAAGCTAGTTGTAGTTAGGTATTATATTTTCTATGAGTAAAACCATTTTCAAAATCCATATACTGTATTCGAATTAATATGGAGGACAATATAATGTTTATGGACTGTTACTTGGAAGAAGCATTTTTTCTTTACGTCGAGGACAATGTTGAAACCTCCCAACCTGAAATTGATCACAGTAAATAGGGCACAGAATAAAAATTAATCTATTCTCCCCGTATGGCAGACATGCTGATCAGTTGGTCAGTCAGTTCTTTTAAGTCTTAAAACTCGATTGTGCTGTCCCTTAATGAATGCATTACTCATTAAATGATTACAAAATGTAGTCTAAACTTAAATTTATTTTTTCACAAAATGTTATAATACTGCATTAACAAAGAGTATTATCAGGATTTCTTCAGTTTTAAAAACTTAAAGGCATCACCAATTTAGAATCCATTTTTTTCTAAAATATCCCCTGCACTGTAAAACAATTTGATCTTCTGAATCACTTGACTGAGGTAGGCCTGAAAAGTGTCAAGACCACCCTGCAGGTAGAAGAAAAGAGCCTTGTTATCCCAAAAGTTCCCATTCTGCTTCAGTGATTATAGAAGCCATGGGTCCCCATCAGAAGTCCTGGATGTCCCCTCTTGCTGCTAGTAGGCTGATTGGCCAGCTGCTCAAAGCTACTTTCTCACATGGTGTCCTGACTGAATCTGAATGAGAACCTGATTGGATCAAATTGCAGAGAGAAACCTGTGTACCCCTGTGTGCCCACCTTTATATCGCCTTAGTGCCAGCAGTTAAATTGGACATCTGGAGGCAGAGAAGTACTGTCTTTGATTATCCACCCACCTCTATTGAATTTTGAAATCCACCAGGTTTTGTGTCTGCCCGTCATGAACAGAGGAGCTGAGACTTCAGGTGCTCGCCACCCATTTCATCCGAGTTGGTAGCAGACAACAATATGGAAGGACACAATGGAGCCACACCAACTACAAACTCCAAATACTGCACAATTACTTCTTAGTCTTTCTCTCGCCCTCGACCTCTGCTCAATGACAAAGCAGTGGCCATATATTCTCTATTATGACATCCATGCATCATCACAGGGACAGACAAGCTCATTTTAAACGCACTGAGGGGATATGCAGCCACCTCGCAGCCTGGTTAACATTACAAATAAGTGACATGGGTCTGTGTCTGATCATTTATCTGTCAAGACGTACTCTTGGGATGGAAGCACAGCTCAAAAAGACCTAACGAATTTTATAGACCAAAAATGTTAATGTCTATTAGAGAGAATGAGAAGAGAGATGATGGTGAGGGGGTGTAACACTGAATTTGTCCCCTATCTATAATTGTTTTATTATGAGTGCAGCTCATTATTAGCCAAGGGGACAGGGGGGTAATGAATGATGCCACAGCTGACAGTTATATGCCAAGATGAAGGAGTGTCTCCTTGGGACAGAGACAGAGAGCAGAGGAGTGTGTGCGCATCTATGTGAATGTGTGTGCACGGTTCTAACACAGTGGACTCCAAGTATACAGACACCCTCCACTTTTTGCACACTTTATTGTGTTGTAGATGTAGTTATAAAATCATAAAAATAGATTTTTCTTTTTTTTTTTGCCTTTAATTTACAAATCTATGACCCATAAGGAATGCAAATGAGAACATGCTTTTATAAATGCTTGCAAAGTTATCAAAAATTTAAAAACTGAAATCCCCAATTCACAAAAGTATTCAGACCCTCTGCTCTGGCCCTCCACATTGTCTTTGAGTCCACCCGTGGCACAACAGCAACTAAACAGGTGCATCTTAAAATCATCAACTACTGCTCATCGACTGGCGCGTCTCATCAGCTGGCTTAATTTGGGCAAATGACAGTGGGTGTCATGTCTCCACATGCATGGTCATAACACTGCATGTACTATATGTGTGCATGCCATACAAGCGTATGCATGTAAAGGCAAGAGAAAGTGAGCCAACTGAGAAAAAAAAAAAGAGGAAGGAGGAGGAAATGGATGACGTTCATTAGCTTTTGATGGATCTAATGACCGGGTGGATTTATGTAAAGCGGAGCAGGATAATGGAAAAGAGGCGAGAGGAAGGAGAAAATCATTTGGAAGGGGGTGGGGGGGGGGGGGGGTGGCTATATCAATGGCATGATGAGGTGGTAACAACAACAAGCTGAGAGGCATCATGACCAAAGATATAGATCAATAACTCCTCCATTATGTTATGAAGAACAGGGAGATGAGAAGAGGAGGGGTGGTAATGGAGGAATAATTTGCTTGATAAGTAGGCAGGGGGTAGAATATAGGAGGGGGGTGGGGGGGGGGGGGCACTGACAGGGTCACGTAAACAAGTGGCAGCATCTCTCCCCAGAGGACCGGCAGTGATGATGAGGAGAGGAGGCGCCGCTGGAGTCGGGAAGGGTGAATGGCGGGACGCGCTCCAGCAGCATCCCTCTCTCGGTAGGGAAAAAATAAAAGTCAACAGGAAAGGGCTGGCGCACGGCTGCTGCTGTGATAGCCACCATCCGTTATGGGCAAATTGAACTGTCAACCTCTCGGTGTCATTTCCACGGCTGGATGAGAGGCAGAGGCAGAGAGAATTACGGGGGTATTCACTGGGTGATCACAGTGTGCAGCGGGAATGTTCCGGCAAATTAACTCCCGACGGAGAGAGGGGGGTGGAGGGGGGGGGACAATGTTAGGGCTGTCAGAGAGATAGAGGGATGGGAGGATAAACAGGCAGAGGGGAGCAGAAAAGTGTGTGCATATGTGTTTTGAAAACATATTTGCTCTGTTTTCTTTTGCTCACTTATGCTGTTAAAACACATTCGGTCAGTGGTTGCATTTGGTTCATGTTAGCACCCCGCATGAAGCTAAAACATAACTGCTGTTTATCCTACGACTATGAATGCCAAAGTCCGGCCTGCTGCATGTACCAAAAGCAATGTAACTGTCAACCTCATTGCCTGAACACGCAGATGCAGCGGTGAAAATGAAACTGATAACATCACCATCTCCACCCCCAAAGAATGGTTTTGAAAACAACGTGGGATAACTTTGGACATCTTAGAACACGGACGTGAGATTGTCTTCATGGACGGATTCCCAGTTTGCAAAAAAACACGGCCGCAAAGTGTCTCGACAAGAGGAAATACTTCAAGCGTCGTCGAGAATCCTTCCACACAGATCGAAGTACGAGTCCCGTTTATAACTTCAATGGCGAACAAAAAACCTGATTGTTCAAATGACGATAATGCGCTATTTAAATACCGCTGTGTTTTGTAAGACGGTTATCATACTGTGAAAAACCCAACACAAGTCGTCACATACAAAGACGTCCTCATACAAGTGCAACAGCAAATACCCATTCACATGTTAATGGAATAAAGTAGACTAGGCAGTATTTGGGCACACTTCTTGTGTTTTCAGTTGACATGCGTGGGTGTGCACAGCGCGTGCAGAGCGGTTACTCGTGCACGCAGCAGCACACACACCTCCTCTGACTTCCTGCCTCACCATCCACTCTATCCTCACTTAAATATTTATAAAGATTCCTATTATTGTATTAACTATTTATTGATTTATAATTTAAAAGATTTATACTGGACGCTTCCAACTGCAGGGGAGAGTGATTTTCAACCTATAGACATCCATGGCTACTTATTGTCTTTTAATGCTAAACCTTTGCCTCTTGGCATTCAGACATAGAGAAAAAAAAATGTGACTAAAAGATAGACCAACACAGAGTAAGACAGAAACAGAGAAAATGAACAGGAAGGACAATGTGACTCAATATTGTTCCTGGTTAGGTGTTGGTGAGCTTCGCTCCGTCTCCCTCTGGAGCAGGTCACGCACCGGCAGTTCACACGGAGCCTCCACAATGAAAATGTATCGCCCGGTTCCATCTCTTATTGATTTACATCTTAAGAATCTTTGGATGTGAAGCGCTTTTCTATATGGCTTCACCTCGGCTGCGCTGTCCCTGGGCCAAAATATGGACTGAGAGCAGCGAGTACACAAGGCATGTGTCTTGTGACCAATCCAATGGCATTTGGCATTTCACCTAAAGTTCAGGAAAGACGCATGAGGATATCAAGTGGATATTAAATGTCAGTTGTTAAACTGAAAAGCAAAATCTCAGAAGGTAAAGATTTCATTCATATCTGAAGCTGTGACCAAAACCAGTTTATCATCATTTGGCATGAGGGACATAAATGAAGGGATATTTCAGCCCCCATTTTATCCCACAAGCGTTTACAGTTTATGACTGTCAAAATCCTTGCTGTTCATAAGAAAAAAAACACAGAAAAAACATCTGTACTACAATTTTTTTTTTTTTTTTTTTTTTAAACAAACAACACCTCCTTGGCAAGTCTACAATCTGCTTGGTGGCAACACGGGGTGTTTTACTTAACATAATCGCAGCGAGTAATTTGTCCACTCATTAGAGAGGAGAGTGAGAGTGTCCTAACGCAGACGAGGGGCAGATTCATCATAATTCAGGATCTCAATCAAAAGACAAGGGCTGCGGGGAAGGAACAAAAGGAGAAACCTGTTGTGGTCAGCAGGAGGAAGGATGCTTGGGTATGGAGTGGTGGGTGCGGGTGAGAGGGACAGCGCAGGAAGAAAGAAAGGTGTTGGGAGTGAAAAGCAGATCGTCCTTTCATGCGCTGCCCCGTGAGTGACAAGGAAGCCATTAACGGAGTAGCGCTAGCCAAAGGGATTAAGTCCACACATGCATGGCTATTATTCAAGCTAATTAAAAGGTCTTTTTTTCTAGGGGCCCAGGTTTACCTCTACAACAAAGACCGCAGAGAAAGAAGCAGGAAACGGCTCAGGAGATTTTGCTTAGCTGGCAAATCTTTAGCATACGGTGATCTGAGGGAGACAATGACAGAAAATGTGGAGAACCTTCTCTGTACTGAGGCTGAAATCGAATAAATGACAAGCAGTTGCAAAGGCCTCCTCCGAAAGCACTGATCTTTCGCAATCCTTTATTCAATCCATTCTCATACAATATGTTCACAACACGGACATTTTCTTATTCCACTTCACCGAAGCATTAAGTGATCAGCTATAACACCGCTCCGAATCTGCTGATGGTTTGAAACTAAATAAAAACGTGACAGATTTCCTGCAACATTGTAAAATGAAACAACTACATGTGTTGAGGAAGAAATAGTATTACGCTTGATTACATTATATTACATGGTGAATAGTGTGTTTATTGTTGTTTTTTTTGGTCTTTATTACAGTCAACACTGAAGATGCTGACAGGGAAACCTGAGGTGAGAGAGGTAGAGCCAGGTATAGAACTTTGATCCTTGTAGGGTACAAACCAGACTGCTTCAGCAGTATTGAGTATCAAAAAAACGATAGCTTCCATGTGAGCTGAAATTGTAGCACGTGGTGATAGCTTTCATGTGAGGCGTTTAGGAAACATTGGTAAATTGTAGTGTCTACTTATAACCTGCAGGCGTTTAGGGGACATCTGTTAATTGTAGCTAAAGAAAACTACCTGGGTTACACTCTCCTCTCTAAACTGCTTGAAATCTATATAATTGTTCTGTAATGTAATTTTCTTCAAATGAATTTTATAAAATTGGTATAGAAAAAAAATGTTGAACTCAAGAACTGGTATCCAAGTAAAGGCATTTGGTAGCAGTATGGAAAAGCCCGACAGAGGGATGTACGTCATGAAACACAGATGATACGCTGGAACCATTCGGCTACTGAGGCAACTATTAAAAAACAACTCATAAATTATCCAGATGGTCAACAACTAATCAATTATTCCAGGCAACATGACGTTTGTACTTCTTAGCTTCATGTAGATGTGATGAGTAACAGAAAAATGACAACGATTTCAAAGATGTAACTAGTTTGATTGGGTACTTTCTACACTGTGTCATAGTTTGTCCACCACTTCATTTTTCAACTGTAAAATGTCTCAGTAAATGTCCCAACAAATTTAGGGAATATTCATCCAAAATTTGTGGTTATGTGAAAAAAGATGCTAATTATCAAATAAAAAACCCTCAAATACGTTTGTATCAGCAACAGAAGGTTTGCATAGATAAGCCTCTCGTTTTTACGTCACAGCGGTTGGTAGAAGTGAGGTTGAATCCAGGAAATATCCGGCTTTGAAGGTGATCTTTCTGACATTTAACACTCCATGAACTATGAGCCCTGAATTGACAAGTCATTGACTCAAACACTGTCATGGACCCGGCAGCTTGGCATTCTGGTCAAAGGAGGCTGTGACCAAGTGATGCCTGTGAGACAGCCTGCTACTCACCAGCACTAGTGGTACAACAGTGGGATCAGTCGAGGTTCGGTCCCTTGTGGCTGTAAATAGCTGCCAAGTATCTTTGCTGGGGGGATTTCACCCTAACAGCTCCTTGGAGACCGGCTGAGGGCCTGCTGGCCTCTCAACAAACAAGCAGGAGCTTTACCAATGCAGACAGCTCCGGGGACACAGGGAGGGATGTGGGAGAAAGGGAGCGAGCGAGGGACATCACTTTACTGGTTTTACACCCACGCACATGCCACAGCGGATCAGTCAGTTGGGATTGCACCTGACACTTGACATGCAGCCAACAAAGCAGACAAGCATGGCGGGATGAGAGAGAGTGCGAGTGAGAGCTGGAGAAGGAGAAGGAGAAAGGCTGGGAGTGGATGTTAGAGCGCTGTGAATGACAGACAACAGGCTGATAGGAAGAGGCGGGTGTAATGGGCTGTGAAGTGGAAGACCTCGGGAGACAGTGAGAGAGACCATCTGCCTGTCAGTACAGAGCAGCCTCTCGTCTTTCTCCCTCTCTTTGACACACACACACACACACACACACACACACACACACACACACACACACACTTCATTTCAAGAGAGATAAATTAAAGAGCAAATTCCCATTCATCTCTTTAACTCTCTTTAACACTTGTTGGAAATCAGCTGCCAGTCACTGAACTGCAACACCTGAACAGTAGTTAAGAGCATAATGCAAGATGACATAAGGAATTAGAGAGGAATTAAGAACAAATAAATCATAACCGAGTAGTTCTGGGTAAATTTTCTCATGAAGAATTGTTTCGGGAAACAAAAAGGAGCGTCAGAAAGTGCAATCCGGTGTGAAGGGACGGTGCAGAGCGACGACTCGGCGAGAAACATCTCCTTCTTCAACACGTTGAGAGCATGCACATGTTTGAGAACCAGACTGCCGTATTGCACCACAGTTCAGGTTGTTTGCACTGTATGTGCAGAAACCTTAGAACATCCCAATTGAACTCAGTGTTGACAGTCTAACCGTGGGGTACTAATTCACGGTGCACAACCCCAGGAACATCAAAGAAAACCCACCTGCTCCTGACCTGAGGAGCCTTTCTTTTTTTTAGTCTTCGACAGTAACAGTCTGCCCCCCTCTTAAAATATAAACGTCATTCTAAACACCATGCCTGGCTCATTGCTTCATTGCCGTTGATTTTCAAAAATAATTCCGATTTTGACACGAAATTAGATGTGCGCTCCGTGCTCCAGTCTACATTGTAGATGCGCATGTTCCAGTGGTAACAAAAACGATGTGTAACTCAGGTGCTGATGTTGATTAAGCAATTACACTCGGATGACTTGCTCACGATGGTTCTGGTTTCCGCTGCTCCATGCACATCACAGTGCTACACACCGTTCACTTGAAACAGGAACGGTCTCAAATACGTTTTGATTGCTCCTTGTATTAGACCTAAACCAATAAATCAGCCCATATTAGCTCGTTCAGATACAATGACATCAGTCGGCCAATAAGTAACAAGAAATTGCTCTTACAGCAATTCCCAACTCGGCTTGAGGTTATTTGGAAAGTGCTGCCATTGCATATTTTGTCCAAAAGGGAGCACTGACAAGTGATTTCCCATTCAGTATGTATGATGCAAAATTAACAAACGGAAAACACAGGAAGACAATAATTCTGAGGAATGCATACAAACATAGTTTGTGGCTTTTTTTTTTTTTTATGTATTCTTTTATCAATATCGGTATTAGTATATGTCTCCGAAATTCTGATTACGTCTAGCTATAATTTGAATGGTACAAAATCACAAACTGTCCTCTAAGGCTTTCCAACCAAAGCATTCAACATATTTTATACTTATACTAAAAACAAAGTTCCCAAAACAACCCTATGACAGGGAAAAAAAGGAAGAAACCTCAAAAGGAGAAACGGACGAGGATCCCTCAGCCAGGACAGACATAGATATGCACAGAGCAGGCCGACGGCATTAAAACCACAATATGGAAAAATGGGATAACAATAATATTGAGAGATTGCAAAGTTTTATGAAGACTATAGATACGCGAAACAAACGTGACAACAAACAGGACTTGAGCCAAAGCACAATTTTTTAGCACAATATCAATCAGAAACAACACTCGAATTATAGTAAGAGTTCAACATGCGGAAACAGAGTTGAGCTTCAGTTAGGTCACATCAAACCCTTCAGGGCTGCATAAATAATCTGTTAATGTATCAATATATGTCTTGGTGCTTATTTCTGCAAGGTGAGTCACTACCATTTACTGATATATACTTATCATAAAATTACTGAACATTAATTTGGTTGTAAGTCTTTAAAGACTGCTGATATCTCAGTTCGAAATGTTCATTATATTTAAGTAGACACTTTTCCTCTAATCACTGAATGGACTGTATTTGTAGATTTACTTCTTTTGTCTGATAATTCCATAAACCCCAATTGGCAACTTGTATCATTTGTGTATATCATATGTATATATTCACCATCCTGTGGTAGTTCTCGTGTCACAATTCAAAGAAAGGGTAAATGGTAATTGCAATTTTGTGTAAGACATTAATACTCACATATTGGCATTCAATTAAATATTGTAAAAAAAAAAAAAAAAAAAAAAAAAAAGGTGAGGGGTTTTGTTATATAATAAAAGGTAATATATATATATATATATATATATATAAATGAGTCTAGTGATGTGAAGACAATCATGTCGTCATTGTACTCCCCCCCCCCCCCCCCCACTGTAATGCATAAAAATGAGAAATTGATATTGTATGCCATTTATACAAAATGTCATGACAGGAAAACTACTTATTACGACTAATTACTATTTATTGCTGTGTTCTTATGATGCTGCAAAGTGACAAAACATCAAATGTGGCCAGCCAACAGGTAAAGCCCCAGTGTTTTATTGCTGAGACAGACACCCCGATTTAGATGGGAAAAATGCTAAAGTTTCTTCATCTGCTCCTGTTCAACCATCCATCCATCCGTGGCTTCGTCTGAGGAATCTGTTTTTGTTGCCTAATTACCTCTCTACCTTCTGTTTGGTCTCTTCATCCGTCTATCTGCTGACTCTCGCTCTCTCTGGCCGTGATAAAAAACAGTTACACGGGAGGGGAACCAAACTGCTTCTTAATTTTCCCTGACAGCCTCCTTTAAACACACAGGGCCAAATCCACTCTCTAATTGAAAGCACATTCCTATTCCAAACAAATTAAGCACAATTAAGGCCCCTGAGTTATGAGTATCTATCACTGTGCGATGTTTTTGTAAAAATCACTGCGCTCTAGATCAAAGTCTCTCGACCCTTCAGCTTAATTGCCTCATTAAGAGCTCCCTTCTTTGTGCTACGGGCTTCATAAATACAAGGCCTGCTCGTTTCATTTGGGAATTACACTAAAAGACGCCCCTTAAACTAATCGCTTCCACGTTTTCAATAAAAGTTCATCTGTTTTTAGGTAGAGAACAAAATGAGATTTTCATCCATTTACAGAGCATAATTTGCAAGGCCCTTTGAGCTCGTAGTGTGATATATCATTTCATTGTGTCTGTGACAAGTCACAAACCTGTAGCCATGTTTAGCCACTTCCTAATGCATGTTAAAAAGGCTTCCATAACATTTCAAAAGTATGGTTAAACTAAATAAAAATGCAAGAGCTCATAACCCTGGACACATTAGCTTAGGGTCTTAGGTGTGGCATTTGACACATAATAACAGGTGACAGGAAGAAGGTGTCACCACCAGGAACCAGCAAATCACATGACAGGAAGATGATTGTGTGCAGCTGAGAAGGTTCCTTCCCCCTTTATAGCCTCCCTCCTTTTCCTCATCATCACAAAATGCCATCCGAGCATGGCTGGCTTTTAATTTAATCTTATAAATGAGGTGCGCACTCCTAGACAACATGCTGTTCCAATTTGAAATGGCTGCTTTATTGGGGGACAGCGACACAGGAGAGAGAGAAGGGAAAAGTGAGAGAGTGGAAGATAGAGTGAGAGAGGAGGGGGGGTTGTGAAGAAGAAGAAGAAGGAAAAAAAAAGGAAAGACGGTGGTATGGAACATTTGTTAGTAATCCAATTCCACATACCATATGGCTTCATTACCATTATGCGGGAGAGAAGACTTCAGTCAGTCTGAAAATAAAGACCTACTTAGCCCCATCCAAACTGACCCCAAATGAGACATGTTTGTCTCCGTGTGACAGTGTTAGTGTTATTGCCCTGCTCTTGAATTCTTTGTGGTCGGTTCAGATTGAGCCTGCAGCTGTGCGTGCTTTCACCGTGTGTGTATATGTGCGTGCACGTGGCCGTCTGTGTCTGGGTGTGTGTAAGATAGAGATCGGGCGGTTTCCCATTGACTGATTATTACGGAAGAGAGTCCTTAGTCATTACTGCAGAGAGAGAGAGAGAGAGAGAGAGAGAGAGAGAGAGAGAGAGAGAGAGAGAGAGAGAAGAGAGGGCCCATAAGCCAGATCCATTCAGATGTGAAGATGACTGATAATGCAGGAGCAGCAGGACCCCTCGCTGGGTTCATTGGCCCCTAAGTGCTCCTTTGCTGAATGTGTCCCTTATCTTGCCCTGACAGCAGTAATAGAATATGCATAGCTCTATTAGCATACAAGGTAATGGCACCCTTGGGGGAGGGCACTGACATAAAACTTTAAGTAGAAATCAAAACATTGGTAAAGGCAGAAGCAGAATAAAAAGGGGTTATTGTCACCCAGTGCAAACATGGCCCGAGGCCTTGACTGTGACTGCATGCAAGGTATGCTGCCTTTACGCTCCCATGCACATCTGTCTGCACACACACGGATACACCGAAAATTTAATCATCTCGGTATCGCAATACATACAAATATGTGCCATTTTATCATTCACAAAGAACACGTTGCATATTATGTACATATTTTTGCACGTAGGCATGCATGAACATACTCCACTGAATCACCCTGCTCAGGGCATCTTGGTAAATGAAAGGAAATTGGGTGCAAAAAAAAAAATGCCACTGTACCATCTCACCTCGAAAGTCTCCAAAAAAAGATAATAACAGAAAATTCTCTGGCAAGAAAAAAAAAAAAATCTATTTCACAGCCCTGAGAAAACTTAAAATCTCTGCTGAAGTGACAAAATGAGCTTTAATGAAAAGGCACAGAGAACAGTCCTCAAAGAAGTCTGATAAATAGGAGAAAAATCTGGCTGACATGAATAAAGGTAGGGAGTTGATGGGTAAGGTAAAGTGAGGGTTTGCACATAAATTTGCTCATTGTAGTTTCCACCAAATGCCAGCGCTCAAATATTAAAACAAAGCAGGACAAACAACGCAGGACTGTCTGCAGTCTGCAGAACCAACATTCAGCATGAGAAAGCAATTTACTGGTCCTCACATGTCACCAAAAAAAGAAAAAAAAAAGTATACAGAGAGGGGTCGAGTCCAGTGAGAAGTCTAATTTAGTCTGGTGGGACAGGCAAGGAGAGTGTTAGCTTTTCCACATATTAACTTTTATTAAAGATATTAACCTTAAGGAAGAGGCCAAGGAAGCCGTGTCAGCCGAGGTTAAGAATTAACACCACCGGGGCAAGCAGTTAAAGAAGTATAATGCTCACATACAGCACAACCTCTTCCATTTCTTTGTTCGGCTTCGGTAAGTGTGCAAAACAAAATCAACACTAATAAGGCAATAATATCAGTAATTGCATCCTCAATTGTAATTATGGTGATTATGGAGTCCTCTTTGATATGCAGTTCTGCTCCGCTGTCGATACGAGCCATATGTGAACATGGGACAATTATGCTAATCATTCCACATCCAAGTATGAAAATAAAATGAAGTTCACCACCTTGAGTTCACCCCCTCCCGCCGCCCCTCCCCCCCCTCCCCTCCCATGTTGAAACTTGGGACTATTAGGAAATAAAAATTAGGGTAAGGCCAGCCATCAGTGTAAGTCTTTGAAAGAGGAAATTCAACAGTGCCTGACCAGTTACTGTTTTATGTTAATTACCATGAAGAATGTGGGCTCGATATCAACAAAAAACTAATGTTGACGCATTCCAAAATACTTTACATTATAAGACTCACACATAATTAGACTTGGCCCAAGTTTTATAGGCCATTTTGGCCCCTGCTAATGGCTCTGTGCTCGGACTCAAACAGACCAATAAAGCATAGTCTAGCATTGTAGACTGGGCATTATTAAAAAGAGGCAGACACTATTAAGAGCCATCAAATCCATCTCAAACAGGGCAGCAAGATTTCTTCGCTAAGAGGCCGCTAAAAAAAAAAAAAAAAAAACAGGCTTTTCTAATCTGTGGTTTATTTAATATGTTTATTGCATGGGTGGCCAGTTTAATGAGCAGTCTCTGGGCTACAACTCTTCAGGAATATAATAGAGATCCGCTCCAGCAAGAATCCACCAGGCAAACACGGCACAACAACTGCATAATGTCGAAAATATTTGGTCTCCATGGATACCCCACACCATTCATATAGGCAGGGAGTATTGATTGAAAGTGGCTTTTTCATTGTACAGGATTTCAAGATTCGGCTCAGGCTGGGGTTCCCACCGGTAGGTTTCGCCCTGTGGTTGGTCGGTTTAGTTAAAGATGGATAGGTGTAGAGCAAATACTGTTCGGAGTTTCCCTCTGGTCTGCACAGATGGTTTGGCAGGGTGACGAGACAATCTGTGCCTGGCATCGAACCCCAACCTCTATTTCATGGTGGCTTAACAGTTTCTCTCTCACTAGATCACACTTGCTGTGTTACGAGGGTCCGGCCCTTCAGACAGATTTACCAATCCAATGACCAATCCATTACACCAGATATTATTCTGGAGAGGTCACGAAAGGGCAGCAAATACAAAGTGATCAGAAACGCCACAGTCCAAGTCAATCCACAGCCTTCGTTATTTGATGCAGCTGCAATTCCTTTTGAAGGTGTGGTGCTAATATCAAGAATGATCTGTTGATTAGAACCATAACTGCTACATGAGTGTCAGCTGGACTCAGAGAGCACAGGCAGTGTAATGTGATACACATTGTGCAAATGACTGTATGAGCTTCTCTCTACATGGCCTTTCCTCCAGGCGCAGGCTGAAAGCCACTAATACAAGTCCAGAGCACACACAGGACGGGCAGAAAACACATATTCTTTAAAGAAATGGGACCCGAGCCTAGGATTTCCTGGATTTCTCTGCAGGCCTCTTTCTTGACTGCATATACACATGCACCGACGTGCATACACATACACACAAGCACACACACAAAAACCACAAACGCTCTTCAGTCAGCGGTGGGACAAGCCGAGGAATGAGGTGACTCATACTGGTCTATTAACTGTAGGGGGAACTGGGATGGTGCCTCAGTTCAGCTTCTGACCACAAACATACAGCGGCGGTTAGGAGGATTTAAAAATGAGACTGATAACCATCACGAGCATCTTAAACAACTTACTTCATTACATGGAGTGACAACCTCGCTAAGTGTGTCCAATGAACACATTTGGTTAAAATACATCAATAAATGCTAGATAAGGCCCGGTTGCAGTTTTGATTGCAGTTTGATCATGTGTTTAATAATCAATAGTGACCACAGTGATCCACATCAGCACTTTTCTCGATCTAATATCTCTTTCTAGAGATGGACATTGTATTTTATTAGCAAAGAAATAAAAATAAAGATCTTACTTTGAATAAAGGACAGAGTAAACTGAAAAGCGATACAATGAGAGAAAATTGCAGAAATAATAACACTGGCCCTCAACTCAGCAAAACATTTTCCAACACATACTTTACACCTTCCACAGTTCTATAAATGGATTTAAAGTCAAGAGTGCCTACTGACTGGCAACACTTCATCTTGCGCAATTTCTGTTCTTATTTTACAGACTGCATAGGTGTATAATAGTATCTCAGACCATGCATTAATAAACCTGTGTAACAAAAACTCAATCTTGCTTTAAAGAAAATTTGTTTTTGTTTTTTTACTGCTACTGAATTTCACACATTTTCCTGGCTTTGTAAAGATACCAGTAAGATACAAAGAGGTCAAAGCTTTACTGCGCTTTCTGCATAATGCCCCATTATGTGTGTTGATATGCATTTCCAAACAGACAACATAGATGTTTACTTTGACTCTCGTACTAGGGATGGCTAGAAAAATGTAAACGAAAAAGAGCAGCGGACTCTAGTTATATTTTTAACATGGCAATTATATCTACCGCTATGACAGGCAACAACATGAGTGTGGTGAATAGACTGCTTACTCTACATACAATATTAACACAAGCAAGGCTTTCCCTTCACTTTTACTGCCCCTCTCACAGTTTATTTTTTTCATCAAAATGGCCAGGTATCTGAAGGGGATTCGACGCAAGCTCAGCTATGGCTCACTTAACCATGAGATTGAGTGGAGTATGCATACACACAGAAGGAACTATTTTGATTACTTATTACTTAACCTTTAATGTATTCTGCCCCTTTTTTGTCTGCATGTCCTGCCCCCCCCCCCCTTTTCCTCCTCCACTCCCCGTAAATAAATGGAAAAATATTCACTGCCCTGGGCTACTGCTGAACTTCTCACTCTCTGCATCCAATTTGAAGCCGAGCTGCTGTGATGTCACCGGATCGTCCAAACAGAGAAAGAGGAAAGGGGAGGAGGACGATGGGAGGGAGGGGGAAAAGACAGAAGAGCTGGCAACCTTCAGACCTCCAAGGTCACACTTCTTAACCCCACTGCTAAAAATCCAATAACACTTTATGAATGTTTTAGTTAGAAGTCATTAATGCAGCGGAGCATCTGTTTCCAAAGGAATACAAATGAGGTGCTGTCCTGCTCTGCACTTTCCCAGCTTCTCACACTCTCACACTCTCTCTCACACACACACACGCACACGCACACACACACACACACACACACAATGTGCCTCTAGGCACAACATCCTGATGTTCAGGGGAAAAGTGGCCCCTAGGACCTGGACTCCACAGTGCTAAGCCAGAACCATCTCTTTGTATTTGACTGGCCGCATATTTAAAAATCACTAGTCAGGTTAAACATCTGGCCCTTCAAATTCAAAGCTATGCAGCAACTACAAACCAACATGCTGGCTCACGTTACCTCTTACTGAAGTTGCAGCTCAAGAACAAAGGATCTGCTATGTACTGACTGTTTAACAGCAATTTATAAATATATATATATACACACACACACACACACACACACACACACAAATTATATCTACTAAGTCTGAGCCAGGTAGCAGAGAGTGAAAGAAACTTGGCCTCAATGTCAAGGTCAGCTGAAATATTCTTTGGTGAAATTATCCCCGAGGTTTTAGTGGCACAGGCTTCCAGCAGAGGTCTGAGTGCTGCAGACCTCAGAGTGGATTAAGTGGTAGACCTATATTTCCAGATAGAACAGTCTCTCAAGCATAACTCAATACCAAACAGTCCCCGACACACTCTGCAAGCTACATGCTCCATCCAATTGGGAGAAATGAATTCGATACAACACGAAGAAAGCCTGCATTAAAGAATAAGAGCGGGTGTTGGAGTGTATTGTGCACATGAGCGTCTCTGCTGCACAAAAAGTGAGTGAGAGGCCGGGCAGTTTAAATAAGCGAACAGGGTTGCTTACCCTGCTATTTACCCGTGTGGGAGCTTGTGGTCACAGGAGAAAAAGGCCACGGGGAAGAAGGGAATAGAGGTGTCGCAGTGGCCATGATGATGATGGAGTGTCTACAAATATGACTCCAAACAGGGTCATTTTGATATGGCGGCAATACGCAAAGGCTGGCCCGTTAACTCCTGACCTTTTGAGTGTGACCTGTGGGGGAGGGGTCTATCCACCAGGAAAGGACAGAAAGAAAGGGAGAAAGAGAGAGAGGGGCTGTGCAGTGTCACGCCCATTATGACCCGCTAAAAACTTGGACCGCTCTCCGGCGAGGAGCCATCCATCATCGGGGCCTCTCTAATCAGCATGTTTGTCACTGTAACTAAACAGTGGGCTGAGCCACATTGCCACGCTATTGGCCCTGACAGGGAGAAATAAATCTGCTGCCGGCCAATGGGCTGCAGGCAGCCGAGCGTGACAGGAAAGGTGACAGACTCTCGAGGTCTCAACTAGTGCAAGATTAAGGGGAACTAGCCCAGACTCTGGGGTGGAGGAAACATTTGAACAGTTTTACTGGTCTTTAGCCAGCAGTCGGAGCTGCGGCTGCAGTGACGTGGGTGTTGAAAGTGAGAATGCCTTTGTCCCCCTCTCGCACAAGACAGGTCCATTTGTTCAGTTAGGAGGAACTCTTGTCCCCTTTGTAAAAGGTAACAGATAGGTGTTCTGTTCGCTTTCCCCATGACATCTCGCAAGTGAAAATCTTTTCTGTGGTGGTCATACAGGATTAATCCTGGCACATTCTTGGGGGGATGGGGGGGGTGCGCTTTTCTGAAAATCAAAGTGGATTATAGTAGAGTGCACATGATATTATATTAACACAAATTCATAATCATCAAATGCTGACCCCCGTAATCTTTTTAACAACTGCACGTCGAAATGTGTAAGAATACGATGAGAAGTCCAATACATACTGGTCATACATATTTTACAAATATTACCAGGAAAAGGGGTTCCTCCGGACTTTTCATTGCCGTGATCACATTTGATAATGTCTGCACATCATGTTTAGGAGAAAACGTTGTTGCCCCTACTCGGTCTCTGCAAAGTCAAACCAGTGTGTTGAGCCTGCTTACTGTTGTTTTGTTTAGTTTTGTCTGGCCCCTTGTTTACATCTCAGCAGGCGGGCTGTACACAGAAGCTGGAAAAGCTGCAGTTATTTGACCACTTGGAGCAAGAGCCCCTTTTCCACAACAACTAGCAGCACAAAAAAAAGAAAAGAAGAAAAAAAAAAAAAAAAAAAAAAAAGGGGGGGGGGGGGGAGGGGGGGACGAAGTTTTCCTGACGTTGTAATGACGTTTACTAGCAGCACCTAGAAAAAAAAAAATTAAAAAAAATTCTGGGAAATCTCAGAAAATCACAACTGGCACCGTTATTTTGAAGGTTTGATGGCTTACATCATAACATTGTACTTCTTGCTTTCTCCTCTTGTCTTCAGCAAACTTGGCTGGTGAATGTGCTGTGCTGTACTGTATGGAGATTGGATTCCTCCCAAACACACATTTTTACATGCAGCCCTCAGCTTACAGGCTGAGAGCACTAATGCACATCAGTCCCTCCACAGTCTGTCACAGCCTTGTAGTTTGCAGGGTTTCTAGGCTCATAATACTACACGAAGAAGACAATTCAAGAGTGTGAAAAGGAAGGCTTGGCAGTGGGGAACTAGAGTGGCCTGTGCTGCGAATGCATTGTATTATAGCATGGTATAATATAGTTAAAAAAACAAATAAATAAATAAAGAACAGATATTTAAAAGGGAAAAAAAATGTGCATGTAGGAAAAAGAACATAGCCTACTCTTCTGAAGTATACAAAACAATTTCAGGATTTATGTTTAAAGAACAAATAATTAGCCTAATTATACCATTTATGATATTAACATTTTATTCATTACTATATGCCAAATTTTTAAACCTAACATGAATTAAATTCTCATGAATGAAACATTTCTTTCCACTTTTGTTCAACACTTATGCAATGTACTGATGTCTATGAGCAGGGCCAAAGTGAAGTCCCATTCAAGCCTTACAACAGATTCTGTCCTTTTTGTCTCATCAGAATTTACTTCAACTGATTTTCAGGGTGACCAAACATCTTCAAGATCCAATCCATAACGTCCTTGTGTCAGTAGACACATATAATAAGAACTGCGCTTTTTTTTTTTCTTTTTTTTTATTAACAGCACTGGTAGTAAGCATAGATCACATTTCCCCCTCCATGGGTTATAGTAGTGCTGGTGGTGGCTGGTTGCAGAAAAGGGGGAGAACTCCTGCATCTACTCATTTCTGCAAAGTAAAATGACACTATATCAAATCAAGCATTTCCATATGTGAACTGTTGCTGCTGTTATGGGTCCGGCAGCGTAGGGGCAGGGCAACAGACCAAAAGATGGGCTGTGCTCTCGGCTTATGCGGAGACAGGAGCATTCTGTGATCTCTGGAGCCTCCTACTGAATAAAACAGAAATTGTCTCTCATCCCATACTCAGCTTCCCCAAACTAGTGCGTCAGATATACCTCTGGTCCTTTACTCTGCAGGCTCAAGATTTGAATATTGAGTAATACTGTTACACTATTGATGTATTATTAAAGATAATAAACTACATGAAAATGTAGTTATAGAATTACTTTTTGCCCAAATCTCCTGTCCTGCAGAGCAGCTGTAGCTATTGTTAATCAGGCAGTTAAACTAAGCTTGCGCAGACACAAAAGTGGAGGGGGACATGGGTGCATGGATATGGGAGACAGACTTACTTTGAAAAGTTAATAACTTCTGCTTTACCATTAGACGTGGGAATTCAGGCCATAAATCTCAAGGGCACTCCAGACTTGTCTGGAGGCCAGCTAAGATAATTGGGCGGTGTTCTGCAGTGTTGGCCTTTCTACTATAAGAGGATGTGTTTCGTGTATAAGGGAGCCACATGTTGTCAACCGTTGCAGATTCGCAGCAAAGGTCAACATAACCCTCTTGCCTCTCATCAAAAGTTGTCTGTATGGGGCAGGAAAGAAAAACACTTCCAGGGGAACATCTTTGAGGCCCAACATTTTTCAGGATGGCAGATCATTTTTTTTCCTTTCGTGGTAATAGAGACATTACCGCTTCCTCCTCCGATCTAAAAGAAATTAAATTAGCCACTTTGCCGCATTGTGGGTCAATGGCTCAGGCAGTGGCCTTTTACTGGAAGCTCCCCTTTGCCAAGCTTGTCTTTAGACATAAATTAGCCCAGGAGTGCTTGGCTAAAACATGTCAGGGGGTAAACGAAGATTGAGTGATGAGGTCGAACAGGGGAGACCGAGGATCAGGAGGACTGGCAGAGCGGAGAAACTCTTGTCCTTCACCGTTTTCTCATTCCCCCCACCCCATCCCACAAAAAAATAGAGGAGGAGGGGACCTCCAGTTCTCCAGTACATGAGTTGGCACAAGTTAGAGCTCAGGAAGTCCAGGAGACGCCTCTGCTTGCCCTGAGAGTGAAACCTAAAACCTGTGACATAGCCAATACATGTCATATTCTCTCAGTCAAAAGTAGTTTATTTTCCAAGGAATTTCAACCTAAAACCTGTTCTTCATAATTATCCTGATTTGTTTGAAAAACCAAGGTGGATAGGTCTGGTCCAATTGCCAACAAGAGACCACTGTTATGTTTGGTTGTTAAAAAAAATATATGCTTTTCAGCAAGACATACTTTTTTTCCCTCCCATTTCCAAAACAACGACAAAATGTCTTGTTCTGCAGTAGAAGTAGTAAATATCTTCAGCGGTCGAGTCTGTTCAAAACAATGGAACATTGGGGCATCAACATGCAGCCACAGCCCCATACACTCTCTGCCTATGGGTGCTTGGAGCTTCTCCAGGTGCTGCTCGCCATCGAAATAACTTCAGTCACTGAAAAAGGCCAGAGAGAGTCTGATCCAACAGCTCCCTGCTTTTGGCGTAATCTCACTCCGGTTCTCAAGGAGACATTTTTATGTAAAGCAACAACAAGGATTACTGGACATTTTCCCAGAGCCGTGTTAAACAGGATTGCAGGAAACACATTTAAATTTGTGCAACTGAAGGGTTTAAATTGTCTATAAAATCTGATGCTTCTCATTTTCCAATAATGTGCACAAGTATCGTTTTCAGCCAATGAGCTGTTGATGCCTCGTCCTCCAATGGTGTAAATAGAATATAATGGAATGCAAGTTTAATTCACACCATGGCCAGCTAATTCCTCATGACCAGCTTGGCTCAAACAATGACAGAAGTACAGTATTTATGCCAAGGCAGTGACTTTGCATGTATTTACATTCCTAATTTTATCAGCAATAAACTTGACACACTTTGGCAGGGTTAAATTACTGAACATAATTAACACCCAAGTCACAGCAAGACAGGTAAGAGTAGTACACTATCATGCCAATTATTATGAGTCTATACATTATTATGCAATTAACTGTCATGCGCAGGTTCATAGGAGAGTGCAGTGTTTTTTATAATGAATTAAATAATTGTTATTCACTATTTCTACCAGCAAAACGTAAAATAAAACGTCCGGAGAGCAGAGTTCAGAAGGACAAAAGATACAAACGTTAGATGTTTGCCAAGCTGCTTGTGATTCAGCATCTTAGGTGGCTTCCCTTTCAGTTTCACTGCCACAACTTGAGTTTAAGTCCCAAGCACCAAGGTCATTAACAGGGATGGGCATTTAAGCAAAAATACTATTTGATATTCGTTGGGACCTGTTTGACTATTATTCGAAGACACCTCCCTCCTTCTATAGATGCTTCGTGACCAGTCACCAGTAAATAAAAGGGAAACTATAGCTCACATTTTTCACAAGAATTCTATCATAATCAATAACTAAAATGGATAACAACATAAAAAATGGTGGTATATTTGTGTAAAGAAATACAATAAACATTTTGTATGATATGCAACATTTAGATTTTAGTTTAAACATCAGAATCCAAAGAAAGAAACTTCAATTTCTCAGGCCACTGGACTAACAGCACTAACAGGACACCATGAACTAAACAATATATAAAAAAAAATATATATATATACAAATATTCAAAATTAACAGTGTGTAGGAAAATAATAAAATAAGTATACAATTAATGATAATTCCAGCCTATCATTGCTTATAGTGAGAGAAAAAAAAAATATGTCTTTGCCTTTAAAAGTTCTCGTTTCACGATAAACACCAAGTTGGTGAGGCATGACGTAGAATGGGTGGGGGCTAGAGGGGCTCCGCTCCTCTGTTTAAAAAACCCTGAGGTATTAGGGCGGACTAATCTTTAAAAGGTTAATTTATTCATAGAGATTTTGACAGAGATGTATGGCTGAACCAACATCTCAGGCACCTCTTCCCAGAGGGAGACGACTTGCGCAAAAAAACAGAGAGGAAGAAAGGGAGAGCAGAGAGGAGGAGGGGTAGGGGGAGGAGGAGAAGGAGAAGGAGGAGGAAGGGGGGAGGGGGTTAGGCAGAAAGATGGAGTGCAGAAGAGAGACAGAGTGGGGAGTCAACACACTATAAACACAAACACATAATTACTTCATAGGGGCTGACAATGACTCTGGCCTTTAACCCAGTACACTTAGAGCTCCCCAGCCCGTCCTTTTAGCTCAGGTGGGGAAATGTAAACTTGGTGTAATTTATGTTCTGCACATGATGTTTAAAAACAGACCACATACATTATGTTTGGATAGCGTGACGCTTTGGTTCTTTGCGGTCAGTGTTTTGCCATCATTGCTATTGGCAGATAAATATTCAGGACAAAGACACAGTTTGTGTGTGGAGGAGGTAGATGGATGTTTTCTTATTTCTTCTAATTATTTTTCATTCAATAAGTCTGTTTGTGAGGTTTATCTACTACTGCTCTTGAGGCACTTGTGTCTACGAACAAGAAAGCATCCCTAAGTAGAAATACTATAAGCCAATCACATGTGGCCATTGTCATAAAACTGTAAAATTGTGAATGGTCAGGACTTTGTACCAAACTAGTGAAGCCAGCAGCACTCCGGCTTTACAACGAAACAATTAAGTGAGTTATAAGTTAGATACGCTGCAATTGCTAATGTGGTTATATTGCTTAAATATTGGCGTAGATTTTACTATCTCAGTGTTGTGTCTTTCTAAACATGCACACAGCATAGAAAGGGTCCACCAAGACTTGAAATAAATTTTCCATTTGTTGTCAAAGTCACATATAACTAGCAGAGTGACATTATAAGACCAGGCTTTGGGACTCAGACTTTATCACAGGCTTTTCCCACCATCATAACAGTTACGGACAGCGTCCAGGTGCTTTTTCACAGAGAAAGTGTGCCGTGTGTGTGACGGTAAGGCTGCCGATCAGACATCGGAGCAGAGTATAAAGTTAGCAGTATAGCTGTGTGGACGCAGCAGTGCATTGTGTGGACAGTTTAGGTTATTTTTTTAGTGAATAAATGCGAAAAGCCCTAAAGGCCCGAACAAAGTTCCTTTGCCTTGCTTGTTACCTGCTGATTCAAGCGAAAGAGGCTCGCCCTGAAGTTGTCGACAATGCGTTAACCTGACCAGGCTCCATTAAGGTGGACTGAACTTTAAAGTTGACCTGTAATTCCTATTTTACTGAAAACTGAGAAACAGAGCACGAAGGGTTAAGAGTTAAGCTTAAAGTATATTCAAATTATTCAAATTCTTATGAAGTTAGTTGCTGGCTGCCATGGCAGCCCCCCTCTTATATTAACCCCACCATCTCCTACCTGCAGCAGAGGGAGGAGGACCGACTGGTAGAGAGACAGATGTCGGTGTTCTTCAGTCTTTATAAACTTCACTCAGCATTTCGATGTCAGGAATATTAGTGGAATATTATTGACCTTATAAAACTTTGCTATTGTAAACATGACTGTTGCTGCTGTAAAAACAATATTCGGTCATAGCTAAATTATAAATGTGTTTAACCACACCTGTCCCTACAGCTAGCTGCTGGATAAAGACTTTGAATGGCAGGATGACAAAAATCACTGTTAAAAATTCACTCACCATGAGGCTGATTTATCAATGCTTTGTGATTATTTTAATAGCACACAGTACATTTGTTAAATAAATATTTCCATGAAAGTTGGACAAATTTATGTGATGATGCATAGTTTTTAGTTAAATGACTGCTCACCCTCCTCCCACCAGAACAACAGCACCTTGGACTTACCAAAACCTTGGAAAATCCTTGTATAAAATTATTCTGATAGAGGAATTTTTGAAAAAACACCACTTAACAGCTTAAACAGAAACATTACTATATATATATATATATATATATATATATATATATATATATATATATATATATATAACAGCAAAAGCAATGTATCTGTCACTAAAATATTCTAAAGCAGCAATTTATCTGAGCCTCTTAGTGTAGCAACAGTTCGTCAAGCACAGCAAGACTTTATGACCTTTGGAAAACTATACACAAGTGCCCAAAGGAGTCTGCATTTAAAGTAGACAGGAGCAGACTGCAGGAATGAAACTGCATGTATGTAAACCCTTCAGTCTGAGTTAAATGATGCTGAAAGCATAACAGAGATTTTAGCCTGTCAGTCTTGTACGGTGATGGGTTTTCGCTAAAACATTGAGACACTGTGAAAATAAACATAAAATTCTAAACAATCAGGACTTTTGCATTGGTTGTGCAAAAAAAAAAAAAAAAAACAGGAGGGGTTGCCATTTCATACGAAAAGGCCTCTGGATTGGCAAGACAGCGAATGAAGCGATGCCTTGTAAGACTCCATTTACAACATCTGTTGGGGTTTCAGACTCATCTACTAAATTTAGAGAACTCACATTATCAGATTTAAAATGCATTTTTACTTACAGTATGTATTTAAATGCATTTGTTAACATTTTGTAACATTAACTATGTCATTTTATTAGTCAGGACTTCAGCAGTGCTTGAAGAATATCTAAAGAAAGTCTAAATAAATCTCTTGCGTTGGACATTTAAACAGCTGATGTACTTATGCAAGTCGCTCACCAGTCATTACTTAATTTGAACTGAGGAACTTTTTTTCCTTCAGGTGGCCACACATTCTCACATTTTCACTTTGCTTTGCCGTTTTCCACTTGAATTACCACGTGTTGTGAACTGCGGAATTGTTCCAACCTGAAATATATTTTTCTGTTTTAGTTATCATGACTAATTTCTTTTACATTTTCCATCTATGACCTTCTTAATTTGACCTTCTCCGTTTGGTAATACATTGTGAAACTACCTAATTACTAAAAATGGCATGTCTTCTATTAGTAAGGCAAGTCAGTAGGGGAACTGGGCAAACAAAATACAGACAAGGTATGTACGTCTGTAACGTTCACAACACATCAATGCTGATGTGTGACAGCTATGATGTTAAGAGGGCCAGCTCCGGGTCATCAGGCAGACACATTACGGCTGCAGAACATACCGAGGTTAAACCTTCAGTATGTGCAGTGGGCAGCATGCCCAGTGGTTGTCACATACACAAGTGTCATGACTGAAAAGTTCAAGTTCCCTGTACGAGTTACAGTACATCTGTTCTGCAGTAGGTGTTCAGACTCGAAGCGACGTGGTAAAACTGGCATTGAAAAGCTGGTCCGATGTGAATGTGCCATCTATGATTATGGCTGATGTCACTGTGACACTACCCTTTGCAACTCCGTCTGAGGACATAAACAGTGAAAGCTGTTACTCTTCGGCCGGCCAGTTCCACATGCTTTCCTGGTCTAATTTAATTTAATTAAGTTACTGTACCTACTTGGTAATCATTTCTGTTTTGCAAAAAAACTAATGAAAATAACAGAAATTCCTCAAAGCTATGAATACGCATTCAAACACATATTGTATGTATGCAATGAAACAAATGGATCTGTCACTTGTCTGAATCCTACGGCAAGAGTATTTTGGTGACAAAAAAAGTCATTGCACACTTGAGCA
The DNA here is from genome assembly GCF_022577435.1 of Embiotoca jacksoni. Lineage (NCBI taxonomy): Eukaryota > Metazoa > Chordata > Actinopteri > Embiotocidae > Embiotoca > Embiotoca jacksoni. Next base: position 7,201,051 of record NW_027185447.1, read on the forward strand.
AGGCACTTAACCCAGAGTTAATCCGGTGTATCTAGGGCTGGGCATCTTCAAAACTTTTTGATATCAGTACTGACACCTTGGTTTCGATACCAGTTTCTGAAAAATAACCCTTTGTATAAAAATCTGCAAAACAAAAAGGGAAAAAAAAAATCAAATCACACATTTTGTTACTAATGTTCAGATTTTGTGTAGTTTAGAGTGGGAGGAATGTAACCATGGTTATTTTCTCTGCAAGGTTGTTTTCTACTTTAAACAGATGTCCATCACACAAGTTATCACAAGACACTACATTTTATCGATGATCTATAAATTCCTCAGATGCTACCATAAGCTTACCAGCTGCCTCCAGTTAGTGCAGCGCAAGCAGATCAGACCCATACATGGCCAAAAATTAGCTTTTAAAGAGTAAAAAAAAATGACTAATGTAAGACTTACACCAACCCAAGTTCGTGATTTTATCTATTTGGACTGGCTAAAGGCTGCGAATGATACGATGTTGAGATTTACTCGTGCAAATGTAGTAAAAGTTATGCAGTTTAAAACAAAAACCCATTATAACCAGGTATCGAAATGCAACAGCCAATACTCTATACTAGATGGTATTGATGCAATTCAGTTGGTGCCATAAAAGTATCACAGTTTTGGTACCAAGCCATAAGTGTAGCTCTGCTCAGTGGCCACAGAAAAGGAAGAAAGTGGTTGCTTTGGTAAACACCAAACTCACTATGTGCATTTGAAGGCAGAGCATCATTGGAGACAGAAAGCAAGCTTGGTCAACTTTCACTTCATGGTAGCAAGTTAAAACAGACAAAACTAGTATGTGGCTGGAAAACATATGAATCGATAGAGAGCTTCTAATGTGAAATGAAGGCTTTTAGTTTGAAATGATTACAGGAAGTTGCAGTATACAACCAACCAATATTTATCACCTACTCGGTAACAGACATTTATGGTGATGGAGCTGGCCACATTACGCAGTCCAGCCAGATACAGGCTTGGTAGTGATGCAGTCATTATGTCGGCCCTTGTGACATGGATCCTCTGTCCTGCGACACGCAGACATGACCCGAACGGCCCAGACTTTGGCACCGACTTGCAGGAAGAGGTGGAAGTGGGAACACAACCCTAACTTCTCTTTCACCTTTCCTCTCTCCTTCACCCAGACGTTTTGGGCCACGCTGGTCTCTCACCCTCCCTGTCTACCCAGTACCTTTGCTCTGGGCGCATCTAATTGAAAGCGATCTCGGGGCTAAGAGAGTTCCGTTTCTTCTCTAATCCCTCTACTGGGGGAGGCTCACATGGTCTCAATTACCCCCACTCCTCCCCAGAACACTGGGTCCCCTCTCTGTGCTCTCTCTCTATCCGTCTCACTGCCCTGCTCCTCTGCCAATGCACCGGCCCGGGCCCTTTTTCAGCAGTTTATGTTATTAAGCACACACTGCTGAGTTCCTGTCCTTCACAGGGGCCTGGAGATGTTATCTCCCCTGCCGCCGTATACAGTTACCTCCAAAATATTCCATAAATTAGATTGGGATTGGCAATTCGGAATATAGAGGTGGAGGCTGAGGTGGTCAGGGATTGGCTGGGGATAAGAGGGTGTGGGGAGGGTGAGGGGTGGGGGGGGGGGGAGTCAGGGGGGTGGAGGGGGGGGGTCAGTGCAGTGTATGTAATAGCACAGGAGAATCTCCATGTGTTTACACTGGATGGAGAACCACTGGGAGGTACGACACTGGCAAAGTGAAGGTGAACAGAGAAGAAGTGGAGGGTGCTTAAGGGCTTTGGGATAAGAAGGAGAGGAGACGCAAATCCAGTTCCTATTTGGATAGAGATTCTTTTGGAGGTGGAGTTGAATATCTATTCTGAAAAGAGTTAGACTGGGCATTTATTGGGCTTGGGGGATTGTGTGCGATGATATGCATGCATCCCCCTCCAGTAATTAAACAAGGCTGTATTTGGACAAGTGACTTTTCAAGTCCTGAACAGCTCTGTCAATCCCCAGAGCATGGAGAAAGGTCCTGAGCCGGGACATCCGTGGCCAATTAGATTAGAGGAAACCTGTGAGGTCTTCAAACAATGGGCTCTCAGAGGATCTGCAATAACACAAACATGGCCCCTGACACACAGCTCCAGCACTTCAAAAGACCATTATGTGCCTTGGCTGAAGCAGTTAAAGACACATTAACAATCACAAATTAATTACACTGGTCCACTTACTGAAAAGGTTCACGGCCATTTTGACTTGAGATATCACATGTAATCGAGTGAAGGGCTTGTTTTAAAGCAGACCAATACTACAAAAAAAATAAAAATAAAAAAACGTACAAAGAAATTGAATGCAGCAACCTCTTTTAATTACAGTAGTTTTACAATCTGAGCTGAGGTATTAAAGGTTTGAGAGCGACATGAGGGGAAACACAGATGGAGAAAGACGAAATGAGACATTGCCTTCTATTTGGTCTGGTAAAAATGGGAATACATTCAGCGAAGGTAAGTAAAGTTTGAGCGAGCATCAAAAGGAAGAAGAAAATTGGGGCACTGGGTTTGGGTCAAGGGTTCAGCCTTAACCTTGGGGGCTGACTGATCTAAATACTGTTACCGGCTTGACTTCATGCATGGCTTGACTTCATGCATGGCTAATGTGGTACACTGTCCCTTTAATTAGGGTTGACCTCCTAGGGAGCCAGCTGTAGTTTAAAGTATATCAAGATAAGGAATAGGTCATGATTTTTGGTCATTGAAAAAATAAAAATGGGAATAGTTTATGCGCCAATTGTCTTGCCTTAACTTCCCTCGTTTTTTCCACCAGCGTCTGGTTGTAATATGTTTATTCTGCCAGATGGCGGCAGTAATGCACCTAAAACTACCTGCTGACTTGAGCTTGTCCAGATACAGCCCTGGTTTTTTTGCCCACAAACTGAGAAAACTTTTTATCTTTTGAAAAGATATTGTCTCCTAAGTAGCTCAATAGTGGTGTTCTTGATTCTGTTCCATGGTTGATTGGCATTTCATGTTTGACATGTTCTCTAAGTGTCTGTGAGCCATGGGCTGTTGGCAAGGAGACACATTTCAACAGCTACATGTGCAATGTTATACTGGTAATGATCAAACTTAGTAAGGTGCAGATTTCTTTTAACATCTGTTGAATAAAAGAATACTTCTTTAATATATATTTAAAAAAAAGCAGCAAATGACATGTTCGGTTGAACTTAAAATGTGTCAAACCAAACGTGTCCCTTTGTTCTCTTTCCTCACAAACCCATCTGTTGCGTCATTTTTATAAGGGACAATCTGTTCTTGATTTCAGTTTCCTGATACATATAAAACGCACAACGTTGAACGAGAGTGTTGCATGGGAGTCAAAATGGAGCCCCTGAGCCCCTGATGATAGGGCACCAACTCCTGATGTGGAGCTGCAGAGGCTGCCTGTGTTTGTCTGTCGTACACTCAGGAACATGTGGTTTTAGTTACAGAATGTTTTACTGCTCAACAATGTTTCTGCCTTGGAGCTCGGCACACTGCATAAAGACTACTTTGTCCCCTGATGCCCACACGGGAAGAGCCCGCCTCATTGCACACACACACACACACACACATACATACATACGGGTGATGATGACATCAGTTCAATTTCGATAAGGGTGCTACCCCCTCCCCCCACCCCCCAGTCAGTTGCGCATTAAACCTGCATTGGCATATTGTACCCTTTCTTCAAAAGCACAACAACAAGTTAAAATGAACATATTGATCTGCTACCCACGTCAAAGTCGGTGCTTACTAAAACAGAACATGACACTACAATATTCCAGGCTTAAGATGGCTCACTTAAATAAAGCAAAAACAGGTATGCCACCATCCAACATGCACAGTGCTAAGACCAATAAAGATCAGACATACTGGGTAGTATTTTTGATCAAAATAACAATAAAATAAATGGAATTACACGTATGTGTTTGCGTGTGTGTGTGTGTGTGTGTGTGTGTGTGAACACAAGTAACTATAAATCAATGAATTGTAAAAACGAGATCTCATTACCCTATAATCTAGTCAAAGGGGTGACAAGTGAGTACATTTAATATCACTCACACGACATCACACCTGCAGCTCTTTTCATTCACAGTGGTCTTTTACAACAAGAAAATGTGAATGTGATCTCATGGCCCTATTTGAAGGAGGTGATTAGCACGCCCAGGAGTGCAGCGTGAAAGGCTACGGGCGAGTTGGAGGATGTCTGGCATGAAGTCACTGCGGTTGTCACTTGGCACACCTAAATGGTGCTCTTCAGAACCAAAGTGGTGCTAAACACTGGTCATATGCATTGTCAGAGTCGGTGCTGAGGGACCACTTAACAGCTTCTACCCTGGGCTATGTTTAAACTCTATTTCCCAGCAACAACCATGCCCTCGCCAGCAAGCCCTGACTAATATCAGGGTGGCACAGGGCAACACTTAATAAATAACACTGTATTTCTTTGTTGTTTTTTTACATTAGTCGTTCCGCTGAACCGAGATTTCAGCTGTCACTTTATTTAGAAACTGTTTCTACTCCAGGAACTGAAAGATTAATTTCTATATGTAGCTGCAAAGAGTGCAGCCTGTGCGAGATGAAATGACTGCATCAGACTCGTTGCATACACAGTTAGTTCAACTGTGCTTGAACTGGAACGGTCCGTGCTCAGGCCAAATGTCTACCCTCACAGTTCATCACGGCATCAACCTCACACACAAAATATTTTGCTCGCACCCCGAAGGCCAACAACATGTGTAGTATTCAGCAGCCTTCTAACCCTGGAGATGGTAACAGATGGACGAGAGTCAAAGCAGAGTCTGAATGAGACATCCAAGAATTCAACAGAGTGCCAAAAACATCTCACCGCAGCACAAAGGAGGCTGAAGGTTACATTTGCTTAATATTACTGTTTGTTCAGTTCAGTGCACGGGACTGAAAACCTCACATGCTGGTGTCCGAGGATCAGACGGCCGCTGCTGCAACACCGGCCGCTTCACTCGAAAGAAAATCTTTTCAGTGTTGCAGATTTTGGATCTTTTCTGACATATCCATTTTGACATGTACACGCTGACGGCATCGCCGTACGCGTCTGACGACGCCCGCCACGAATGTTACATAATCAATTGATCACCATTATTTAAGCCGAGTACAATCATTTTGCATAATGTTTAGAAAAATGTCCAGTCATCAATATAAAAACAGATGAATGAAACTAACAGAAATGTCACATTTCCATCAATATGCCCACGTCGTTTTCCACCGTTTGAGGTTTGACCGGAGATCTTTTAATGACGTCATCTTTAAAACTCTCGCTCATCTCCCGTTTTCTTCTCGTATGGTTTAATGGTACAGTGGTGTGAAAAAGTGTTTGCCCCCTCCTGTTAAAACATAACTTAACTGTGGTTTATCACACCTGAGTTCAATTTCTCCAGCCACACCCAGGCCTGATTACTGCCACACCTGTTCTCAATCAAGGAATCACTGAAATAGGACCTGCCTGACAAAGTGAAGTCGACCAAAAGATCCTCAAAAGATAGACATCATGCCCAGATCCAAAGAAATTCAGGAACAAATGAGAAAGAAAGTAATTGCGATCTATCAGTCTGGAAAAGGTTCTAAAGCCATTTCTAAAGCTTTGGGACTCCAGAGAACCACAGTGAGAGCCATTATCCACAAATGGAGAAAACATGGAACAGTGGTGAACCTTCCCAGGAGTGGCCGGCCGACCAAAATGACCCCAAGAGCGCAGCGACGACTCATCCGAGAGGTCACAAGAGACCCCACAACAACATCCAAAGAATTGCAGGCCTCACTGGCCTCAGTTAAGGTCAGTGTTCATGACTCCACCATAAGAAAGAGACTGGGCAGAAATGGCCCGCATGGCAGAGTTCCAAGACCAAAACCACCGCTGAGCAAAAAGAACATTAAGGCTCGTCTCATTTTTTGCCAGAAAACATCTTGGTGATCCCCAAGACTTTTGGGAAAATACTCTGTGGACTGACGAGACAAAAGTTGAACTTTTTGGAAGGTGTGTGTCCCATTACATCTGGCGTAAAAGTAACACCCCATTTCAGAAAAAGAACATCGTACCAACAGTAAAATATGGTGGTGGTAGTGTGATGGGCTGTTTTACTGCTTCAGGACCTGGAAGACTTGCTGTGATAAATGGAACCATGAATTCTACTGTCGACCAAAAAAATCCTGAAGGAGAATGTCCGGCCATCTGTTCGTGACCTCAAGCTGAAGCCAACTTGGGTTCTGCAGCAGGACAATGATCCAAAACACACCAACAAGTCCACCTCTGAATGGCTGAAGAAAAACAAAATGAAGACTTTGGAGTGGCCTAGTCAAAGTCCTGACCTGAATCCTATTGAGATGCTGTGGCATGACCTTAAGAAGGCGGTTCGTGCTAGAAAACCCTCCAATGTGGCTGAATTACAACAACTCTGTAAAGATGAGTCGGCCAAAATTCCTCCACAGCTGTAAAAGACTCATTGCAAGTTATCGCAAACGCTTGATTGCAGTTGTTGCTGCTAAGGGTGGCCCAACCAGTTATTAGGTTTAGGGGGCAAACACTTTTTCACACAGGGCCATGTGGTTTGGATTTTTTTTTCTCCTTTAATAATAAAAACCTTCATATAAAAACTGCATTTTGTGTTTACTTGTGTTATCTTTGACTAATATTTAAATTTGTTTGATGATCTGAAACATTTAAGTGCGACAAACATGCAAAAAAATAAGAAATCAGGAAGGGGGAAATACTTTTTCACACCACTGTACATGAGGGGAGAATTAGAACCACCATACTACACTGTTTATTTTGATTATTGGTACATGTCAGAGAACAGTTTCTTTGTATATTTCGGGAATATAAGTTTGACGTTTTTTTACGTCATATCAGCCCTGTGCAATTTTTGTTTCCAAAGCCTGTAAGGTAAACAGAAATATAATGTTTAATTTATACGTTCAAATGTTTCAAATGTTCAATGCTAATAAATGGCTCTTCTTCTTCATAAGGTTTATGTGTATCAATAAACTATGATCAGGCTTGTACTGTTTTAATGTCATAAAATAAACACAAAAAGACTTATTTGTACGTTATTAATCAACTAAAATATATTGAATATGATGGCGACTCTGGGTTTGATTAGGTTAAACCAGAAACTAACGTCAGAATTGTCATCTTGGTTGAGCCTTGTTGGGTATTCAACAATGTGAATAAGAATGCATCTATGTGACGGGAAAAAGCAGGAAGCGTCATGTCGCTAGTTTATTAACTTTTGAGATTTCAAATTTAGGCCTCGATAACTTGGTTGTTCATAATATCACGGATAAATGACTGTCCCTGAAGCAAGCTGAAAAGAAGCAACTGCAGTTCATAAATCCATCATGAGCTCCAATGCGGTCTGATCTGTGCTTAGTCTAAGTACCTGCTATTCTCACGTTGCGATGACAAAGAGCCATATAGCAGTAATCTGGCGCCATCTTGTGGCAAAAGAAAACACACTGCTAAATCCAACAGAGGACAAGTACTTCATTCAAGTGCCAAGGTGTCATTTTTGATTTTCATCATTGCATGGATAGTAACATTTAACAGGAAACATCATGTGTACAACGTATCACATGTTAGATATAAACAAGAAGAACAGTATTACCTGTCTGTTAAACCTCCGCTGACGTCCGCTGAGCAGAGAGAAGTGTTGCGTCATGAAATTCCACTTGGTGAAACCTTGAGAGACATAAAACAAAATGATGACTTTTAATTTGTAGCTCATATAATCTATCACACTTTTATCATGAATAAAATGCCTATTTTTTTATTTCATCAACAAGTATCTACCTAAAGCTTAATTCTCAAAACGTAAATCAACTTTCACAACATTCATTGAGTAAAAAGATGAAACAAACGAGGAAATATTTTCACTTAAAATACAAATAAGACTCCTATTAGATTGATTGTTGCTTGTCAATTCAATTTTCTTTATAGTATCAAATCACACAATAAGTCATCAATTCCCTGTACACTGTATTGTTCAAGTCCATTATTATTACATCTTGTGACCATTGCTTAACTTTCTCAGTGTAGTTTGTCTGTTTGACCCGAGTGCTTTTGATTTCATAGTTTCATATGACCTCCTCACGGCTCTGAGCACTTTGATAGCTGCTTACCCGCTTTAAAATCCTCACAAACCAAAGTTCTATTTCCAGTCCTACATTATTGTAGCCAAAAACTCATAGCAGACCATTTGAAATCAATCTGATATTATCCATCTTTCTGCCAGTGTTCACTGCAAAATAATAATAATGTATTCTTCTTATCAACGCTCTCCTGGCAAATCTATTAGTCATGCAACTGACATATTTCTTAAATTGCTGATCTAGCCAAAAAGCATAGTCATTTGATAAATTAAAATCTCTATCATATTAAATCATAAGTTGTGAGTCAAATATGAACAACCACAGTGAGAGCTTGAGATGTGATATTTGATAACGTCAGAGGAATGTTGGTGGAGCAGCTGTGAAAGATAAGGTTACTTATTTAACCGTGATGACTTGTTTTCCTGTGTGGCTGATGATAATTAACATGCAAATGAGCCCTTGGAGCAAAATAGGGAAACAGTGCTTCTCTGTTAATAATTACTGTGTAACATCACAGTTACAAATGTGAGCTCTCCTGGTAGAAGTCAACACAGTAATTGGGGTTTTGAGTGAAGAACCTGTAACATAGAAAAATAGTATTGGTAAGTTGGAATAATTATGGTTTCTGGTAAATTTTGTAGTAAGTAAGTATAGAAAAATAATTTTGTTTGGTCGAGAGTAGTACCATTTTACCCATCCCTGTCTTTCATTTTAAAAAGCCTTGTTCTCCTTGACTTTTTAGTCTCTAGTATTCACTTGTGCTATTTTGCAAAACAAGAAACTGTTTAAAGGGCCAGCTCAGGTGTGGTGTTGCACTTTCTGAAAATTGCATAAGCAGTATTGAATGGGTTACAAATTGGGTTTTACAGTTACATATCTGTTCTTATAAAAAAAAAAAATCAGTTGTAACATGTAGCAGTTAATGTTACCCTGTGATAATAATGTCCTATCGAAAAACACTTGTACCGAATACTTGTTCAAAATGGCCTGTCCTTGGCAACTATCGAGCACAACCTCTTTGTAAACTGAAATGAATTTTGACCTCTCAGATCAAGGGTGCAATCCATACAAAGATGAAGATTAACTCCGGGAGTAACTAAAAGGTCATTGGTGCGATCAATTAATAGAAATGTTGAGTCAACAACATATTTTGTGTTTAGAAAAGAATTCCTAAAGAAAAAACCTGGGATTTTATACCACAGAATCTCAGAGTTCGTATCTCCTTTGCTCCTCATACATAGATATGGATTTCAGTACAGTGTTTTCAGAGATTCTAATATTATTCTACTTACAAAATAAAAGATGTTTTGGTAGTTCACACCCCATCTTGGCTGAATGCTGCAGCAGAAGCACGCAGGATCTGAAATACACAAGTAAATGAACCAAAGTTATAATCAGATGTGTTGCGAAGAACTGACAAAAAGGAAATCTACTTCTAATGTTGGCTTGCAAACGCAAACGTCTGCTCATCAAATTATATTTCTAATTTCTTTAACTTGATGTTTGGACATAGTACTGTAGTACTGCTTCAAATAAAAATAAAAACATTGTGCACATAGCTGGACATCATTTAGCATGTTAGAAAAAAAATATGGAAATTTTTGTTTAAAAAGAAAACATTTCAACCAAAATTCAATAATAATCTAATAAATTAAAGTCAATGTATTTTCCAATCACATCACATTGTGGTCAGTCCACACTGGGCCTAATCTACACCAGTGAGATCATTTAAAATGTTGTGTCAGCAAAAATATCATATGTGTTTTGGACAAAGAATTTATTGATTATTATCCTAATTATTTTTGAATAATTGCATATAACATCATCTGAAGTGTTTGATTTAAAAACCCACATGGTTTCTGCACACACGAGACAATAAAACAATTCAAATCAGTTAGGTGTAGAGGAGCTAATGTAACGTTTTTAAACCACCAGATATTGCTGTATCTTTCATTTTAGTGAAGATAAGAAGTGGCTATCTTTGTTTTTATTGCTAACAGATCCTGGTGCACCCAACAATATAATAAACAAGGACAAAAAGATCATGAAATGCACCTCATCTGAACCTCGATAAAAGTCCTTACATCACTTTTCGTCTGAAGTGCCTCCACCTGTTAAAGGCAAATTCAAGTGTCAGTTAAAGGTAAGTAAAAGGGACCCACTGGCTGAGTTTGTAGACATAAGGGGGTTAATTTAGCCAAAGCTTGATAATGATAAAGCTATTGGAACAGGTGGTGCAGAAGGTGGGTGTTAATACGGTCACTGTAATTGACAGCAAGTCAGACATTAGGAAACAATATACAAAACATTTTAGAGGGTTAAGCAAATTACACATGAAGCATATAAGTTTGCATGGAGATGAGTGTGTAAACTGTGGCACGACCCCAAAGACCTGCCGGGAGGGCAGTTGAGAAGGAAATAAACCAGCTACTGGACATGGACAATATAGTAATTCGTGAATCCAATTTTTAGAGACCCAAACCCATGAGAGAAAACAAAGCCATTAAACCAGGGATTCCCGTGACATCCATGGCATGTATGGATCAGCCACATTCAGAAAGTTGGATTAGACCGTGTTATTTAGAGCATCAAACCCCCTTTGGAAGAATAATTTTTTTTTTTTTTTAAAAAGCTGTGTTGAAAAGACTAGTGGACTGTCACTGAACAACAAATATGGACACGCTTGTGTTCATGAACACCGGCATCAGTCCCACAGCTAAAAGAGTGAGAGCAATTGTGAAGTTCAAGAGCCCAAAAATGTCTCAGAGTTATGCGTGTGCCTGATCAGACTACGGCTGTAGTCTCATGATCCAGTTTCAGTTAAATTTGCTTCCGAGCCGTGAAAAGATTTCTGCAGCTTCAAAAATAAATTGTCTCAGACTGGATTCGTAACATACTCTGACAAAGAAGCCCCACACTGGCATTTAAGAGGCAGGACTTGTGAGCACAGGTAGAATTATAGTGCAAAGAACAACAGGAGAAATGCCTCTAACCTGCAATGTCAGCAGGAGCCTGACAGACTGTACAATATGTATCAGTGCACTTCCATGGGTTTGGGTCTGTGAGAGACGACACTTCGAATAAGTTACAGACCACAAAGACTTCAGGGCCATATTCACCACATTCAAACTCATGAGCCTGAATCCAACGTTGGATGTTGAGGGTGCAGCCATAAAGTTGAGAGTTGTTCATATCCCGGGAAAATACAACAGAACTGCAGAGAAACACAATTGGTCCTGTCAGGGTTGTTCATTTTCAGTTGTTGTGGACTCCCACTAACAATCCAGTCAAACTGCGGCCGTGCTTGAGTCACTCTAACAAAACAACGACACATAAAGACAACCCCAAAATGGGAACAGGCATACACACACACACACACACACACACACACACACACACACACACACACACAGAGGTGGAGGGGGGGGGGGGGGGGGATGAACCTCTGATAAAGAGAAACGGCACTGAACAGTCTGTTGAACTGGTTTGGGGAAGGAAAAAAAAATAGCTGTGGAGTTATGTCACCATCTACTGATCAATCACAGCACTGCAGGTAAGAAGAGCCCAGCTGAACTCAACTAACAACTAAGGGGGAATCAACTGGACATCACAACACCTCATATAGATATGGAGGTAAAAGAAACTCGCAGAACACAAAGGAGCGGCTGCAGAAACCATCAAACATCTTCACTGAGGGGCCTGGTGTAGATGAACCACTCCTCCCGCTCTCTACCTGGCTGAGCTAACCACACCCCGCCACCACAATATGATAGTGTGAGATTACGATATTCAGATACCTCTGATGTGTATGTTCTTTATGATATGGAAGCTGTCAACAAATAGTTGGTGACATCCTGTTTGAAGTCATTCCGGCTGTATGTCGGCTGTTCGTCGTCAGGCGCTGGCAAACGTCGCCATCTCCGCGTGTGCGCGGTGAAAACAGACAAGACATCCACCGAACAGAAGCACTGCATGTTTATATTACATGTTTGTTTGTTTGTTTTCCGTTATCATTGTTGATGTTTTTCGTTGTTTAGTTTACCCAATCTCAGGTGAAAACACGCCTCCTTTTTCCTTTCTCGCGCCTAAACAACACAATTCAGACCGTGCGTCTTGCTTTCCTCCAACCTTCATATTAAACTTCTCCTCACTTGCTTTTCAAACACAATTGGTGATAATGCTTAAAGGACTAAAATGGATAAAAAAGGACTTACCGGAGTTTAACTTATCGGTGATAGTTTGGAGATGTCGCCTGCAGACAAGTGCGTAACAGAAACCCGACTAACGAAAACGCACTCTCTATAAACCAAGATGGCGACCATTTCTTCCTCGCGACTTTTTTGATTGGCTCTGTCCCTGGAACAGCGACAGACTGTGCAGTAATTTAACCCTAGTGGACACAATTTAAACTGCAAGTCGTTTCGCTCCATTACATTACATTACATTACATTTAGCTGATGCTTTTATCCAAAGCGACTTACTGATGGTACACCATCGGGAGCAATTTTTTTTTTTTTTTTTTTTTTAAAGGGTTCAGTGTCTTGCTCAGGGACACTTAGGCATGTGGGCAGGAGGAGCTGGGGACTGAGCCACCAACCTTCCGATTAGTGTGCAACCCAGTCTACCGACTGAGCTACAGCCTCCCTCCCAGGGCCACAGAGAGACTGACGGAAACAAAGACCATTCACACCTAAGGGCGATTTCTAGAACCACCAATTAACCTGAGGTGCATGTTTTTGGATGTTGGGAGGAAGCCAGAGCACCCGTAGAGAACCCACGCAAGCACAGGGAGAACATGCAAACTCCGCACAGAAAGGCCCAGGACCGGATTTGAACCCGGAACCTTTTTGCTGTGAGGTGACAATGCTTAACCTCTGCACCACTGTGCCGCTCACAAACGGGATTTCATAACAAAGATGAGGACAAATTCGTCTTTGAGCAAAAATTTTAATCACTGTTTTTGGGTCATATTTCTCCCAACACAGTGGAGATGCAAATTTCAACACACCTAAATTTTATATGCAATGATTCTCAGGTAAAAACAATATTCCTATGCAGATAGTTAGTTCTTCTGTATTCAGCTGCACTGTAGTACTGGGCACTGATTCTGAAAAGTGATGAATTTGAAGTGGGTTTTTTTTTTTGCTTGTTTTTTTGTTTTTGTTTTTTTAATTTATAAGCATAACAAATACAATTCAATTTGTTTACAAACAAAAAAACTGGAAAAAACACTGTGTAAATGAGTAAAAATGTTTACTTTGGGCTTAAGCAAATATTGTTATGTGACATATGTCTCACCAACACATCAGTACCATTCTGATGTCTAATTAAGAAAACACAGAAGACACTGTATTAGCTACTACAATTCTTTATTTGACGGTCAAGTGCAACAACCAAATATCTATAATTCTAACCAATCCACATCTTAGTTAGAGGCCATCACCTGGAGGGAGAGAAAGAAAGAAAGTAAGAAAGAAAGGCATTAAGAAAAAGTTTTCAGTTGCTCCAGTAAAAGGCACTGAAACATCCTTTCAATAATATTTCCACTTTAAATTTCTAAGATAAGTAGTTAAAGTACAAATTCAAATAAAAATAGGAACACTGCAGTATGTTTTCTACTTACCTTGTTGATCCAGGAGATGTAGCTGCTGACCTTGGTGAAGACAGAGGGCTTCCTGGGGTAGTTGCAGCCCATGCTTGAGCCAAAGCTCACCACTCCGTGGACGTCCCAGGAGCCATCAGAGTTCTGACAGTTCAGGGGACCGCCGGAGTCTCCCTGAAGGACAACAGAGACAATCGTGACATTAGGCAGAAAATTGCACATAATGTAGAAATAGAGGTATACTTAAGTGTAAAGCTGTGTTTGTTTGTTTTTTAGGAACTAGATTTAAACATGGTATACGATTGTTAAAGTTTATCTGACTCACATTGCAGCTAGCCAGCACTCCGTCTCCTCCAGCACAGACCATGCTGCTGGTGACCAGACTGCCCCACCAGTCAGACCTGGTACAGGTGGAGTGGCCGACCACAGGGAGGAAGGCCTGCTGCAGGATGTCAGCAATGGGACCTCCAGCTTTAGAAGAAAACAAGGCATTCAAATTCAGAGCTGAAGTCAAGACCATCATGTTCACGATCAGGTCAGTTACAAAACTAGGTCCACTTGGCTCAGTTTCAATATAGACACAATTTCTTAAAAAGCAAAAAGTTATGCAAGAATCGTAATATCTTTATGTTTATGTATGTTTATGTAAAATGTGGATTTTGGAAATTATTGGGAAATTAGTGAGGTTAAGATCAGAATTATGAGGCAAAGACAAAAACCAAGACATGACTATGAGTGATCCTAAAACCAGATTCAACTACTTGAGCCCTGTTCAAAGCAGTGTTCAGTGACATTTAGTTTGAGGATGAACCTGTGTAACTCGATCCTCTCATCTCACCCCAAGTGTTGTGTTAACACAAATTCCACGGGAAAATTGATTAAACACTAAGGTGAAGAGGGTTAGGTTGGCAGACTGTACAGGCTCCCATTCACTGAAACTCCTTTGATTTAGTGAACAGAACTCACTCCAGAGACGTCCCCAGCCGGTCACGTAGCAAGGAGCACTGTGAGGCAGGGTGTCACCAGAGTTGGGAAGACAGGCAGCCATGACGCTGTCGGACAACGTGACGGGGGTTGACAGCTTGATCAGAGCAATGTCGTTACTGGAAAGTGAATACAAATGGCACATTTAGAAGCAGATCACTACTGAGCATTAATAACAAGGATATGGCAAAATATTCAGTCCCCTGAATATTGTGGGCTCTACATTATGGCTCACCGGATTCTGTAAGAGTCCCAGCTCTCATGGACGATGATCTTACCGGGGCTGAGGGCGATGGATCCAGCCTCGTTGTTCTCCTTCAGGTTGTGTTTGCCCAGGTAGACTCTGTAGGTGCGACTGCTGCTTAGCCACAAAAAACACAGAAACAAGCATCAGTTGTGTTGATCTCATAACATGTTATAACATTACTCTTTCAGTCACTTACTTTATTAGAACACAAATGTAATAAGTACCAGAACACTTACCTCTACTACTGGTACATTAGTACAGGACAACTGCTGAGACCATAAAGTGTTCATTTACTCTGAAAATCTCTAGATCTGTATTTTCTGCATGGTGATAACAGATGTTGGATTACCAGTTACTATTCTGATGTCAATGAAATAGCTTTTTCTTAATTTAATTAAAAGTAAGTATACAGCGACAGTAACAGTTTACTAAATCCTATTTAAGTTTAAAGACTTAATTGCATAGTTTTTCCATTTCTATGTATTTTACTCATCAGATTACTGAAGTACTTCTGTGTACTTCCTCTGTATCCCATCAAGTACCCCTCTACCATATGGTTGGTCTGTCACCGTCTTCTCTGTCTTGAATGCACTGTAAATTTTACAGGACTTTAATGTTTTAAACGCACCCGATGCAGTGAGCAGCAGTAAGGACCCATTGGTTGGAGATCAGAGTGCCACCGCAGGTGTGGTAGAAGTTGCTGCCACTCTTGTACTGCAGAGACACCTGCAGAGAGCGAAATAATGACAGCACATGAATGTTTTATGATTTGAGGAAAGCACAGAATTTTAAAGAGAAGTTTGAAAGGTCTATACCTGCCAGGGCCAGCTTTTCTGACGGACATCATCTCCACCGACCACCCTGGTGAGGACGGGGGGGAAGGTGGGCAGGCCACACCCGTAAGCTGAAGGGCAATGATAGAAAATATGGTGATATACAATGGTTTCTTAACATCAGTCACTATATAAGATTGTTAGGTTCAGCAACACATTATTTTCTAGTCAGAGAAAAATAATTGTCTTACCACCAGCAACAAACAAAGCTAAGATCACGAACTTCATTGTGTCTGTCTTCAGCAGAGCGTTAGAGGGACTTGCTCCTCCTTATATAGTGTATTAACACACTTATTTACAGACCTCAGATGTGTTGCCTAACATTGACCTCAGCACAGCCAAGAAAAGCTGATGGGAAAAATAAATCAACCTTGGAGATAAGTAACCCCAGATATCCCCAAATACACCTTATCTCCACCACCTCCACCTCAGTGTGAACCACACAGATGCTTCCTGAGTTGTTCAGGTCTTCTGACTACAGATGATGGTCTATTCATTTAAAAATGATCAGTCCATTTGTATTTCTTTGTATGAACAAAAATAAGGATGTTCACTTTACAAATTTCTAGTTTGTTATGTAATAAAGTGGGCACTTCGTTAAAGTTTAGAAATTGCTGAGAACAAATTAGATTGAATAGAGCAAAGGGATTTTTTTTTCTTCATTCTAATGTATTCTAATGCTCTTTATAGCCTACACATGAAATATTTGGGTGGAAAATTATAAAACTGATTTTTGTTTTGTTTTGTTATTATGATCATTATAGGAGATAGAACTTCACTAATGTTTGTGTTATTCATATTTTTGCAAGGCTGTGAATTGATATGATTAAATTATTAAGTAAACCAATGGGTTTTTATGACTTCTGATACAACAGGTACTGTGGTTGTAGCACATTGGTTAAATTGTTATGGACAGCATTAATTATTTGCATTGTTTGAACTTGTTTATCAGAAAATAAATGCAAAATGTTGACATTAATTTGAAAAATAAATCACTCATTCATAAACTGTAATTTTAAAAATTGTAATATTTTTGCAGTGACAAAAAATGTTGGTGGATTAATGCAAAGGAATTGCTACTTTATACAAGCAAACATTACAGCACTTACAGATCTATTTTTATGTAGACATACAAGGTAAGTAGAATTTCAGTATTGTTCTAATAACTGTGTATTAGTTAGTAAATAGTTTGTTCGTTAGCTAATACACCTCAGTCAGCTGTTCAATGCTTTCATGTGGAATGGAAACTTCAGCTGCTGGAATAGGCACTATTTTTCCTTTAAAAGGTAATCAGAATAGGGAGTGTTTCATTTGATATGGAATCATGCACTTTGTGTGAACTCCAGCTTCTGGTGATAAAAGCTAAAAACCCATAATTCCACAGACATGTTCAACAAACAAGTTAAAACAACATACAAAATTCTAGGACACTTTTATCCTTGGCCGGGTATTTGTTTTCTTGTCTGCCAGTTTTGAAGTCCACTAAGCTCCACCCCAGCGTTAAGATTTGTTAAGCAGCACATTTCCAAGAATTTGATTCAGTGCTGGCAGGTTACATAACATTGTGAAAGGTATAAATATGTCAGATGTTAAGAGAAAACTGCAGAGATACTGACATGATGAAGTTTGTGGTTCTTGCTCTGTTTGTCGCTGGTGGTAAGGATCTTTTTGTTGTTACAAAACACAACACTCTCCACTCTTACGGCCATCTGTCTCTGTTCAGTTGTTAGCTTTCTTTACAAACTGCATAGATAACAGCTGTGTGATCTAATCTAAAATTTTGAAAGAGTCTTACTGTATGTCTCCTCAGCCTATGGGTGTGGCCAGCCCACCTCCCCCCCTGTGGTGACCCGGGTGGTTGGAGGAGAGGATGTCAGGCCTAACAGCTGGCCCTGGCAGGTAAGGACATGCTGAGGGAGGAAGTTCATTCACAAAATAGGATATCTGATGTCTGAAAAAAATACTCTGATATTATTATAAAAATGCTTCTATTAAAGATATATAGTGCAGTGTGTGACAAACAGACTGTAAAGCACTTTGTAATTTTATGCCTGTGAAAGGTGCAAATAAAATGTACTTACTTACTTACTTACTTGGAACTAAAACTTGAAACAGTGTGGTGTAATGGAAAATAAAAGTATTCATTTTTAGACAATAAAGGTAAGGTGGGCTTATTTGCACCTTTCAAACACAGAAGCATTTCAAAGTTGTTTAAAAAATGCGAATCAATTCATTGAACTTTTAAACTAAATAGATCAAAACGGAATAAAATTAGATACAATTTTTTAAAAGAAACACAGTTTAGTGTTATTACAGTGTACTAATATTAATATCTTGACACAAATTCAATAAGAAAATAAAAATGCATAAAGAAACCAACAACAACAACATTAAGTCAAAGACACAGGACAAAGAATGGATTTTTTTTTTTTTTAAATAGAAGTGTGGTTAATGTTGGGGTGCATTTAGATCATCAGAGGCTTGGTTGAAAAGGAAACACTAAAGTAGGAGGCATATAGCATACTGATTGAACAACCAACACTGCTAGGAGCATGAAAAACAACATATCTTATAGAGAACACCAATACAACGAAAAAAGTATAAAATAAAAAACACCTATAGATAATTCATTGTATTCTTATGAATGTTTCAGATTTCCCTGCAGTACAACAGAGAGGGGGAGTGGAGACACACCTGTGGAGGTACTCTGATCTCTAACCAGTGGGTCCTCACCGCTGCTCACTGCATCAGGTACAAAAAAAGAGAAGTGGGAGGTTGTTATCATACCTCCATGCAGCACAAATATCTATATTAATCAGTGACATGGTATTTGGTCTATAGTATCACCCATAAACTGCTTCCAATAAATGTTGACTTAATTCAGTAAAGTCCCACAACCAAGTAAGTGTTAATTATGCAGGCTATTATTCAGCAAATTAGCTGGTGGGTAAATTATCTCAACACATGAGCACATTTCTTCTTGTTTATAGAAAAACTAACTTTTAGGACTCAACAGTGGATTAAAATGCTACATACATAACATGGTGGTTAGAGATTGTGTTTTGAAGTAACTTTCTGCAAAAGTAATCATTCAAATGGATTTATGTTCTAATATATAACTGCTTTATATTGTGCTGTGTGAACCTGCAGCAGTGGCAGAGAGTACAGAGTGGCCATGGGAAAGCACAACCTGAAAGAGACGGAGGACGCTGCTGTGTTCATGGGTACCGCCAACATCATTGTGCATGAGAAGTGGAACCCCCTGTTCATTCGGTAAACTATTACCTCTCACTAAGAGCGACGAACTGTAACACTTGAAAATCAAACAGATTGTTTACATAAACATTACGGGCAAAAAAAATAGTAGGTATAGTAGTACTTGATGAAACTAAATGTTCATGTGTTTCTTCTCCAGTAATGACATTGCCCTGATCAAACTGGAGTCCCCTGCCGTCTTCTCTGACACCATCATGGCTGCTTGTCTTCCTGCCGCTGGTTTCCTCCTCCCTCATGACGAGCCCTGCTACGTCACCGGTTGGGGTCGCCTCTTCAGTGAGTGGCTTCTTTCCTCTCTTAATTCAGTTTAATTATTCATCTACATACAGATATAAGTATATAAGGTGAATGTACTAACTGGATGTTCTTTTTACTGCTGAGTGGTCAATTATTTAGCAGAAAATATATTTTGTTTATTCGTAATTTTTTACAATAGGGTAATGACAGGATGGACACTGTGTTTTGCCTCATCCAACACTCATGGTTTGACTAAATGCTGCAGCTAGATGCAACATTTGTCCTGTTAGGCTGTGGTTTATCTCCACTCCTCACCTTAGCTCAACTTGAACTTGTTTGCATCTCTCTTCCACACAGCCGGAGGTCCCATCGCCGACATCCTGCAGCAGGCTCTCCTTCCCGTGGTGGACTTTGCTACCTGCAGCAAGTCTGACTGGTGGAGTTTCCAGGTGAAGGAGACCATGGTCTGTGCAGGCGGAGACGGAGTTGTGTCCGGTTGCAACGTAAGTCTAAAATAATGAACGACACAATCACATTATTGTTACAATAAAAGGAGCCACTATACTGTTGCAAACTGTAAAGTAGACACATTAGGTTACATTCATGTTTCCTTATACAGTACAAAAACTGACTTGTTGTTTTGTTAAGTTTTTATTCTGTATTTACTATGGAGAAGAGGGCACATACTGTACATTACCCATCTCAAAATTTGTTTTTCAATTACAAATATAAGCAATGTAAAAAAAAAGAGTGCAACAAAGCAAATATTTTGATGATTGGTTTACTGTCATTTTTTTCTTCTTTTCTTCTTGTGAATACCGGCTGTCTTGACATTAAACTAAACAGCTGTAGGTTTTTTAAAAGTTGGTCGGACAAAAACAAGCAATTGGAACAATACAAAAAAAAAATTACAATTAAAACTGTCCTTTACTTAAGTCCATTAATTGATAGTCGTCAGTTGTTGTTCTCCCCCAACATTTGACAGCTATCTCTCGTATACTGCCTTTTTTTTTTTAATGAATAACATACAGGACATCAGATGTGGAATGTCAGTTAGAAGGTCTAAAACAGTTAAAGGAATCCCGTATGTAACATATCATGAGTAATGTTCGATGTAAACCATCAAGCAGACACACACTAACTGTCTTTTACACTTGACTGTAAAATGAGGAATTTGCACGTGTCATATGTTTTTCTGTCACATGACTCAGGGCGACTCTGGCGGTCCTCTGAACTGTCAGAACTCTGACGGTTCCTGGGAGGTTCACGGTATCGTCAGCTTCGGCTCCGGGCTCAAGTGCAACCTTCGCAAGAAGCCCACTGTCTTCACACAAGTCAGCTCCTACATCGACTGGATCAACTCTGTAAGCTCTCAGTTATATCTTATTTCATTTTTACTTCATTCTTCCAAGATTAAAATAGTCCAATAATCTCAAACAGTTAAAACAAATACCCTGCATATACAGCTGAAAATGTTGCACCTAATCTAACATGTCTGTATCATCTCTTTCACAGAAAATGGTGACCTATTGAGAGAACAGCCTTTTGCCACCAAAGATACCATCTGCACCTGTAAAATAAAGAGATATGGAGTAAATGAAATAAAAGATTTTGTGTTACTTTTTGTTTTATCCTACCTTTGTTTTATGGGTTAACCGTTTTCCCAAAATATTACAAGGAATCTGAGGGGAGGGCAAGAATATCTAGTTACTTTTATTCTGACAAATATATTAATCAACTATCAAGTTTTATTCATGGCACTTAAATAGCAGAATAGTTTCTTATTTTTGTCAATGGGAACACTGATGGGAAATTGCTATCACTGACCACCTGCTATGTCCTCAGTTTCCAGCATTTGTTTGATTTTCTTTCCCAGGACAGGTCTTTACACTGGACAGAAGCTCCTAGCATACGGGAGACTATAAAAACAAGACGGGTTTTAGCACGAATTTAAGCAGACACTTACACAAACATCATCCATCATGAGGACACTGGTGGTTCTTGCGGTCATGGTAGCTTGTGGTAAGGCACTTTAAATCTTCTCACATATGTTGCTTAAACCTCAGTTGCAGTATCAAAAAACAGGTGGTTAGTTAATGATCTCATCAGAAGCACTTATAATACCGTGTAAATTAGATAAACATTGCTTAACTTTTTTTTCACTTAAATGTTCATAATTAATCAAAGGTATAGGTTTAAATATTTACTATCTTTTTCTCATTAGTCTGGTGTGAGAATTATAACATATGCCATGTGTCTTAAAAACTGCTTTCATTTTGCATTGTTGTTTATGTGTGCATATATTTATTGAAATTGATCATTCAATAAGCTTTAGTGTACCACAAAGTATGACAATGTTGTTTGTGACATGACTCGCCATGTCCCAGTCTCTGGCTGTGGTCTTCCCACCTTCCCTCCTGCGCTGACCAGGGTGGTGGCGGGAGAGGACGTCAGGCCTCACAGCTGGCCCTGGCAGGTAAGGTCTGGTCTGAATGTGTAAAAATATCTTTACTCTGATCAGCACGTAGTCTACATTTTCACTTTACTACCGCAGACAGAAAAAGTGACATCTATTTTTACACATTTCATCTCTGGAATTTATTATATAAATTTCATGAATGTTAAAATTCGGACAATGATTTATCCTTCTGAGCAGAGCTAGGAGAATTATAGAAGGTTTAGTAAAGTTCACCGTATACTGAATGTCTCTCTACGCTGTCCAGGTCTCACTCCAGTCAGACAGCAGTGGGCGCTGGAGGCACGTCTGTGGAGGCACCCTCATCTCCTCTGACTGGGTCCTGTCTGCTGCACACTGCATCAAGTAAGTTCAACCCAACACAAGAGGGAAGGTTGTCAGTGTAATTAAAATGATAACAGAGCATAATAATTTTTAAAACCTCACATACCTTTAAGGTGGAAGATTTTATGGTTACAAATGTCTGTATTAGTGATATATTAGTACTTGGAATAAAGAAATTGTTAAATTGTCTGTTTTGTTAAATTGATGACAGTTTTATGTGAATAAGAAATGTTGCTACTGTTCAGCATTGATTATTACTCAGTAGTAATTAAATAAGCCACATAATGGTCTGTGCCTGTGCCAATATTCTTCTGCCCAACAGAATATTATGCTTAATTTGGATTTTTCTGTAATTGTAAGAGCTGCTGAACACATTAACAAGGATGTTCTTCAAGAATCAGCAGGAATGTCTGCCATCAACGAACAGAGAAGGAAGAGTGTCATGTTTTGGTCACCCAAACAATCATACATTACCACTACCATCAGCTCAATCTTACTTTTGTACACAAACAGTCAATACCACTATCTACACCCCGAAGCCAATACAATGTCCACTGCCATCCCACAGTGACCGCTACAACTACCAAGTGGAGCTGGGTAAACAAAGCCTGAAGGCGAACGAGGAGGGCTCGATAGCTCGGAGGGCGGCTAAAGTCATCTCTCACGAGGACTACAACAACCTGCTCAGCCGGTAACAGCAACCGCATTCCACACAGCTCAATGTCACCTCATGAGTCCAAGTAAACAGTGGAATCAGCAGGCCACCATGTGTAAGAGCACTATCAGTGATCAGTTAACTGAACATAAGGGAATTGTTTGGTCTTTTGCAGGAACGACATTGCCCTGATAAAGCTGTCTTCCCCCGTCAGCTTCTCTGACACCATCATGCCCGCCTGCCTTCCAGACCAGGGCGTCATCCTGCCACACGGTGCTCCCTGCTACGTCACTGGCTGGGGTCGACTCTCCAGTGGGTGAATGCACCTCCGCAGGATAAATCGCTACATCAATACAAATGTTCTGAAGATTTATTAAGTAGTATTTCCTGTTAGTGCCTTTTCAGTCAGTTTCCTTGCACATCAGTAAAATATAGATCAATTTAGCAAAGTAGAACATTTCTCAACTGTTAGTTGATCAAAAAATTTGACAACAGTTCATTCAACAATCAACTGACCAATTGATCCCGATTTATAGGCCTACATAGATACTACAGGCAATCAATTGGGAGAAATGAAATGTTTTGTCAGAGAAAATAACTGAAAAAACACACAGGAGGGCAGATACACTGACTTCATGGTTTTATTACACAAGTAATATTCTACGTCATTAATTAGTATTAAATATATCTGTGTCATACGTGAACTTTGAATTAGGGATACTTTTTAAGCCCAGAGCATATTACCCTTTTATCTAGAATGTGCTACACAGCTGCACACACTGACCAATTACAAACACAGTGAGGTAAAACTTTTGGCTTCAAGAACCAGGATGAATCTTGTTTTGAAAAACAGTGAACTCACATTTTACTCAGACATGCCCGATTTGTTCTGTTGATAAAAAGGAGACAGAAGCACGCCTTATTATAAGATGCATCAGTGCGACTTCACTGACTCAGCTGTCTGCCTTCTGGCAGAGGTAGTAAAAACATAATGAAAAGTGGAGACTACAGTTGCAACACTCTTATCATTGAGAAATATGAACATTATGAACCTCCGTCAAAGCTGTTTCTTACTTGAGTTAACCAAGTTTCTTCTCCACAGCCAGTGGTCCCCCCACTGACATCCTGCAGCAGGCTCTCCTGCCTGTAGTTGCTCACGATATCTGCTCACAGCCCGACTGGTGGAGCGTCCTGGCAACAGAAAACATGGTCTGTGCTGGAGGAGATGGCATCACTGCCGGCTGTAATGTAAGTTCAGACTACAAAGAACAGGCCATCTTAAGATCTAACAGTAATTTAATGGGCAATTACAGTAGTCATATATTTCAATTTAACACAGTATGAAAGATGGAAGGAGATTCACGGAAAGGAGATTTATTTTGAAACAAAGTGAAAGCTAATTTCAGCATGACTAACTGATCACTGATGGCCACACCTCCTAGTGTCTGTACATACTATGCTGACCCACAGGGAGACTCAGGTGGCCCCCTGAACTGCCAGAATGATGATGGTTCCTGGGACGTCCACGGTGTGGTGAGCTTCGGCTCTGGTCAGGGCTGCAACATCTTCCAGAAGCCCACTGTCTTCACACAAGTCAGCTCCTATATCGACTGGATCAACAAAGTAAGGAACACTTCATTTAGTGAATAACCTTACAAGCACAAAAGCCTTGACACCGAATATCAGGAGGTGTATTTTAATTGTTTTTTTTCTCCTGGTCATTCCACAGGTTATGACCAACTACTGAAAAGGCTCTTGATTACGTCAAGAACAACTTGGATTTATTATTTGTTGTCTCCTTCTGTGTATCAGTGTTAACAAGTGGAATTCAGAGCCAGTGAATGTGCATGAAAAGTTGAAGTACTGTCCGTGTCCTACAAACCTGACAACATCAAGCTGTTTTTTCTCACCTTCCGCTTTCAATACAGAAGATCCTTTAAAACCAAGAACTGGAGAACAGCAGCGAAGTAAAAAAATATGGATGTTGGAATGTCCAGCAGATGTTGTCATTTAGGCAACATGGAATATGACTTATAATGATGTGGTAATTACAGCAGAATACACTTTGAAAACACTGAGGTTAATTAATACTTCCTTTTATTTCTCATAAATATTCATGAGTTAAATGTGGGTTTTTTTACTCTTCATGAAAAAAAATCTCATTAAAATTATCATAGAAAAGCACATTTTCATGGTACATATAAAAGAAACATTCAAATGATAAAAAAAAAATAAAAAAATAAAAAAAAAAAAAAAAAAAAAAAAAAAAAAACAATAAATGAAATGGAAAAATAGCCTTTGTTTTGGGATTTCATGGCCATAAAACCAAAAGTGACTGATAAATCCAAACAATTTAAAAAAGTTGTACAAATAAATTGTGTAGTAAATTGGTCAATTCACAAATGAGGTACAATGCTGATGTCTGCGGTGCAAACATGATGAATAAAATAAAGGATACACTGTCGGATAAGCTTTGACTGCAAAACAGGTAATGACAGTCATGATGTGATGACCTTGCTGCTGTTTGCTTAAAAGTAATTTTTCCTTCAACTGACATAAAACTGGGAAATATATAATTGAATTAGCTGACAACAACAGAGCACTTTTAATGCACGTTATTTTACTTGAACAGAATGTAGAACTGGGGGATAAAGACACTAAATAAAAGTGCCTTTTGTCATATAAAACAAAGCCATAGTTGTGCAACTTCACAAAATTAGTAACATTTAATGAAATGACTGAGAAGTAAATTCGTTTGGCTTAAGCTGTTCCTATCGACACAAGTGGAATTGCAGTACAATAGTGTGGACTGATGCAGCTCGAACCATTTCCCTGAATAAAGCCTGACCCAGCCTCTTTTCTTTCTCTGCATGCTTTAGAGTGAAAACAGGGCTGCAAGTCAAGCTGTGGTTGGAGGAACGGTGATCAGCAAGCAAGTGAGCAACAGTTGCTGTCATTATGGCGCAGCTGCACAGTCAAAGAGTCTTTCTGTTGGTCATCTAGAATGAGAACAAAACTGCGAAGACGACACTACCGCCTTCACAACTCACCATGGCAACAGAGCAATGACTTTCAACTATTCACTTCCTTCAAGCTCTCATACTTCCCTCTGGGCCTGCACGCTATTTGCAAGAACAGAAGCAACACTGCATTGAAAGAGCCACATTAGAACAAGCTCATGTTCAGTCATACAATATGTTTTGAAACGTTTAAGAAAATGTGGTTCTGAGCACAAAGACACATAACTGTACGTTAGTGTGAACAACTGTAGGGTAAATCCTGCTGCATCTGCAGTCAGTTAGAATGACCACTGCTTAAAGGCGCCATAAAATGACACCTTGAGCTTCCTGGAAAATGATTTCTTCCTGGAAAGTAATGACTCTTTTAAAGCAATTGAATCATGACTTTATTGGTGGCCTCTGCTGCTGCTGCCCTAGTATTTGTAAATATAAAATGTTAACATTTAATGATGACTTCTTTTTTTTTTTTTTAACAGCAGCCTCTTTCCTTCCTCTCCCTAACGACGTCAAGCCAGATGGATGACCTTTAAATTGCACCTTAATAACCAGCTCTGACATTTTTGTGCTTTTTTTTGTCTTTCCACATGTAGATGGTTGAGTCTGGTAATACATGTGGACTGCTCCTCAAGCACAAAGTGTGTCCTAGTGTTTTTCAGTTGATGGAAACCAGAGTTAAATAGAAACTTGGACACTTATCAGGTAGCCAAACTACCTGATTTGTGGATGAGATGAGAAAATGAGGACGAGTTTTTGTGTAGCATGATACGACATCAGGTCTAGCCACCTGAGTACATAAGATGATCAGTCACTCACTGTAGTAAAGCCGATCCAAAGCCTTCCACTGTGAAAAGCTGCCTCAACAGCAGCTACCTCACAAAATGAAAGCTCTGCACGTTGCTTTTAAAGTGTGAACACAAGTCCTCACTGTAAGCTCACTGATGTCCCATGATCTCTTCCACTATTGACTCATGTTTACAGTCAGTGCGCAGTGCAGGCGCCTGTTACATAAAGGTTGTCTATTAACGGCAACCGACCACAACAGAAAAGAAAACTGCATTTGCTTTTTACTAAATCCAATGTGCCAGTGTGACCACATCTGTCACAGCGAGGACAGATCCGGCAAAGGTGTCCATTACCATCTGTGTCTGTTTTAGAGATCCAGTGACACCCAGAACAAAATAAAGGGTTCCTCCGTTCAGTGCTTTGGAGTGATGTAGCATGATGAGGAATTTGAACGGATAGTGTATTTTATAACAAAGTGCCACAGAGAACATTTTGTAGGGAGCCTTATTCAAGTCTTGGCTTCACGAGGATAATCCAGATCCACGACCGGTGCTCATGAAGGAATCCAGGCTTTTCACTAGATTGTTTTAAACATGATTATCCTGATCTTAAAGTGGAGGCACTTTATCCTCATACTGCGGTGGTGGGGTGAGTGGTTCAATACTGATTCCAGCTGCTGGCTGAGAGTTATCAACGTTTTTCATGTGCAGCTTCTCCGATTTAATCCTGCGGATCTTGATAGGGAGGAGCTTGCGGCTGTTTTTCCCAGGTCTACGATTCGATGCGGAAGAAACAGCAGCAGTGGGAGCACCGGAGGCCGGGGCAGGCTGCGATCCGGCAGTTGTGACCTCTGACCCCTCGTTCTCAAACTGCACGCCATCGACTTGGACCAGGTCATCGTAGGAAGGTAGCTGGGAGGTGCTTGGGCGAAGGTTGCTCTGACGGACGGGGTACTGGCCACTGCCTACGGCCTCTTCATAGGTTGGGACAGCATAACGCTGCGCTTGTTCCTCAGCACTGCAGACATTATAGACGTGTACAATTAAAAATGACACATGAACCGCACAAATTACAGCGATACGCCCGCTACAAAGGTAAACACAGGTAAGTGTAGGCTCATAATATAATGTTATTTTCAAATGTTTAATGTTAAATGTAGTGCATTGCATGTTTTAGCCCATTTCCCACAGATTACGGTCTGTAAAATCAAATCAAATATGCAATAGCTGCAGGGAAATATTCAAGACTTGAGAGCCTGAAACCCTACAGCGTGCACTTTACCGGCTAAGACGTCAGTTAATCAAACTCCGGAAAGTAACAGTGTAAAATGTGAATTTGTTTTCTTCCTCAAACTAAAGTTTCCTTTCATTTCAAGCCTTCAAATGTATCTGTGCTTTCAACATTGTTACTCAGACATCGGTCATGTGATGTTGACGAGGCGAATACCAGCTATGTTTTTTGGCGTCATACTTATCCGAAAAGAAATTGTGTCCCATAAATGACAGAAAAAAGTGGTGCTAGCTTAAAACAAAAGTATGGATCAGACAATATAATCCACCAGCAGCTCTTTCTCGCATGTTTGAAGGGGTACAAGCTTTCCGGAATCTACAATACGCTCAACATTATTTCCTGTCTAATGTTTGTAGTTGACATAGTTACATCAAGTTTCTGTTCACAGAAAACTCAACAAAAAGAAGTCACCGTGATAAAACATTACTTCTAAGCTCCAAATGTTGTTTAGCAAGAAAGCCATAACTGAACTCACGTCTCTCGCTGCTCCTGCTCCCTTGCTGCCGCTCTGTGATTCTGGGCCTCCAGGAGTCTCTGCTGCTCTCGCTGTTTGTTCCTCATCCCCAGACACAAGGACAGCAGCAGCATCACCACCCCAGAGCCCGTCAACACAAAGGCCACAGAAGATGTTTTATTCTTCCTCCCGTGAACATCATTGCCTCCCCCTGAGCTGCTGCTGTTACCAGCTGCGTCTGCGGGTACCACGCTCCACACGATCATCACGATCCCGAGTGCGATAAGCCCGACCCCCAGAGCGCACAGTGCATACTGCGAACCCGAGTTCCCACTGCTTTCGTTGCCATTGCTGTTGTTGTTATTGCTGTTGCTGCGGGTGTCTCCGTTGCCGAGGGGGCCCGGTGGTCCATCCACACGGGAACGCATCATGTCAATCTCTAAACTTCAGTCAGACCAGCTGCACCGAGGTCAAAAACAGTAGAGAGAAAAAAACAAACACAAAAGTGAGAAACCAACATATCATAGCACAGGATGTCACAGAAAACAAACAAAACAACAACAAAAAATCATTCATTTATTTTCCTAAAACTCCTGAACTGACCAGACTGAATATGCCCCTCACTCTTGTGATCGGTGTCTGCAGGTGTGAAGCTCTCACCAGACACAGCTCTCCACTTAAAAAAGAAAACATCATCGACTTTATGAAGGTATTCCAGCACATGTTGCTGCTGCTGGGAAATTTGTTTTATGAGTTCGAGGCCGTTTTGCCGTAAAACTGACAGCAACATAAAATACCACTGAGGCGCATAGGCGTGTTACATGGTAATAAATGTACAGCTGATTCATCTTTCAGAGTCACTGATGTCATTGCACAAGTCACAAAACAGGTAGATAAGGACCACTAAGGACACTGAAAAACAATGAGCTAAAAAAATATTACAAAAGCTTATATGCAACTTAAATACAGGTTTACTTGCTGCCTTGTCATTCATTTAAAACTATTACATGCATGATGTAGTGTTTCAGTGTAAATCTAGAATCTGAACATTACAGGAAACATATTTGTTAAGAGTGAAATGACTCTTTGAAATGCAATGGGCCTGACCAATGAGCATACATACATGCCCTTTTGCTGTGTACTTGGAACATGCCATTGATCACAAGGCCAGTCTGTGGTATAACTTTTTTTATGCTTCCGCGCCGACAGCTGTGACCAGAGGCATTATGTTCTCGGTTGTCTGTCAGATTCTTGTAAACACTTTGAGGGGAATTTCTCAAACTTGGCACAAATGTGAACACAGATTCGAGGATGAACTGATTCGGTTTCAGTGGTCTGAGGTCAGTGTGACCTGACCAAACAAGTTTGTGGCCATAACTCAAGAATTCAAATGCCAACTATGCAAAAATTACACACGAATGTCTAATAGGATGAAATGATGAAGGGTGATATTTGATGTCCAAAAGGTCAAAGGTCAACTTCTCTGAATTGCCGACCCTAGTCTTGGGTGTGACTGTGATTGAGGCTGATTGTATAGGTCGTCTCTGCTGTCAGGTTGAAGATGTTTGTGAAACATCCACGTTTTAGAATATGTAACTTCTTGGCAGCAACATCCATATTTAAAGCATTATTCTCTGTCATGGCTACAACTTTATGGTCAACCAGAATCAGCATTATTGTCCCAGGATGTGTGCATATAAAAGGAATTTGACCCAGTTTTTTGTTTCGCCCAATGAATTTACACACTAATACAGCAGGCACACAGCACAAGATACAATACACAACGAAGCTTAACAAAGTCAAGCTCAACCAATTTTATTAATCAATAGCTTTAAAACTACACTTAATATGTTCTAATAATTTGCCCGAAAGCCTTTGTTCAGTCTGGACAGACAACAATGTAAACTGTATCTTGACTGGTTGGCTGTTAAGGTGCAACCACGAGTCGATGATCCTAGTTTATTTTTGTTACAGTTTATTTTTGTTACTTAAGAGAGTAGAAGGGGTCTATAAATATACTCGGACAAAAGTCTGAGAAATGAATCTGACCATTCAGGAATGTCATCATGGAACACTCTTGTCAGAGATTTACCCTACACTGACAAAGATTCTTAGTGGGTCTAGTCTGTAAACATGCCCAGACCTGCCACAGGGGAGGGAGGGGGTTAAAGTAGGTAAACCCAGCTCCAAAAAAGAGATAGCCCCCTCACTAAGGAATGCATGGCATGAGACTGCATTATACTCATCATGACATCTGGGCAAAGGTAAAACCACAATACCATCCAAGCTCTGCTCTGATGGCCTTATTCACAGGCATGCTGTGCAATCCAGAGGAGTGAAGGAATTCATGTGAAGATGTCCCACATCATGAGCCTGTGCAGAGCTTGTTACAGTCCGGCCTAAAAGGTTATATTTTACAGTATAATAAGACATTCACAGGCCTGCTCATAAAAACAAACTTGCATTTATGTGTGTGTGTGTGTGTGGGGGGGGGGGGGGGGGGGGGGGGGGTCTTGTGTGCTGACTTTCACCACAGTCTGAAACAGCTGCCAGCAAAACTCTCCAAAATGACTCTTTTTTTTGCATGTGCTTGTTTGGTGGATGTGGAAGTCACCCACTAACAACATGTGAACACATTTTACTGAAAGATATGCAATTTCACATCACTTTTGACCATTATTATGACCCTATCTGTGTAAAATTTCGAAAGATGTGGAAATGCTGGAGCAGATAGTAACTAAGCGACACCTAAAAAGTCTTGAAGTTAGTTTTTGATGCTCTCCACAACGCTTTTTATAGTGTATTCGGCTTTAGGTGGTGCCCCAAATCAGCTGCAGCTAACTAATAGTAATAGTAATTGTAATAGTAGGGAAACCCTGAACATGCTGCAGACGGTGATGTGTTGGTGGAAGTGTAGTTGACGAGCCTGTTTGTGCATTAGTAAATATATTTCACTATTGTTTACCGTGCACTGTCAGTCTTAATAAAACACCGAGGGGGGGGGTTGACCAAAGTTCGTAATGAAAACAAAGCTACTTCAAAACTTTCGCTACCGTGTAACTTTGAGCAACATTACAGCGATACAAAGTGATACTTCAGCGAGCCAGGATATCGAAGTTGCACTCACCTCCGCATCGTTTGACAACAACTGACTCTTCTTCTTCTTCTACTTCATAAAGCTGGAAGGTTTATTATCCGACGCCGTCAGCACTTTTAGGTGGGTGTAATTTGATGTCAAATTAGCGTTTGAGGATCAGGGACTTTCCTGTTAGTCGGATGGGCCCGGGCAGAGGCAGAGAGAGAGAGAGCAGGGAGGAGGGGCTCCAGCGGCCGCGCTGCATTTCCAGCTTCATTAACCCTCTCACTCTCGGCCGGTTGGTACGAGAGTGAGAGGTGCTGCGTGAGGAAATGTTTCTGGTATTTCACTTCACTCGGCTGCACGTAGTGTGAGATTCTCAAGTCTCCTATTGGGCCTAAACCCCACCAGCTACTGCAACACGAGTTGATGTTGTACTGTTCCTTTATGTGAGCTGCTGCGTAAATCGCCGGGAAAGTACAATTAAACTGTCAAGGTTTATGGAATTGGTTATAGTTTGCAAATGCCCTATTTCCCGGAAAGGTTTAGCCTACACATACCGTAATATTTATTTATTGACTGCGGACCTATTTAATTTCGCTTAAATGCTCTCTGGACAAGACTTCAGTCAGAACACAGAGGATCAGCTTTGTCTGATTTAGCTATAAAAAGTATTAATTCGAACATCAATAAATAATAAGTAGTATTTTAGGGCATTTTTTTTTTCAGTTGCTTGTAAAAGCAATTGCTGCTTCCAACCCTGTGTCTACAGGTGCATGAGTCATGGAATTAATGATGGCAGAATTCCATTTAGTTGACTCACTGTCAGGGTCTCAGGACAAGGTTTAGGTTTCCTTTTCATAGCAGACATTTTGTTTGTCACATAGGAAAACGGTTCAAATGAATCCAAATGTGACACCGAAGGGTCAACCTTGTGTTTAAAGGGTTAAAGTCGTGTTTTAGTGACTCCGTTCTTGGGGGGACAAGGGATGATTTCAATGTGAATGGCACGACCCAGGTTCCCTGCTCCATTACCAGCCTGTGAGTTACTTGTAATGTATCTGTCCCTGGTTGTCTAAATTGCCATGACCCGTGATTAACCTGTGATCACTGACTTGGTTTAAATTGACAAAAGAAAGATGGAACATTGGTCAAATAACCCTGGTCACTGGTTTGAAATTATAAATCATGTCAGGGCCCTGAAACTGAAGCAGCTTAACGGGATTTAGCCATCATTTCAGTTTCTTTTGTCAAAAATCTCTAGAAAGACTAGAGATTTTTGCGTGCGTGCGGACATTTACTTTTCAGATATGAAGTCTCTAAACACACTCAAACACTTTTAGTATTTTGTACTCACTTTGGTAAACAGTTAGCAGTGTTCACCGGTTTCCGTAAATTTCACAATTAGCTGGCAGAAACATCTGGCATCCTCGGTAGAAAATTAGAGTGTGTGTTTTCCCATGCTGACACATGGTGTAGTCATCATTTTGATAATACTACAGAGGGCTTATTGAACTGAATGGAAATTCTGGAATATCTTTGAAGAAACTAGCCTGAATAAATTTATAAAATTTAAACTGATTAATCTTTTTGTTGACTGCCAGGCTTCATTCTGACTGACACTGAAGCATAAAATACTAAGAGCAAGTCCATTGGATGTACACCAGTGACTGTCAAAATAAGTGCTGAGGAGGGTCACTTTAATGGGTTTAAAGAAGTCTAAAGAAAATGGGGAATCAGCAGCAGAATGAATAACAATAACCTCAGCTGGTTTTGTCTTTACCACACTTTGACAGTTTTGCATAAATCTCTTTCATGGCCAATCCAACCACAAACAGATGACAAAGTGTCTATGAAAATGTATGTGACTCAGTTTTATCACAGCTGTTATTGGCAAAGTGAGAGACTAAATGTCAGAGACACACACTGTTTGCTCAACACTGTTTTATTATTTTATAACATTCGTCTGTGATTTATACCTTCCCTTTGTAAATCTACCACCAACTGTTAGTCACACCTTTCGAGCCCTTTGGACAGGACCATCATTGAGGACTGATCCTCATGTGACGCAGATGGGATTTCATAATGTATTTAGTCATGTGTCTGTGTGCTTGTGCATTAACAGAATGCGATTTCCAGACTTATTCAAGACAGCAAACATGGGCTCCACTTCCTCGTCCTCGTATGCTCCTCTGTAGGAGCCTGCGAGAAGGAGAACAGTACTGTTTTACAATAATGATAAAACCAGTCCCAACCCCGGCAACTCACTGCATTGTTCCTTTAAAGTCAGGCAACCTTGTTGTTCTGGGCTCTGGGGAAGCTGTCTTCCTTCTGAGCTTTTGTCTGGTTCCTCTGTGTTCCCACACACACACACACACACACGCTCAAACACGCACATACACACACGCTCACACACACACACACACACACACACACACACACACACACACACACACACACACACACACAGGGGATGGAAAGAAAGAAAGACAGAAAACCCCTGTTAACAAGCCCTAAGTACATCTGGCAGTCTGGATTGATTCCTTATCTCTATCAGCCTGTAATCATATTTGGTGGCAGCTACAAAGGAAAAATGTTACAGTAAAACACAGATCAACTTGATTTACATGGCCTCTCAGCCTTCAGTGTAGCAAATTTTCTAAGGCGATAAATATGTTATTGTGGGTTTCGATTTCCTCAAACAATCAATAACCAATGTCTTGATTTGTTTCCAACTTGTAAACTCATTCACATCTTTGTTGAGCCTGTTTTTTTTTTTTATGGCTGCTACGAGAACATGCAATCACATCTTTTTCACTGAATACTTCCCGGTGACTATTTCAGTTTATTTCCCGGGTGGAACTTCACCTATCCGTCCTCATCCCTCTAATGTCCCAGAGAGCAAACAGGCGTCACCCAACCGTGGGTGGATTACCAGAATGGTTGTAAGTGAGGTCGAGCTGCCGTCTCATGTTGGTGCTGTGTCATTCTTGGCACAAAGATTGAGTCAGCGTGAATAAGTGGAAGAACTTTCATCACGTTGGATTGCGTAGACTTGAACTGATACGTCTAGCAGAGTAGAGAACGGGGTGATATCTGGGGTGATTTACCAATATCGTCAAAGAATCAGTCAAGTGTACAGAGGTAACAACGGAGCATAGTGTGGATGATCATTTGCATCACAGTGGAGGCAACGAACCACGCACATATCTTCATGCAAATGAGTTCAACAAGGAAACTCTTTCACACTTTATCCACTCTATTTAATGGAGCTTTGAAAATGTTTGTGATGGTAATTCTGTTTCTCAGACCAAGTGTGGCACAATCCTCCTGCTCCCATCATAAGTTTTTTTTTTTTTTTTTTTTTGACTATCCTCAAAGTTTACGTCATCCATTTGCAGTGTGTTTACTGCCAGCAGTGTGTCAGGAAGGAGAAGTTTATTGTTTTAGTGTAATCTAATCCCAATCCCTCCTGCTGTTGTTATTATAGATCCACATTTATTTATAGTCTTTATTTTTATGGAACTTCAGGCTGCACCCGTGCAATTAAATGTGAGATGTTATCTTTATTTCATTTTCACAAAATTACATCCTCACACCTTTTAGCCCGTTGGCTACCATGGTCATACAGCTCTGCGGTCATGTTTTTTTTGTTCTGTTTTGTTAGCATTTCATGTTTACTGCACAGTATAAAACATCAGAAGAGGTGCTACATTTGTTTAGACACAACAGTGTAAATGTGCAAGATGAAAAATGACTATCAAACATAAACTGTAGAATTACAATTCAGTTCAAGTCTTCTTTTTTTGTCCTCAGCCACATTGACAAGGCATCACAAACAGCAGAATTGAATGAAACAAGAGCAATTTACACTGATATGAAACTTCTTTTTTTTTTTATCATCAAGTACCCTGTATCATACAAACAGTCTTTTAAAAATTTAATTTCCCTCACAGAAACAGACTGTCCTATAGTCAACAAAAACAAATTGGCAAGTCAAGTCTTGATTCACACACAAAGAATAGAAAAATAATCATTTTGCTTGAGTGCTTCATTTCTTGATTCTGACATTGACGGAGGGGAAATTACTGTCCTCAAAAACACCAGAATACAACCTGTCGACAGTTTTCTTAAAGCAGGAAACTTGTAGAAAGAATCCTGTCCATTTCACAAAGTGCAATCTGTCCTGTAAAGGCTCATCTTTAAAAAGAAAAAAAAAAAAAAATCCCCTGTTCAGGTGAGCATGGATGACAAATGTCCATGTTGTAGTTTGGTGTTTGTCGCACTCTGATGACATCACACATTGGTGACCTCGATGCTGGTGAAACCGCGGATCGGGCTTCCGTCAGTTCTGGGCGGAGTGTGGTCTCGAACTTCCCGAGGCAGGGAGCCATAGCTGCTATGGCAACTCAAGTCC
This sequence comes from Embiotoca jacksoni, assembly GCF_022577435.1. Lineage (NCBI taxonomy): Eukaryota > Metazoa > Chordata > Actinopteri > Embiotocidae > Embiotoca > Embiotoca jacksoni. The sequence continues at coordinate 7,236,870 of NW_027185447.1, forward strand.
CTCCCACTGCGAGCTTTGGGGCTGAACCCTGCTGGAGGCTGTAACAGAAACAAACATTAATTTACACCAAATACACCCAAAAACAGCTCCCTTTTCCCTGATTACGAATATGTTTATCTTTCCAGTTAATGTGACAGTATTAGATATGTATTTGATGGAACACTCTCTGTGATTTAAGCATCTTTTGCTATTTATAATTCAAGATTTTTCTTGTATGTTGACAAGACAACCTGCCGTACAGGTTGTCTTGTCAACATGTTCACTGCCTCATTAATATTGCAAGTCTTCTGTGTCAGATCTGTAGTGTGTAATGTGTCAGAGCTAAGCACTGTGTCTTCTGCGCTAAGCATATTTTCTGTTCAGCAGCTTGATTCTTACAACAAAACAAAGGCTGTAATTGAGGGAAACAACTCGGTTACATTATATTCTTACGCACCTTGACGGCCCTCCTTCTCAGCGAGCCTTCATCATCAGTGTGTCGGCCGGTGGCGCTCGGCGGCCTGCCCATTGAGTTCTGGCGGAGCAGGGTTGGTGGTGTTCCCAGACCTAAACGCTCATAGTCCTGCTTGGCGTCCGCTCTGCGGGGAGCATGGGAGTGTTGGAGACATTCACAAATAGCATTTAATAGCCACTACAAGACACCTTTATATGACATTTACAGACAAACACAGTGTATTTAATCAGAGATGGACTGTGAAGGCCTCCTCTCACCTGGCTGGGCTGAGTAGTATTTTCATCTCCTCCACAAGGTGTCTGCGAACCATATGCTTGTTGTTGGGGATTCCCAATGCTGTTGCCATGGTGTCTGTGTTGAAAGTGGGGTCTAGCACCATGACGGCTCCATGAACTCCACTGCTCAGGAGGCTCTCAGCAAATTCCTGGGCAGGCGGACGGAAAGAAGGCCGAATAGTGACCTCTTTCATTCCGAACATAAATCTAAATTTCATGGTGGAATACTGTGGCCATTAATGGTTGAAGGGAAGAAACTGATTTAGAAATTGATGTCAAAGTTTCTTCGAGATAAAGGGCCTGATTTATTAAGATCTCAAATAAAGGGTACTAAATTACGTGTTTATTCCAAAGGTTTTCACATTTATGTTGCACCCGTTTTGCGGGTGATTTACTAAGAGTAATTGCATCACTGATATCAGGTGCAAATCGCTGTATTTAAATGAGGGTTTTGCGTGTGTTAAAATGATTCCAGACATGAAAAAACAACAACCGCAAAAGGAAAAGTAAATCTAATCCCATTGAAATTAAGAAATACTTTTTTTGCAGGTGGTGTAAAGTTTGCATGTGCTTTTACAAATGCAAACTTGACCAAATCAGGCCCAAAGAGTATATGATTCATTTGTGACATCAGTATAGATTCAGACTTCCTGAGGATTTTAATGAACAGGATGTCAATCCAGACAGCCTTATCTTTACAGAGTCTGGATGTAGTCAGTGTTGACAAGCAACATTCATATTGCAACATCAACACACAGGCTGTAATCTGACAGGTGTTGTAATTGACCAGAAGCAGTTAAATAACAGAGGTCCTCTATCACTCTGTGGAGACAGGGAGCGCTGAGTAAACACAAGAGCCTCCATTACCCACATTATAGTGTTTTTTTATGAAACTCAGCATGTGTGCACTGAGTATATATCTCTTTATCATAAATATTTAATCACAACTATTTGCTTTATTTCATGAGCAGTATACTATACTTTTGATAAAAGAAGTTTCAGCTTCAGTTTGTGTTTCAAAATGTAAGTTTAAGAAGATACTACACTGTTTATCTTTTTTAAACATTGATCTACTAACGTGTGTTCAGTGTTTAAGGTGCATACTCTCTCTGCCCCACCTTAAGGTCAATATCTTTGATCCATTTCATGACCCGATGAGAGGTCCATACCAATGGATCCACATTCTGGTGCTCACACTGTATCCGGCGAGCCTGCAGCGCCTGGAAACCATTTCAACAAACACTTTTCACTCAGCTGATGAGTTCTGTTTTTACCTGCTGCTTGAGCACATGACTGTTGTTGTTTCACTGTTTCTCACTCACCTCCTTGTCGAAATTTTGTAAGTGCAGCAGTTCGATGCCCAGCAGCAAGCTGACCTGATGGAACTTCTTGGTGATGTTGAGGTGACGTTCGAGGTCACGACGGGTCAGGGAGTTCAGCATGCGGCCGTCTACCAGGTGAGTGTGGAAGGCCTGGGAGTACTGAGGCAAGCCCAAGTCACTCAACCAGGCCTTTGCCACCCAGTGGTGGTCCATGTCTGCAGCTTTGGACAGCCTGCAGACAGACAGTGGAACAATTCCTTAAAGGGTCAATTCATTTAAACATTTTTACACTTTGGTATCACATGCAGTATCTTGCCATAAAAACAGCTTTAGCCAACCAGTGATATGGCTTAGACCTGCTACTTTGATGAAGAATAATCTCAGTAGCCACTGCATTGCTTAGCATGAAATGTTGAACAGGCATTCGTGTTCCCTTGATGTTAAAGGGTACTGACTTTGATGATCCACTGACCATTCTGTTATTGCACAAGCATAAGGTGCATAAGGTTTGTAGTTTTGAGCGTGTTGTCTTGACAGCTTTTGGATGGATTGTCAATAAATTTGGTTCAGTTTTTCATGTTGCCCACAGGATAAATGATATTGACCTCAGTGAACCCTTGATTTTGCTGGTATTTTGCTCATGTGAGAATGCTAACATACTAAATAAAGAGAATGAACATGGCAAATATTATACCTGCAAAACAGCAGCATGTTAGCATTGCCATTGAACATAGCATATTAACAGATCAAAGAACTGCTGCAGTGAGCTACTAGCACTCAGTCTTCTTGTGTTATGTGCCTCCACGGTGAAAAGCATAACATTTGAGGTTCTTAAAGCTTTGAAAAAATTAAGAACTTCAGTGACTTACTGATAAATATATTACTCAAATGAAATACAAATAATTAGCGATAATTTTGATAAAATAATAATCCTTTTTAGTCATAGGATTAAAAAATATTTATTGATGGGACTCCTTTGAGGATGAGATGGTCTCAAGAGGTTTACAGTATCCTAGGGAATACGTCTGTGACAATTTGAGACCATTAAGACAGTTGGTAAAACAAAACAAGCTGTTTGAATATTTTATCAAAGGCTTTATAAAAAATGGGGGGAAAAAAGCTAATTGTTAGATTAATGTATAGTGGAAAATAATTGTTAGTTGTAACCCTAAAACTTATATTAAAAAAACATGAATTTCCCTCCCAAAAAGTGTGGCACTCGACAGATCTCACTGTCGGCCGTTTTCAAAGGGACTACTTCTTTGATATAAAGTAGTTCCCAAGAAAACTATTCATTTCAAAGTTTCAGGACACGGATTCTGCAAAGGCACACTGCTGTTAAATTTTTCACACAAAGTTTGCAATGCTTTGAGGCTACCAAGCTGAATATTTCAAAACCTAGGCGTATTAAACCTAAACTAGCTGCATGGTTAAATACCACAAGGGGTAGGTGAGACTTCAGTATGGATCCTTTAACCTATTTAATATTGTTGCTCATGATGCCAGGAAAAAACTTTGGACAGGTGACCAGATTATTGCAAAATTTACACAGAAATTCATATATATATATATATATTCATATTTTCAGTTCACTGACCTGTATGTCATTCATCCACATTGGAGGAAACTGTTCATTAAAACTTTATCTGTAGAGATTTATTTCTCTCTTTAAAGTCAATATTATAACCTCTAAGAAATAATCCCACACTTCATTATGTAAATGTTTTTACTGTAACTCACCAACAGATGGCCCCCCTACACTACCATATAATATACAATAATATATAAGAATGTGTCTCCTCCTCACCCTCTGCCGTTCTCAGCATCTCTGTAATCTTCAATGGCTAGGCGGAGCTTCCGACGGTGCATTAAACTGCTGACACCTAAACCCAGCTCCAGGTCTTCATCCGTTAGTCCCAGTAAAACCTGCAAAATGTCAGAGGGGACCGGTTACAAAAATGACTCAGTCTAGGTGTCCAAACGATTCACAATAACAGTTTAAATAATGCATGCGGAGGAGTGTATCTGCTTCATGTAAGTGGCGCTACCCTACCTTGCCACTCTTTACATTTTCTGAGCAGGTGCGAATGTACATGGGCATCGCCATGACAACCTCCAGCCAGGCCTGCACAGTGCCTGCCCTCCACTGAGACATGTGAGTTGACCTGGCCAGCTCCACCTGCTGGAGGCGATCCAGCTGGTCCTCCGACCCGTCTGAGAGGCTGAGGCGGGTGGGACTGGAGAGGCTATCTGAGTCTGAGTGGGTGGGTGAGAGGGTGGGGGTATACATATGGGTGATGTAGTTGAGGTTGTGAGTGAAGGCAGAGGTGGCAGTGGGTAGAGTGAGCAATGAAAAAGAAAAACGTTAATGCATTGCAAACCAAAAGAAAAAAAAAAATTCTGTTCGATGTAAAACCATCTCAGCGAGGGAAGGAAATGAACATGCTTTTAATAACAACATGATAAGCTTTGGCTGCATGACAACAAGCCAAGTGTGCCAGTTATGCTGTAAACAAAGTTGGAGATTTTATAAACAAGCTCCTCACTTAAGAAGTCCATTAAAGCGGCAGCTGTGTGAGCTGTTGAATTACCATGACTCATCTGTCTAAATTAGTTTGAACAAACAGCTCTCTGAAAAACAAAAAACAAACTGCAATTAGGAACTGCATGTGATATTTTGATGCATTATCTTCACATCTACCTCACATTATTATAATTTATTGTGGGTAAATTCTGCTTCGAAATTGTAACGTGCACTATAAGTGCTCCCTGATTTATTCTCTCTAGTTTTGCAATACTTACCTGTTACGTCACTAAGTTGATCCAAACATTTCCTGTTTACATTTTTCTTGATATTTCATGTCTGGAGGAGCAACCAGGCCAAGAGAATATTGGCTAGGAACACAGTTCACTTGGTTTAATCGCAGGTCACTGTCCCCACCAGCAGGAGGCAACATAGTAACAGTTTTGGACTCAGCAGTTGTTAAAGCATCATGTAATGCTTACGGTTATTCAGCTCAGAGTATGCTCAACTGTGCCTGTGCAACAACAATTCATATTTTGCTGTGTGAAAGTCACCTGTCTCATCTAATACTTTCTGAAAACCTTCTACATTACCAGCAGCCTTCAGATTATAGCTCGCTGAACACGAGCTCTGGCCATCAAGACTAAAACTATAAGGACTCCTGTGAAGCCAAGGAGCCTTTGATAAAAGCCTCCAGTTCCCTCATAATGGACAGAGCAGAATCTCTGTCCTTCTAATTGGTCAATACAATCTTAACATCCACTCTATTATTTTGAGGAAAAATAAAAGAATGATGCTGTCTAACTAAATCATTCACTTTCAAGTTTTGCCTTGGGGATTCAACTTCAAAACAGAGCTACAACTAAATCGACAGGTTCTCCGCTTTCTTTGTGTTTCTGTCACTTTCTATATCTCATTTCCAGCAAACATCAGCTGGAAGCCCAACTTTTTTGACAAGCTTTACTGAACCGCTGTGTGTTTGCTCAACAAGAGATTCATGACTTCATGGTCAAATAAACAGATTTTTTTTATTAAACTTGCCTTCAATGATTCATCTCAAGCTGGATGCTTTTATGTGCCCTCCTAAGAGCGATGCATAAACCGACGGTGCACTTCGAAGTGCCCTTCTGAGAGCAATTCATATTACACTGAATAAATCGGCTCCTGTCCATATACAAGTCCTGTTTTTCACTCCAGAGAGAGAGAGTCCTAACAAAGAAGACCTACTGAAAGCGGAGTGGGTCAGAAGAACATCTCAGCTACGGAGTCTTGTTACTGTCGAGAGTTCAGTATCGTTTTTCTGAGGCCGTGAGTGTTTAGTGTCTTTTGGAAAAACCTTAATGGCTTGTTTATACAGCACTTTACATTATTCTGAAGACACTGTTTCATTAAAACTACAAATCCTTGAACGGGCCCTTCAGTAGCTTGTGTAATGGACCTTATAGCAACAATACAGCAACATTTCTGATGTGAAGACTGTAAGAAAAATAAATATCTTTAAAAATAATATTATTTGCTGTCTTGTGAGTGTTAGATAAAGAGTTCGATAAGGTGCTCGTCTGTCCAATAAATATGAAGGTCTGTTTCCAGCCTTGGTGCTAAATTAATGAGCTCACTATAGCTTGAAATGTATTTAAAGAATATTAAAGGAATAATTTCACATTTTGGTAAATAAGCTTATTCACTTTCTTGCTGAGCAACAGATGAGAAGATTGATACCAATCACAAGGTAAATATGAAGCTACAGCCAGCCTTGTTCCAGTCTATGCTAAGCTAAGGTAAGCTAACCACGCCTGCCTGTGGCTTCATACTTAGCGTGTATGAGAAGCGTAGCAACTGTTGGAAGAAAAAACAAACAAGTTAATTTTCCATAAAGGACTAACTATTCTTTTACGTGCAGATATTTGGTAAATGAGAGTAATAGTAAAGTTTACGCTGAGCTAAGTTGTACATCAGAGAAAGTTCCAGGCAGACGCTGCAGTTCAGATGGATGTTGTTGGAGTAGATAAGAAAAAAAACACTTGGTGTTGCCCTCGAAATAATATTTATGCGGTAGCACTCAATAGTTTTCTGGAGAACTAAATTCAACTTGAAGAAGTGCTAAACTCAAAGGTCATTTTGTGACCTTGTTGGAGAGTTAGAAGGCATCTGCGAACACAGTTTGCAACCCAGCACAAGGCATTTTTAAAGCAGCTGGAGGCGGTGTACCTCGGTCCTACTGAGTCTGATTGATTGCTTCTTGGGTCGCGTCACTGTGTTGAGAGTCCGATGGCGTTCAGACAGGAGGGGTCAGTGTTAGAGGTCAGGGGTCAAATCAAGGCAGAACATTATTGGCACCATGTGCTGACACATATGAGGTCTGTTCCAACAATCTGACATGGCTTCATCTCCCCTCTCACCTCTGTTTTTTTTTTTTTTTTTATCAGATTATCCAATATAATTCAAGAGGAAGAAAAGCTTTCCGCAGTGAGGGAGAAGTTCAATTCGGGAGAGAGAGGAAAGGAGGCCATTCGGGCGCTTTTGGGATGCAGTCCGCTCACAGATGGACTTGCAGGGCTGAGGGAAGCTAACGCATATGTTAAAAATGGCAGCCCCCCCAGCATAAAGGGACGAATCAGGATTAGAGTCACAACAAATGAACACTTACACACACACATACAGACATTGACACAGGCAAAGAGAGGACAGCCACATGGAAATTCATCGGTATTTATTTTATTTTAAAATAATCTTATTTTTCTCATTTAGTTCTTTTGAGTGTAACTTTGTTGCCATGCCTTTGAAAGTTTGCTACTATCCACTTCTAAACATCTCAGGGCTTCAGAATAGAAGTCCTCCACTGAGGCCTACATCTTTGACTTTAAATAAAACTCTTCATAATAATAGTAATTTTCATTTCTGTATTGTTTTCTCATTTACAAAAAGTAAAGTATTTGTGGTAAATAAAAAATAAACAAAGAGACTGTGGCTCAAAACATGAAATGATACAATGTTTTTTCATTTGATATGTTGTTTCCTCATCAGTAGAGGACCATAAAAGTTGTTTAAATGACAAAATAAAAGCCAGGATTTTCTTACATTTCTTTGAATGTTGAATAAAATAAATGGGTAGAGCTGTTGTTCCTATACATACAATTAAATACATGATGACTTATCCTTGAATTACCTTCGTGATTTACCTCCAAGTCCAATATCTGTACGCACAAATGTCGGCTGAGCTAAATCTCCTCACTGTTTACATGGACGCCCTTTTGACAAGCGCTGTGGTTAAATACAGCTCCGATGTAATGTGGGACTCTATAGTGTTTCAGGTGAGGCCAACAAATACCCAGTGTTAGTTTAATATCAGGGAGAGAAAAGATTTCCTGAGGGGGCAGTGCAGACTCCGACTCAATCCAATGAAAGGATAAAAATAATCCATCGTCTGTAGACATTCTTTTGCTTGAAGAAATGCTATTAACCTTTAGCGCAGAGTTAATTGCTTTTTTTCAGAGATGGCTTGAACTCGGCATGGGAAATTTTAGTGAGTTCACAGGGTCGTGGGAGAAGGTATGCATTTGTCTGATTAGCATGCTTAAACCATGATTTTTAACCTACAGATTTGGCACTCAGTAATGTCATATAGTGATAGTTTAAGATCTGTACCTGCTCCTGGTTATCTGTTAAAATGGCTTTAATTCCAGAGGTCTGGAAAAGCCTTGACCATCAGTCTAACAGCTAATATTGGAAGAATAATTGTTGTTTCTGTGAACACCTCTTTTATTTTAATAGGATTTCTTATTTCAGGCTTAAATTTCCCAGAATCATTTTACAGCCAGAATCTTTTTAGAGTATTAATATACCGATACCTCGAGCAACTGTAAGATCCTAAAGACAGGAAATGCCACAGAGCCTCGAGAAAAGGTGAAATAGATTCAAAGTATAGATCTGGGTTTTCTTTGCGACTCTTGACTTTTAGGTGGAGATGGAAACTGAACTATGTTTCATTCGGGATGTTAAGCTGTTAAACGTCAATCAGAGCACTTTCTGAATAAAAGAGAGTCAAGGTTGCAGATCTAATAAATCACTTCATTTAAATGGAGGAAATCATGAATGAACATCATGAAATCAGTAACTGACCTCTCTTTTTTGTTCTTTCTTCTTTTTAAACACAGTTTATCACCTTCTCGACAACAAACCCAGGGAAAGATGTTTCTCTTTAGTAGGGTTTTCTTCAGCATGCATTTGGGGGACTGGGGCTATGTGCATGCACATCACACATGTACCTTCAGCATGTATCTTCTATCTGAGCAGATAGAAAACACATTTCTTACATTTCCTGTTTGGCTTCATGGCGCTGGAACGAACCGTTCTGCATAGAAAGTTCATTCCTCTCTTAGCAGCTTCTTTGAAGTCTCTGTAAGTAAACATCAAGGATTGCCTCTGCAAGGCTTTTTTTTTTTTTTTTTTTTTTTCGGTCGAGGGATGTGTTCCCCAACAACCGTATTGGTGATGGATTTGAGGAGTCTGCATGTTGCCTACAGGAAACTGTTCTCATCATGACAGTGTGAGAGGGGGGTGGGGGGTGGGGGGGAGGGATGGACCAAGCAGGACAATAAACAGGGAGGAGTTTAGGTTAAAAGGTTGTGTGAGGAGGGGGAGTACATGTCAAAAATAACAAAAGGCATTCAGGACAAGGAGACGTTTACACGCACAAAGTGCACATCAACTGTTGTTATTTACAAGTACAGCAGTCCTTCAAGTTTCCAGTTGAGTGAAAACAAAAAGTCAAAATGTAAAGAACAATTAAAAGATCCAATAACACAGCTGTTTTTTGGAGGGCAGATACAATAGAACATGTCCACATTGTTGCTGTGTTACACTCTGCACGCTATTTACAGGACTGTACATACATACTGGTGCAATTTGCTCGTTAAGGTTCACACTTCAGCGAAGCAAGACGCGCCTCCGGCTTCTGACATGGCCTCTGACCATGGGCGACACACACATGCACGCGCTCTCACACGCATACAGTACGCATGCATGTGAGGCTACACAGGCACACATACGTTATTTTATCTGTACACACTGACATCGAACTCACACCCATCCTCTCACGCATGCGCACTTCAACACAATGTTGTCCTCTGATAATTGCCACAGAGGCTCTCCAGGTGGTTCACTTGGACGTGTGTGCTTTACCAGTCTGCATCCTCCTCTATGTAATAATCAGGTGTTGAAGTACCATCAAACAAACCGGGGTCGAGGGACTTGCGCTGCTTTCCCCGGGCGAAGACGCGCGACAGAGAGCCCAACCCCATCTTTTCTTTCTTCTTCTTACGCTTCGCCTCCTCCAGATCTTCTAGGGACTAAAGGAAGAAAGAAAGAGAGAGAGAGAGAGAGAGAGAGAGAGAGAGAGAGAGAGAGAGAGAGAGAGAGAGAGGAGGGAGTGAAGAAGAATATGAAGAGATGGGCAAAGGAACAGAGAGGTGCAAGAGCAGAGAAGTCAGTGAAGGGGTGCAGAGTGGGCGATAAAGACCAGAAGATAAAAATCACAGCACAAAAAGGGAAGTCACACTTGACATGCTGCAAGGCATGCACTTATTCAAGAGCCACAACTGGTTTTCACATAAATCCAAGTCACTGCTGCAGAGTGAGTACACAACAGGCTGCGTGGGGCGAACATGAATTCAGCCAGAAAACAATGGTGGAAGGAAACGACAGCGGCCAGGCGGCGGGACAGTCGGCAGTTACAGCAGAGGAGGTGATTACTTGGGAGGGATGTGGTGGGCAGCTCTTACATTGCAGAGGGAGTGAGTCCGATGGCGCGGCGAGTTGATGTCGCTGGGTGTGGATGACCGGTCTCCCTCCACAGCAGAGGCGTCGGAGATGATGGAGGGCTGACGCGAATGGCACGGGCTCACCCGCACGGCGGCCACTAAACGGGGTGAGAGGGAGAAGAGAAAAGGCTTGTGTCTTTCTTCGGTGTTTGGGCACCAAAAAGTAGCGAACAGGGAAAATCGGATTCTTCTCGATTACTGCACGACACCCTGCAAATGGAATTTTTCTTTAAAAGTCCACAACCAAAAGCCTGAAATTATTTGCAATCAGCTGCAGTTGCTAAGCAACAGGGACAACAGCTTCACAGAGGTTGAGAGACTGTGTGAGACTGATACATACAGTACAACCAACTGCATAGCAATTTGGGGTTCATGACTGCTCACACCGTTTCCTGCGTTTTTGGTGTTGGTCTGCTTCTTTCTCCGGATGCCCCCAATGAGTTCAGCATCCTGTGAACCTGTAGCTGGCCTTTAAAGCAGGGAGCACTGGGATGGACTCTGGTGGCTGCCAGGTTAATGTAGCCAGGTTAATGTATGTAGAGCTTTCTCTTTAAGGTAGTAGAAGGTGCTTGTTTGTCCACTTTGGTTAAATGTAGTTTTATCTATTTTGTCAAAGTTGAGGATGAACCTCTTGGCTGGAAGCTTCTGTGTGGCACTTTTCAGTATTTTTCTATTATAACTTGAATAATGCTTCAGATATCTGGAATTTATTTGGCTTTTAAAGTACATGTTGCTCAAATAAAGGGCATGGTACCGACTCTGTGTGCAGACATTGCCTGCTGAAACCAAACCGGTGAGTGTTGCAACAGGAGATGCAGTTTCTCTTCCTTTTCCTGAGGTGCGTGTCAGTCAAATGGTTCAGCTACAGTGGTAAAGTTGTGAGGGGACTGAGAAGTAGAAATAGAGGCTAAGAAATAAAGCGTCACAAAATCAGGTGACAAAAAGCTGAAAGTGGCAACAGGAAATGTGAAAAATAAAGAAAATAAAGAATTTCCCTTACAAACATGGTCGAGTTATTACTTGGATTCCATTTTCTTACATTTAACCACAAACATATCTTTACACTCAACTGATCCTTAGCTGCCACCATCATCACATAGAGAGGAAACATTTGGTTGCAGCAACGACAAATGGAAGCCGTAAAGCCAAAAATATCTTCACTTTAACTGCTACATGAAGCGCATGACATGTCACAACTGGAACGTCATCGGTGGCCAACAACGTGGTCAGACTGAGCAGATGGTAGTGAATGCGTGTGAAGCAGCTTCACATGAGCATGCAGAGGGTAGATGGCGGTAAAACAAGCCTCGCGGCAGGCAGTTCATGTCCGGGATGTTATCGGTGTTCATGTCGAGGCCTACCTTGTCTGTCAGCAGGATGCCCCGTGTGGACATAGAGGGTCTGCTGACTCTGCCTGATGGCAGCGGTCAGGGGAAGATCAGCCTGCATCACCCACTCCTGGTTGTTGCCATTGACGACCGCCTCCGTGGGCATGACCATTGAGTGACGCTTGGGCACGTCCTTGGTCAGTGTAGCTAGTGACTGTTTGGCCTTCAGAATGTAGACAGACAGATGTGATCAGTCAGAGAGGAAACCAAGCACGAGCAACAGTCCGTGGCAGAAGTCTTCATTTTATTTCACTCATTTATGAATGAGCTGCTATTTTTCTTTCACCATTATTGTTTTTGCATTTGCTGTGTTTGTGTGTGTGTGCGCGCACATATACATGTCGAGTTGTGTCCAGAACTGTACTGACTTCTCCCCTGGGCTCCTCATGTGTCTCATGAAAAATGCAGCTGTATTCTTGTTCTCTTGTGTTATGTGAAATCTCTCGCTACCACTCCGCTGACAAGAAAAATGGACAGAATATCTGGAGGAGGTGTTTGTTGTTGTTTGATGCCATGGGGATTGAAGTGTCGGGGGCTGGTGGGGTGTAAAAAAACCCGAGAAACTGGAAATAATTAAGCTTTTCTCTAACTTTGATGAATACATTTGCTCGGCGGTGCCTTTTAGCAGGAGCAACAATGAGCTGCTGGAGCCTTGGAGGAATTATTTGTGCATGTTTATTTTGTGTCAAAAAGAAGCTTTTTTTTTTTCCATCTTTGTGTCTACAGTTTCTGATTAGCCTTGACGTGTTGATATTTTACAAATGATTGGTATTTTGTTTGTGCACATCTTATCATCATGCCAAGCGACGGCAGGCTGCAAATCACCAGCACAATCAACTTTACTGCAATCATCTCAACCTACGAGCAGTCAAACGATTATCAATCACAGTCTTTGACATGCAAAACAGAATACAATCACAAGTCTTCGGGGGTAACCATTAGTTGTCAGAATACTGATGTATTTCCCCCGCCCCCAAGCATCTCAATGTTCAATTAGACCTCGAACACATTCAGATCAATCACAGTGGGAGTCTGTGGGATCACTCGTGTTAGGATCACTGGGATCAATCAGGGTGGGCTGAGAGGGTTAGTCAAAAAAAGACGTGCATCTGAGGGAGAGGCTTTCCAAAACGACAATTGGGTCACAAGTGGGAGAGATTTCCAGGGAGTGGGAAGGGCAAGACAGGTCGGATTTTAAAGCTGGGGTCCCGTCTTACCGCCATGAACCTAGGAGAGTAGTCCCTGTCCACAAGCCGCTCAAACACCCGGCACTCCATTCTCTGATTGACACAGTTACTCATCTGGGGGGTTGGAGACATGACGGAGGGCTATACTGTACATTCAAAGGCTTTCCATGGTTTGATTATATGTAATACACCCAAAACTATATGCAGAGAGTCCCTTATTTCCCTTGTTTACACTTTTTATTGGTGAGCACATTTTACACATAAATCAATTTGAGAAATCATTAGTTATGAAATCATATTTTAAATATGGAGAATATAAAATTCAAAGAAGAGGCTGACCCTCCACCGGTCTGCTTGTCTGTCTCACCATGGCCAGCTCAGCCTCCAGCTCCTTGATGCGGTTCTCTTTGAGGTCGAGCTGCGAGCGCAGCGTCCCCGTGTGCTCCGTGGCCTCCTTGGTCTGCCGCCGAAGGTCCCACTTCTCTCTCTCCAGGAGGTCTTTCTCCTTGGCCAGCGCCTTCACTGCATCCTCGCTCTCCTGGTGAACACACACATCCTGATGGATCGGTTCACAAATCGAGCGTAGCTAAACAGAATGAGTCAGACGTGCAAAAAAGTGGCACTCGTGTTGTTGTGAGTGATTTTGAATTAAAATGTAGTTTTTGCCTGTTAGGGATGAAACAGTTTTTCTGCTTGTGTGTTGTATCGGCCTCCTCAGACCTGCTGTAGATGTCACGAGACGTTCTTTTGCTGTCTGTACTTGGCAACGCCTGAACATTTCATTTTAATGTAAAATACGACAGGTATACAGAGAAGCTAACAGATATCACCATGAAACTTCTCCAGATGATTACTTATATTAAGACAATACATTTTTGTAGTCCAAGTATTCCGAAATTTTGTTTTTTAATAAGGGAATGAGGAATTAAATGATTCAAAATTTGCATACATTTCGAGAAGAGAAATCTGATTAAAAAAAAATTATTGTTTAATTTTGTAAACATTAAAATCAAAATGTTTTTACAGAGGGATTTCAGGTTATGCCCTCTTTTCACTCCATAAATCAGAAAATAATGTCAAGAACCATAAATTCTTTTATTTTTACTATCCTTTCAGAAACACAATGATTTATTTTGAATGCTGTAAAAACAAACACCTTTGTAAAGACCTTCAGAGTAAAGACAGGAAAACAGCTGGGAAGCTTGGTGTGTCTAAGTGCTGCTGAAGTGGAGATTTCTGGCTCAGAGTATGAGAAAAAACTCATTTTGAGACGGCTTTTAAAGATGCAAAATAAAAGCGATGGGTTTTTTGCATACTCTGAGCCAGAAATCTCAACTTCAGCAGCGCTTACACACTTACAACAATGCTTTCCTGTCTATATACAGAAGTTTTTTTTACTGAAGGGATTGTTAATATTTCTTTCATAGCCTGATAACTCTTGTGAACTCGACAGATGCAAATACACAAATGGCAGTAAAATAAACACTTAACTGTGTCTTTTGGATGTTTTCTTTCCACCAGTCTGAGAGAAGACATATTTTAGAAGCTAAATAGTGCAAAATTGACCAGTGTGTGAACATTTTAAATATTTGCCTGCAGTATGTCACTCATGTCAAGAGAAGCTTCTAATTTGTAGTAATGTAAATTTCCTCAGTCACTTAGGTCACATGTGCGGGGAGGGAAACCATTTGTCCTTTCAATACAGTAGATTAGTACATGTATACACTATACACATCAATTAAAAACTCTTATCCATAGTGTAAGTACTCACTGATTACCAAAACCAGTTCGGAACAAAGCCTAATTTTGATAGGCTGTAAAGTGGCTTGGACACAGACGATGTTTTCACATCAGATATTTTTGGTGCATCCAGCCACAAAAGAAAGGCTTCTGTATGCACGTTTGTGTGCATGCATCTGTGTGTTGCTGTACAGCCTACAGTAAGACCACTTGTGCCATACTTTTCTGTGCTGCTCATAGTTGCGTATGAAGTCACGGAGCTGCTCCTCCCGGCTCTCCAGTGTGGCATAAAGCTGCTGCATCTGGTTCACCAGGTCTGCTTTCTCTGCCTTCAAACGCTTACGGTCCGACTTCATGGCTGCCGGAAGGAGAGGAAAAAGAGAGAGTGGGGTGTTAGTGAACATCAGAGACCTACCAACATTTAGTTGTGTGTACATTTACATGTAGAGGGGAAAGAGGTGTCATGAATGCCCACAAAGGAAATTTTCAATACACATAAATGTGAAAATAAAAGTGAAATTACTTTACAAGGGGCACATACAATCCTTCTAAAGGTCTGTTTACGGGGTTTCAGGTGATTCAAGTATTTATTATTTTTGAGACTAGACACCACAGCGACACATAAGCCCCTTTTCCACTGCCGTTACTGTTTCCACTCGATTCTGGTAACAGTAACTTTTCTGGATTTTGTTTTCCATTACGGACCCACTCAAAGTGGCATTGTTACCATAGCGACGCTGCACAAAACTGCTGTGTCGTCATCTTCATCGCGCCATACACACTCGCGAGATCCTTTCATTGGCAACCAAACTAAGGAACATCTGCATCTCCTCAACAGACCACGGTGTGATTTTGCAGGTTGCCATTAATCGAGTAGTCCACTGTGTAAAAAACAGGCGGTCACTCGTGGCTTGGCTAGTTTAAAATAGCGGGTTTGTGAAGGATGGCCTACTTCGTGATTGTGATGATTATCTCTGACCAATCAGTGGTCATCATCTCAGCTCGCTTAGAGCCCAGATGGACAGTACCAGGTACCATCCACAACTTTTGCCCAGTGGAAAAACAAAAGAAGTGAGAAGAGTCAAGCAAGCTGGTACTGGCAGTACGCAAGAGGCGATACATGAAGAATCTGTAATAATGCCAATCCTTCTAGAGGCGAGTAATCTGGGCATGTGCTGTCCACACTGTAGCTGTTTCTGTATGCATTATAACTAAATTATTAATCTCCTTCAGACATGAAGCGTGCGAGTAAAAACATTACATACACCTGCTGCTCTAATACGGCGTGACTCCATGTCGATAAAGAGGTGAATCACACTCGAACCCTCCTGTCAATCTTCTCTCTGCTGCTGCTTCATTAGAGGCTGAGTCTCTCTTTTCATCTATCTCTCCTCCACACACTCTCTCTCTCTCTCTAATCCTCTGGCAACTCACCCACGCATCGTGATAAAGAATATGGTTTCGCAGTGGTTATTCACAGAAGCTCTAATTTTCTCAAAGTCTCCTGTTCCCTTCTTCTGCAACTGCCTCCTCTCCTGCTTTCTCTTGATCTGCTCTACCTCTTCACGCAATGTTTTTGTTTAAAGCCGAGTTTCCCTCCAGCTACCTTTCAAAACAGACAATATAGGATTTATTTATATTTGATGCATTCACACTGTGTCTGTCCACCTTTGTCTGCTTCACTTTGACATCTATTTCCTTACAGCACAGCAGCTCTGACTTTTGGACATTTCATAACGTCACGTGGTTTCCTGCTTGCTATCATGCATTCACCTTTCTTTTTTCCTCCATCTCTTCCCCCCTCTGAGCCAGCTGTGTGTCATTAATTAACTTATATCACAGCCTGGTTAATTGTGTGACATTCACAAGTGGCGTCTGGGGATCATGCTCAGGCAACTTGAATGGAAGTGTCGTTTTACAAGGGCAGATTCACCCTCTTATTTCCTCTCTTTTTATCTGTCACCCTTTCTTTTTATATCTCTTCCTTTCACCCGTTCTTAAACGTGCAATCCCCAAGTCCAAGGAATACGCAGGCCGCATTAACTGGCGAATGAAGACAAAACCCATCCCTCACTGACCAAGAGAAACAGGAAACCACCCAGCACCTGCCTCAGGAAGTGAAATCAAAGCCGTCTTTGAGATGAGCCAAAAAAACCTCTGCTGCTTCCTCTCATCCTGCACCTGTGACCGCTTGGCAACAGCAACCCTCCTGGTGTTGGAGGCAAGAAAGCCCTCACTGTGACTCCGTGAAAGGATCCATTCACAGCCACAAATCATGTTAGCGCTGTTACTTACCATTTATAACATATGTATGAACACTTTAAGATGAACAAAGATGGCCCTGGGGCTCAATGCCGTCACGTTACACTGAAGAATGTAGGAGAGATAGGTAAGCACTCGCATGTCTCCTCCTGGTGACAGCCATATTAATGACCAAGAATACTCTGTGGTGCCGTCCAAGCCTCCAAGAATTATTACCAGATGAAACAAGCAGGCAGCCACCTGGGAACCATACAGAGTGGAAGCTAATGTGTGTGTGGAGCTGGAGGAGGATGATGACTTGGAGAGGAAGCAGTTTAATGGACTTTTTATGGAGAAATGATTCGTATCTGTGCGAGCACCTGTCTTATTTCTGGCCGTGCATTCGAACAATACAGTAAGATCCCAAACTTAGAAGTCACCAATGAAGATCTGTTATATTTTGATAAAATAAAATTTCTTTACAAATAAATAATTTCAGTGAGAAGTTAAATTTCCGAATATCTTAGTATTTAGTTTCCTTCTTTTTTCCTTAATGAAAGCAGCACTCGAGCTGCATGGACTCCAGACATTTGTGTAAGACGTTTGTGTTATCCCAAAATATTCTGACAATGTCACGTCAAAGATCTTCTTGTGATGTCAGGAATATTTGGCTTTTTCAGTCTTCAAGTGCCCCATAAATATTCAATGGAGTTGAGATCAGGTGACTGTGGATGAAAGTCCATGACAGTCAGCACCCCTTGGTCTTCTTTGGTCTTCAAATAGTTATTTCAAAGCTTTGAGGTGTGTTTGGGCTCATTATCCTACTGCAGTATGAATCCTTGTCCCCAAACATGAAAAACCAGAGGGTGGAGCAAATCTCTAAAGAACGGAGGGATACTTCTGTTTATTCAGGGTGGAGTCAATTCGGTGATTCAGATGTCCGACTCCAGAGTAGCAAAACTGAATGCTTCAATGTGGGTTTTATACACTGCAGCATCATCCTCTGTCCTGTTAGTCTCCTTACATACACACTTCTGTTACTGACATCAAATTTCAGACTTGAATTCAGCATTTTTCTTTCCCAGATGTATGTCTTAGCCCAGCCCAGGTGTTTGTCCTTGTTTCCCTTTCTGAGAAGTGGCTTACAAACACTCGCCTGGTGTTACCGGACCTTAGTTTGCTGTTTAAATCTATGGGTCTGGTTGGGCTCCATAGTCATTTGCAGTTGTTACATCTTAGTGGGCACGGGCCTGGGGTTGATTTGGAAATGACAAGAGTAGCTTTAACCAATAGGGAGACTCTACCACTGCTGCAACGTAAACACTCGACTTCAACGTCATCGTACTTACCCAACAACACGGATCGCTTAATGATCTGTGCTTCACAGTGGCTGAGCAAACATGAATGCACGCTGCGTTTCCAGACTACAATCTCAGTGAGGAAACTGAAGCTGTGAGCAATAATCTGGCGGCTGTATCTGATGAAGTTGCCTTTTTTATGCCTCAGTGAACAAAGCTTGATCTTCTGATGGTGTGGTTACTTTTGGTCTGCCTCATTGTGCTTTGAATAAAACTGATTCAGCTTCCACAAAGTGTTTTAGAGAGCCATGCACTGCCTCTTTAGAAACCTCCGGTCTATTCATGAGTTGATGCTGATAATGGCCCTCTTTATTTAGAATAATAATCTGACTTTTGACACTTTGATGTATTTCTGATGCCACGTTTCCAACTATCAGAGTCAACTCAGTAAGTAATATTGTACTGAAAACTTTGTGCTGAATATTTCTTCATTTTACATTGACTATTTCCAGGTTTACCTGAAAATATGACAGATTTTCAATGTGGTCTCAGACTTGTGGTCCCCTGTATTTTGGGTACTTTTTATTATATTGAGGTTTTGTCTTTGTCTCAAATGTGAATCAGTGGTTGTCTTTGTTGTCAAACTGTGTGAGCCTCCATACAAATACAGATATTAAAAGCTAGACCAGCCTGTGTGAGCAGAAAAGAAGCAGATCGGGACTTTTGCAAATTAAACATTCACCACCAAAAGTCCAGGCTACTGTCCCCACTGTGCGGTATTAAAAACAACACCACCTGCCCGTATCACGCTCTCCTGAAACATTCTTTAAAATCTGCATAAGTGTTTTTTTTAGCTCACCACACAAAGGCTCTTCTGCTACCAAAGCCCTTGTGCTCATAAGTAGTTTAATGTGAACATCTACCACTGCAGTGTGCTAAAAGCCTTTGTCTGCTCAGCACCTCTATGATGCTTCACTACTGGAGGACTTAATGAATGAGCCAACTCATTAGTTACCAAACAGAACCAACGGATTCCTCAGGGAGTTCACTCCAGTATTCAAAATAACTTAAAGCACTGGTTCTTAACCTTTTTTAGGAGTGCAACCCCCTTGTGACGATGAAATATTTGGAGTTTGTTAAGCTTGTTCTCAACAATTAGTTGAAATTAGCATAATGAACACTGCGTGGCTGTGTAAAACTACTGGTTTAGTGGTGAAGAGGGGACATTGTTGCTTTCTTACTGATAGTTAAATGTAAAGATTGATACAATTCTGATATCTGTAAGATAGGAAAAGCAGCTGTGACTCTGGAAAATTACAATCAGTATTTTGATTTGAGGGGAGATGAGGTGGTTACCATCCACCGTGTTAGGTAAAATGATCAAAATGCATCCCCATTGTTAACTTGCCATTCCTCCTCTTCATCCTGTGCAGCAGCAAAGAGAGCGCAGGAGTAGAGTGGTTGTTTAGCAGAATATGTTAATCTAGTCTGCCTGATTCATTGATCCTTCATCTGACTGAGGTTTGTGACCATTAGCATCCACAGCTGACAAATAACTGTGTATTGATGAATATCACTGTATTTATAAATGCTCCCATTGGACCATCCACCCTGTTAAAACAAATAACAAATCATCTATACTGATTACCATGTACCATATGTTGAAATGATTAAACAAATGGGATAAAGCAGTGAGTTTTACAGACAGGTGAGCTGTGCAAACTGTCTGCTACAGTAGATGTAGCTTCATATGTATTGTAGTGTACAGATAATGAGATTGGTATCAGTGTCTAAAGTAAATGGTAAATTGTCTGTACTTACATAGAACTTTCTCACCTTAGTGGTCTCAATGTGTGCTTTAGATTTGACCTCTCGTTCACTAATTCACACACTAATGGAGACAGGCTGCCATGCAAGTTGCTGGCCTGCCATCAGAAGCAACTTGTGGTTCAGTGTCTTGCTCAAAGACACTGCGGCATGTGGACAGGAGGAACCAGAGATTGAACCACCGAGTTTATGGTTAGTGGGCAACCCTATATACCATCTTATATGCATAAACATCAAAATGTCAAATTAAGCCTTTGAATAAATAAACTTATGGGTAAATGAAAGCTAAATCCATAGAGAGGAATATTGATAGACATTATAGCACATACAAGGATGAATCAATAAATTCAGAGACTGCTCCAGTTGCGCACGAATGATGTGCAGCACCGTGACGGGCACGAAGCAGAAGGACGGTATAATCCTAATGAGTAAGTGTTTGCAAACTTTGTCTCTTCAAAATCAGCACCCAAGAGACTTGAACTTATTGATCCACCCTCGTACTAGATATACAGTAGATATGGACAAACAGTTCATGAGAGGATTTACACATATTTGTGTGGTGTAGTTGTCTAATTACTGTTGTTTTGTGTTTTGGTCATTGCTTTGAGTGTACTCTTTATTGTGCTGCTTCCACTGAGCAGTATCAGTACGGTTGTTAAGGAACGTTGCAGTCATTGTTTTGTGATTGCCATCCTGTCTCTCCCTGATCATGTTTGAACAGAAAATGAGTCGGTTATTCTGCAGAGACGATTCTTGTATTCTCCCACTGTGTAAACATGTCACCAGAATAATCCCTTCTGTAAATGACTTCATGTAAGTGAATTCATGCTGCTGTTTGTGAAGAAGTAAACTACAAACTTATTACATCTACCACTCAAGCCTATAGGGGGCTGTTGTTTGATACTCAAAGGTAAAATTTTTGGCAAACTACCAACTTAAAACACTATGAATACATTATTATACTGAATATTATGAGGTTAAATAGTTTTCTTGTGGATAATAATGTGTCATATAAGTTGCAGGTAAAGACCTTCTGATCATCTTGATTGTGAGGAGTCAAAAATCAACCTCAGTCATCTTGTTTGCTGCTTGTCTTTATTACTGTTACGCTTTTCCATCCCACACACCGCTTCCCTCTGATTGAACACCAGCCCTCATTATCTGTTGGGCCCCATCTATTAGGGCACAAATACAACACGATTCCAGCCTGCATTTCAGCTGAATACCACTTCCTGCCTTTCTATTTTCAGCTCAATCTAACAATCACTTTATCACTTGGTCTCTCACTGAAGAGGATTTCTACATGGATAAATATATGACAAGAGAGTGTGCTGACAATACAGGGGACTCAAATCCATGGAATCCAAAGCATATGATATTTTCATGCATTTCAATGAGTTTAATATAGGGCTTCAGCAAAGACTGCTATCTAAGCAAGTTCAGCCTACCTGCCACGACAGAATCACAATGACACACTTATCAAAACCCCCTCGGAAATTGACGTTCTCCACGTTAATGAGAAACCGCTCCTCTCTGACACTCCTCCATATAACTTCAGTCCTAAAGAGAAAGGACAGGCTTTTAGTCAGCTCTTAACATAATTATTTTGGGAGAGAACAAAAGAGACACTGGCTCATTGGAGGGAGTCCATTGTTCACGGTTTGGGGTTTTAAATCTGCCAGCTGAATAATGGAGTAGGAGCCTCAGAGCAGTGCCGGTGCGTTCACCTCCTCACTTCCTCCGTGAAAACAAACTCACGGGTTGGACGAGGTTCATATCTGCACTGCTACTATTCAATAATCCTTATCTTAGAGCAGGGTATGTTAGTACTCTATCAGACTTCTTTGCAATCATTGTGACACTTAAACATGCTGATTTAAGTTAATTAATGCTTTAATTACAAACTTCAGCAAGGACATTTGACTCTTGGATGTATGCACAAATTATAAGTTAGCCATTTAAAACACATTTAATATTTAGTCCAAATAGATGATGTAGAAAAAGTCTGTGTGTGTGTGTGTGTGTGTCCAAGCTATATTTACACATTAGGGAATCAAGGGGAGAATCATCTCCCAACACAGTGTTGCTCACCTCTCGGTCATCATCGAATCCAAAACTCAATCAGCTGCTTCTATAATGAATGATTAGGCTGAGTCTTATTGTTGTTTGGAGGAAGGTAGATTCTGATTGGCAAACCGTCTTTTCATGTAACTGAGGATGAGTGGATGACTACGATACCCCTGATCACCACTAGGGGCCACTGTGATCCAAACATGTGCTCTCACTTATACCCATCCAATTTGAATAGCTTCAGGTGCAAACTGAACAGCAACACTGTCCTCATTACCTACGATGATAAAGAGTCTCTCTCTTTAAAGGTGTTTATTTGTTTAAAAGTAAAAGACACCAAAAACTGCAACTAATTTAATGGTATCAGGTTATCAGGTTAAGTAGCTTGATGATATTTGGCAGCACTGAGTGTGTGTGTGCTTGAGTCTTTGTATGTGTGTTGGTGTTTATATGCCGAGTGAGGGAAGAGGCCTTGTAGTCAAGGACAGAGCTGCTTTCTGAGTACAGTGTAGCGTGAAATGACACTAAACAGAGCAGGCAGACTGTGCTTTGATGATACATAGCTGTCTTCTGCTTTCATAGGAGCTCTGGATTGAATGGGAGTCCCTTACTGATAGTAATTATCCAAAGCTGAAATAACTAATTAAAAACAGCAGCCAGGGCCAACTATCCTTTGAAAAATTCATTAAACAAAACTTTGATGAGAAAGTCTGAATGAGAGTCGTGTAAACTTGTAAACACCTTTTGAGAACTGTTAATAGCATTAAGCCAGATGGGGGTTTAGTTTCTCGTTGTACCTCCACTTTAAGATGAATAAGACTGTATCAGTTCAGTGTCATTTGTGCTCTTTAAGGTGTGAAATGCAGCTTGTGGGTTAGACTGAGTGTCCATGGGCATCATAACAAAAGCTGCATTTGTAAGAGGTTGGAAATCACCGAGTTACAATTACAGTGCTCACAGGTCAAAGTGTGGTTCACAGTGGGAGTGACGTGCCAGCATGACACCAAACAAAGGCAGAGGTGGAAACAAAGGAAGAGACAGAAGAATAACTGGTGAGAAAACAGGCTAAAAAGTGGTGTGTTCACCATTTTGTATTCAAAAGCACCAGAAAATCAGAATGCAATTTAGCCACAAACCATCTGAACCGAGGTAGGAGTGGCAACACAGTTTCTGTGAACCGTTCCAAAAGTAAACAGGTATTATCTTGAGTGGCAGAGAGCAAAGGAGGGAATGATGCATTTCTTTCACGCTACTTCATCACTCCAGCCTTGTGCCTTTTTTTCCAACCAGAGCAGAACCACAATAAAATAAAGAAAGACTTAAAAAAAAAAAAACAACCCACAAAGCTACTCTGCTTCACAATAATTGTTGGGAGTACTTCAATAAAAACTTCCAGGGTGCTTAAGTTCTCCAAACATTGCTCTCATTCTTCTGGGAAAAACACTTTGCTGGAGCATCTGGTGGGATGTTCGCAATATGCCAGCCTTGTGAAAACTGGGGGAAATCAAATAGAGTCAACATCTCGCCTCCAATCAATTGGCAGCACACAGAAATTGCTGTAGTTAATGAGGTATTCTCAAGAACATTTGCCTTATTTTTTATTTTTTTTTGATCATCAGAAGCCACTTTAAAACCCAACTATTTCCAACTGCAACAACTAATGAGTATTTTTTTTGCTGTAATACAAACTCTTAGGAAAAAAGCAACCAGATACATTTTTTTGAAAGTTTCAGGAACGGGCAAAGTAAACATTTTTGTTTTTTGAGGACAGATCCAGAGTAGAAAAGACTTGAGACCACTGATGATGTGGTCCTGCAGTGACAAAGCCAACATTAGACGGGGGACAAAATTGTAAATGTGGGCCCCTTTGCCCAACATTAACCTTCGACTTTACCGAATAGTCCAACCGAACAATGTGCTTTGAATCTCAGGCTTTTACAAAAGCACAACAATGCATCAATCTTAAAAGCATATAAGATCAACGAAAGGCTTGAATATGCTTCAAACAATCTGCTTGTTTGGTTGTTCTACAGCATTTGAACAGAATCAGAGAGGAAGTGACTTGTGACTTTCGGAAATACAGTTTTACACTCATGGCAACTATGCAGTAATTGCCCAAAAGTGCAAAGGTGTCAAAAGTCTTTTACACCTCTCAGACTAAATGTGTGCCCCTTATCTCCATTTGTGCAATTCATTGCATCTCACCGCTCTCTATTGATGACAAGCTTTGACCGCACTTATGTGTGTGGCCATTCAGAGCAGTCAAATCTACCACTCACTTCCCCCCAGCACGTCCAAATATGGTCACTTCCGGCTCTATAGGCTCCAAACTAGCAAGAAGGTGGTGGCCAAAATCCGAACTTGAGGCTTCATAACGGCCGTTCACACTGACGTCACTGTTGTTTGCTGCTTGGTTGGTTCAGTGTCATCGCTTACAGGGACATTTGATGGAAATAAGCCATAATTAATACACCTGTGCTTTCCCTACAATGACGAGTCAAAATGTCTGCTGTAAAAAGGTTTATTGGCAGAAATGGAATATAATATTCATGATTATGTTTTCATTAGTGTATCGTCACCTTCATATCTATATAGTGAGTGGGTTCTCTTCCACAGAGTGTGACATGTTGCCCCGCCGTGTTTTTACAGTAGCCTAGAAGGAACAAACCATACAACTGTAAAGACGTCTTTTTTGTGTGTTTTTCACAAGTTTCGAGACAACTCTAGATTCTCCTCCACACTTTGAAGTGGAGAATGAGGCGAGTGGCGTTCACTTGGTTGCAGTTTGCAACCTCGACACTATGTGCCACTGAATCTTACTCACTGCCCCTTTAATTTGTCACAGATTCAGTAAAATATTTGGTTATTAGCTCAATATGACATGTTTTCATTTTCTCTTCATTGTCCCTCATAAACGTGACCGTCTATTAGGAAATTAATATACATGACCAGTACTGTCCAGTACCATGTGCCAACATCCGCAGCACACAACATGAATTCACTGCGTGGAAGCAATCGGAAAAGCAACAAAAAACAGAAAATGAAACAAAACGAGATGACAGATGTGTTTCCACTTGGAAACAACTGTAAATATTGCCGGGGAGGAAGCCAAAATTCACTGGCAGCTACCCACCATAAGCAAACAGTATAACAGCAAAGAGATAGAGAATACTGTCGCTTGTTTTCATAGCTGTCTTAAAACATAGGATCTTTGCAGTGTGCAGCAAGTCACAGACTCAGTGTATGAAGATGCAGAGTGACAACTGTGGACTAACAAAAGAGCTGAGAACCAGCTTCTGCTGCACAGACCAGGTCAGGTGGAAACGGAAAATAAAAGATTTTCATAAACCTGTTTTTACATGTGAATGCAAATATATATATTTTTTCACGGGTCAGTTTCTGACCAAAAGTTCCACACGAATATGAGCTTCTGCTCTATTCCTCATACAAAACAGCTTTAAGAGCAAAAGGATACAGGACAAAAAAATAGCAACAGGGAAGTCCTTACTCGAGTTCAGTCACTTCAATTTGCCTTTCTGAACCGTGTCCACAAAGCCAAACTCAAATATGACAACAACAAATTTCCTCTTGTCCTCCCACATACCCCATCTTAATTGCAGAGCAGATCTACCCTGCTTAACATTTCTGGATCTTGTAAGCCAACCAAAGTCCCCTCTTATAAAGCTTTCATTAGCTGCTGATTACTGTCAGTGCCTGCTGGGGCTGCTAGGCTTTGGCCTTCATTAACAGGCTTGAGTCATACAAATGACTGCATGCGCATGTGTTCAGTCTGTTTAGACAGCCAAACATCCAGCCGAAGAAGAGATAAGTATTTATTTGATGTGTGCCCTATTCTACTCTGCCGCAGTCCATTTTGTTTTTGTTCAATTCTTCCAAAAAGCGTAGGCTGCAAGTGTCAAGCGAAATGTCGCAGCAACAAAATCCCCTGACAGCATGTCATGCTTTTGTCTGATACCAAATGGTAGTTTTGTGCTCTGCCTCATTCCATGGGCGATAATTCTTTGAAAAGAATGATTCACTGCCACGCTGATGACATCTCTGCTTGATGCCCTGCAATCCACTGTGCATTGCCTGGCAGAACTAGCTCATAATCGAGTGCACATTCACTGTGAAGTAAATATCGAAGTATATCCTCTCTCTCTCTCTCTCTCTCTCTCTCTCTCTCTCTCTCTTCGCATACATTTAAAACATAAAACAGATAGAGTTGTTGTTGATGATTAGTACAGAGGAGCCTGTATTAATTATGGCCATTTTGAGTATTTCAAGATGTATGTTCATGTGATACCCTCCTGTCACTGTCTTATTTATTAGTGTTAATTGCTTTTACTCATAGACTGTATATAAAAATGGACGTAGACTCGGTCAGAAAAGCGAAGCCAATGCAGAAGTGCCTAAAAGTATAATACCACTGAGGGCCAATAGGGGCTGGGTCTAAAAAATAACTCTTGCTCCATTAACTCTCATTCAAAAAGCATCACCTTTTCTCATGAAATACTATGTCAATTCTTTTTTTCTACAATTCATTATGGTGTCATGAGCTAAATTGACTCGTCTGATCAGTGATCTGGTGGTCCTTTCTGAATATACTTCCATATTTAATTCAAAGAGAGGTATGTTTGGGAGCATGTTGGGTTTCACTGACATGTCTGGGGCGCAGTCACCATGTGTTCCTCTCCAGCGCCACCCTTCCATCCAAATATGGTCATTTCTTGTCCCCCTAAAAAACTCAAGATGGCATGGGCCAAAATGTCCAACTCAAGGCTTCAAAACAACAGTTCACAAGCCACTGGATGACGTCACGGTGAATTGCCATTTGATTTTAGCACCTCAAAACATACGACTCTGAGACTTTAGGGAGATTATAGTTTTAGGTGAAGATAACATAGCTATGAGCTATGAGAATAATTATTTTCTTTGACAACACATCATCCTGTCTCATTTTTAAATTCAGGACCCATCACTGGTTTGATGAGTGAAGCTTCTTCAGTATGTCATGCTGTATTTGCATCAGGCTACGTGAGTGCCGCAGAGAGCAGAGCAGAGCAGTGTGACTTGCCGACAGCGTGGAGCATCTATGAAAAAAAAAAAAAAAAGTCAAAGCATCTGTGTCCTCTCTCGACTCAAGATACCAGTCCATCTCTCGAGCATAACACATGCTAATGGACCATAATGCAGCTAATGGGCTGCATTAACCACACTGTTACAGACACTCATGTTAACACTATGGTGAAACAATGCACTGGTTTCAAGCCCTATGGGGCAAAATGCAGCAGGTTTTCACTCAGCAGGAGTGGGAGTGATGAACAGAAAATCTAAAGCAGCTGGGTGCCGAATGATTATAGAACATTTTATCCTGGAGGTGGAAATTGCTGACACTTAACTCTGCTTTGCATACTTTAAATTTTCACATTTTCAACCTACGGTACAAAGCCATCTACCCTTACTATTGTTCTGTTCACCACATTAGAGACATTTTCACATTTGTTCAAATGTACAATGGGGAATCTTTTTTTACAATTTATTTCAGTTTTTAATCAATTATTTTTGCTCATTTTACTGTTGCTGATGTGTTTTGGACTATCTTATGCTTGTTTGTTACTAAGGTCTAACTTTGCAACACCTGACCAAAGAACTGAGAGGAATTTTGACCCTCTACAACCAATTTCTCTATTTCTATGGTCAGAATTAAGAAATCTTTTTCGTAAAAGAGATTTTGAAAGTTCTTGTCTGTATTCAACATCTGAAAATAAATAGAGATAAAATGTCGAGAGAGAGAGAGTGGGAGAATGAAATGCATCAGAGGTCCCCATTTAGCCTGAATCAAGTCATGGACATATGATCACGTGGTGCATGTTTTGATTTAATTAAGATACTCCAGAGCTAAATACTACATAAGTATAATAATAATAATAATATGTATATCATTCAAATGAATTGTAATTGCTTTTACCAGTTGGAAACCACTGAAAATAAACCAAACTAATACTCTAAAGAACAAACAAGTCGTGTGTCTCTTGCAGCATAATTGCCCATATTCTTACAAATGTAAGTGTTTTAAAGAGCATAAACAGCTCCTTGTTCCCCGATGAAGTCCTTACCTTGCAGAGCCTCCTTGGCTCGATCCAGCTCCTGCTCCTTCTGGGCCAGCTGCACGCGGAGCTCGGTGGCGGACAGCACGTCGGCCGAGCAGCCTCCCTGGGTCTCCTCCAGGTCCTTACTCAACATGTCCTTCATCTGCCGCAGCAGGTGCACCTCCTCCTGGAGCTGGGCCACCTCCTCACGTAGCAGCACTGCAACATACAGAGGAGGTTAAGAGCATTAGCAGGATAGCCCTAAACATGGCCCACACGTGTGTGATTAACAGTGAATTCTTTTTTTAACCAAAGTGAAAATGTAACTACAGCAGCCAGACAAAAGTCATGTGCATACTGGAAAACCATCTCATACAGCAGCATTAGCTTTGAATAACCACACGACTGCAGAAATTGTTAATGTCTGAAATGCAAAATTTATTTAACATCACCATAGGAGGTTATGCTTTCATTTGTGTGTGAGATAACTGAGGCACCAAATTACTGTCAGTAATAGGCATCACAGAGAGAGGTGGGGTCCGCCAGATGAGTAGAGACAGTAAAGACATTGATGCTGCAATGAATTTGGTCTCTGATGCTGCCTGTTGAACCTTCTTTGTGTTGGCAGGAATTATGAAAAAAGGCGAGAGGTCTATTTAATATTCACTGAACATTTTAAAGTGCTCCTCTCCGGCATTTTCAATAAGACACAAATAATAAAACAAAAACTGCAGCACAGAGAAATAGATTTTTCTTACAATTTGCCTCACTGAAAAACTTTCAAAGTGCTTTCAAAGCATCAGCAGCAGTCAGAGGACTTCACTCGGTTTTAAAACAAGCCACAACAGGCAAACGTCACACTTCAATTTCTCACATCAAGCCTCAAAAAGGAAATATTCAATCTAAAAATTAGTCTTTTGGCACACTGAATGTGCTTGTCTAGGTGGAGCATATGGAGAGTCATTTATAGAAGGATGAGTAGAGTCATTCTGCTCAATTTCATGCATCCTCAGGGCAAAGGGGGGGAGTGTGGGGTGAGGAAAACTGCTCAGCCCCAACTCGCATGGCTCTATTATCAAGTGCTATGCATAAATCACACTCATATCCCAGCTCCAATATTACAGTCTGAAAAAACAAAATCAGAGATGAATGAGAGAACTGAGAACAGGAGACAAAAAAATGTCAAAATACTGAGAGACAAACAAACAAATCGATGACAAAATACCAATTGTACTGTGGCTTTTTGATATGAGGAAAAGGATCAATATATCGGGCTAGATGGAAATTTCCAGCAATGGTAGCCAATACAGCAAAAGCTTTGTATTTTTGTCGGGCATCAGTGATCAAGATTAGTGAGATTTAGAAATCGGATCTATAAATAATCTATATCTATAATAAATTAATTCAATAATATGACTCTTCTAGACATACCAAATGTTATCAGAAAGAATGGATCTGATTCTAATGGGAGAAACTAATAATTTTACTCTTACTGGCAGAAGGGAGAGACAATTGTTCCACACTTGAAAATTAGAAATCACTAAGCTTCATGTTGTAAAGTTTTGTATCTTAGGGAGGAAATTAAGCCAATAATGTCTTTGTGTAGTACATGTGACATAAAAGGTTCAAATCTTGAATATATTAAATGCAGACTTAAGTGTAAATTCTGTGCCCATCAGTTTCTTGCATAGAGAAACTAGGGATGTTCAGCATGATGACAAACTGTGACAACAAACTAAAACTGAGGATATGCAGTGTTCAGCCTTGCTCAGCTACATTTTAGCAAAGCATCGCTTCAGCTCTCATCTCTCCCCTGAAACTAAAATGAACTTTTCAGACCACTTCACTGCTTGTATGACATGTACCTGGTTTCCAGGGCTTCTGAGTCCGTTAATGTGTGTTCACTGACAAAAATGTAAGTAGGCTGAGGATAAGGGCTGCCCGCTAAATAATGAAAATGAAATGTAAAAAGGGGTTATTAGGAGAAGGGTCGAGAGAAAAACGTCGGCGAGTGGAGTGTCATTACACAGAGGTATACTTAATGGACCCGATAATAGAACCACATTTTACGGAGCAACTCAAGCAGCAACGCCCTTATTGGCAAACCAAAGCGCAAGATACAGTTCATTGGTTTTTAAAAAATCCTATAATACTCACAGACTCGATTAAATTCTTCTTCATTAACTTTTCATGTATTGACTGTGCAAAGGCAGCAACACAAGGAGTCATAAATAAAGGACAAGGGCACTGAAAATGTATGTTTAATCTCCGATAACAACCCATAAATACTGGTTAACATTTCATATCATTATAGAATAAAGTTACCATTATAGATATCATTGATGACATACGTTTAAATCTTTACATATCTGTACCCTGTTCAGAGTGAAAAATACTTGCGCAGTAAAAACGCTGTATACTGCACTGCTATATGGAAGTTTTTATTTCTTAACTGATTTTGATGTAAATTTAGTCACATCATTACCTCGCACAGTAAGTTATAACAGCTTTAACTTCATCAGAAAAAGCAGTAACACACCAACTGTGAGACTCATCTGTAGAAACACAGATACTGAACCAAACCTGATTGTGTCAAAACTGATTTCAGTGCTGCAACAAAGAGAAGAAACTTCAGTTGTAAAGGTGTAATTTTAAGCATCCTGTTGTTTATCACAGTGTGACATCAGAACACCGTATAAATCATAAAAAATTGTTTCATAAACAGATAGGTTATCTTGACTGCCTAGTGACAGCTGTCTGCTACTATTTTTCTGTAGCAACATTGAGCTCACACAAATATCCAAATGGCACAACTCAGGTTATAAACTTTTCGTTCTGCACTGCGTTTGACTAAAAATGAAACATTTATCATTCTGCCCTTTGCACTTACATGTTATTTATATTCTGAATGACTGTTTTTTATGCTTATTTCTACTTAATGTTTTTAAAACATGTAAAAAACAGAATTTCTTTTGTGAATGAACTGACTTATACTAAAAATACGATACAGTTTCCAAAAAAAAGCCTTCCTTGCCTTATTGAATTTCATGACTGTCTATGACAAAGTTACTTTAAATTACATTTATTTTAGTCTTGATTGGAGAGCTGCAGTTGATGTGATCAAAAATTACGAGTGCATCCCTCATAAGCAAACAGCTGAGTACTGCAGTACTTGAAGTTTTTCAGATGGTACTCACATTGGTTGTTAACGTGTACTGTTCTCAATAAGAAGCAGCCAGTGGTGGAAAGTAAGTCAGAATATTTACTCACTTGCACTTAGGTAAAAACTTTCATTTTATGTAAATGGAGAAGATTTTGAATTGACATTCTCATGCTGTTGCCTCCTGATTTAAATCAAATACTTGGTGACTCAGTGATGTCTCATAACACTGAATAATACAACCATGCGGTCTACATTTAAAACAGGTTGCAGCGATGACTGGTCCAATTCGTCCACTTTACCACCAAGAGGACCTTCAACATGTATGACAGGAAAGGCAAGATGAGCTGTCTAAATATTCCAAAGTCATTATTAGAAGAGTGTGTGAGGTGCAAACAGATACGTTATTGTCTTTTCTGGCTGCAGGCGAGCACAGTGCTGGAGCGCTCCAGATAAGACAGTCAAGAGTTTGTGTGTGTCTCTGTGTGTCTCTGTGTGTGTGTGTGTGTGTGTGTGTGTGTGTGTGTGTGTGTGTGTGTGTGTGTGTGTGTGTGTGTGTGTGTGTGTGTGTGTGTATGTGAGGTGGGGGGGGGGGGGGGGGGGTTGAAGACTGCTACCTATTTTTCAATGTCTGCATATCCTCTAGGTTGGCAAGAAGCATGTGACTGTAGCTCTGCATTACAATGACAGTCAGAGTGGGAGCTTCCTGATAAGTGCTATCTCTCCTCCTTCTCTCCAGGACTCCATACAGGATAAAGTCCTTATATGTATGCAAATTAACATGATTAATTTGTTACTTGTTTAAGTAAGTATTACATTTTGTCTCTTTTTTTTTTTTTACTTTTCAAATTTTGTTTTCATTTTTTAATATTATGCCACAAATAAAATGAATGAATGAATCAAATGTTTTGTGTAACACGTCCGGTGGAGAGAAGCATTTTCATCTCAAATCGTCTCGTGACACTAGATGTGTGTTTGTACTGATGGAGCGTTCTGGATGAATGACATACAGTTACAGCCTAATTGAAAAACACTGGGGAAAGAAGCCCACAATATGAAGGATACAATGTGTGTTCATATAAGAAACAGCTGCTATTCATAGAAAACATCTTTTCTACATAATGGTTCAAATGAATTGTAAAAAAAAGAATGTGACCCTGCAAACAAAAAGGATATGAATAAGTATTTTAGATTGTGCTCATTAAATCTGTATGTTCATTACATGCGCAGTCACATGCCGCACATCCCAAATAAGCTACAGTGTCAACAATAAAAACTTGTGTTTTTTATAACTTCTCAAACAGAGAAAAAGACAGAAGAAAAAGTGTGCGAAGGACTGTGAGCACACAGAAAGTTTGACAACACAAGGCTGTAATTTAGTTTGAAGTGGTGTGACTCTGTTGCCATCACAACCTTAGTATTAGTAGGGATGAGAGGATGTATCAGGGCTGCATGTTTGTTGCCGCTAAGTTGTTAGCTCAGCCTTCAGCACCATCTGCTCCTCGCTGGCTAAGAAGCAGCTGATTTGCTCTTAAATAACAATTCACACCTAAATCTGATATACTGTATAGCACAAAGTTAACAACAGAACTTATATAAGCAGTTTCTTACAGTTTTTATTTTATTTTGGCAGTTTTCATTCACGTCTTTCCCATTATTTCCATTGATTTTGAAAACGTACTCACCAAAGTGATTGCTAGGAGCAGTGAATACAGTGCATCACTAAAACAAAAGTCATGTCGACTAAA
The DNA here is from genome assembly GCF_022577435.1 of Embiotoca jacksoni. NCBI lineage: Eukaryota > Metazoa > Chordata > Actinopteri > Embiotocidae > Embiotoca > Embiotoca jacksoni. The sequence continues at coordinate 7,270,015 of NW_027185447.1, forward strand.
GAGCACAGCTAGAAAAAAAACAAAAAGTATAAGCAGATTATTTAAACCTCTTTAAATCTTGCCAATAGTAGCCACAAAAAAATTCATAATAATGATCCCTAACTGCTCAGGATGAATGTAAATACAAACTACTGTGCTACAGTGGCTCTAATAGTCGGCCTGTGACCTGTGATTAATGTTTAAACCTGATTCTTTGGACCACTTGAGGTTAGAGGAAGCAGGTTGTGAACATATCATCACCTCTTAAGTTTAAGTTGCAAACACATTATCATTCAGTTTGAGTTGCGTTTCTGGCCACTTAGTAAATGTACTGCAAGGCAACTTGTTAGCTCTACCTCTTTTTCATCTCTACCAAATATCCTGGGGGAAATATCTGCCTCAATAGCTGCTAAATACTCCACTATGTTTACCAGCTGTTGCTGGTGTCAGTTGGTTGGTGCTGAGCAGGTAGTTTCCTTTTAAGAGCTTTTTACTGAAAACAGCTCCCAGGTGTCGCTGAAGATGATGTTATGAGAGCTGAGTCCCCTCATGTTTTAACAGCAGACAGTGTCAAAAGAATCACAGTTTCTTTGAAAGCTGCCTGCATGCTGCCCACTAACACACCAGACCTGAACTTTTCACTCAAAGTGGTGTACAAACACCCAGGGTCAAGTAGAGGAAGCCCCTCTGTCTGGCATGGCCACTTAACTGGACACGAACCACACCTTGAGCCTTCAAGACCCAGCCGCTTAACATGTCCAGTTTGCAGTGCATCTCGGGTTTGCAAGCATAACTTGAATAAACATCAGGACTTAATTAACAGACAAAAAAACCAAAAGGAGGTCACTGGTCAAACCAGCATTAAAACATCAGACATCAACAACAAGGACAACCACCCTCCAAACATGCTGCACATGTTTTCAAGCCCAGTGACACAGACCAGAAAAGCTCTACATACCTGTACATATTTACATAGACACACACTTGTCTTTCTGTAGTTGTGAGGACACTCATTCACCAATCTAAATGTTCCCACAACATATTTATGTCTTCATAAATATGTTTGTTTTCAACAAAATTACTATAGAAAGACATGTGTACACACACACACACACACACACACACACACACACACACACACACACACACACACACACACACACACACACACACACACACACACACAGATATCACGACTGTTTTAGTCAAATTTGTAATCCCCTATTCTATTCTATTCTATTCTATTCTATTCTATTCTATTCTATTCTATTCTATTACTGTTGATAAATGTTTATAGCATCAATCTCAAAATGCTAAATCTAAAATTTTAAATACAACCTTAGTGATTATGTTATGTTTAGGAGAATATAATCATCATCAATTAAAACATAACATCTCTCAAAAGTAGAGCCACTTCAAGGCTGCATGTCTTTAAGAAGCAGATGATAGAAGCTTGTTAACGTAGGGAAACTCTCAGCGCTGGTTGGTGAACTGCTGTAGTGAGGAACATACGAGGAGTAGTCTGTCATGAAAGCATCAGTGTTTTTGGTGCTTTACATCACAATGACTACTCTCTGCTGTTCATGTGCCTCCTTACATTGTTGTTTTGCATTTTCTATTTCCAGTACCTAGGAACACACAAAATTGTGAACAGGAAATATCTTTGAATAGTGCCTCCGAATAACGTGTACCTTTGAATGAAGTCTTATCCAACTGTGAAAAGCCAATGGGATTAAACTGAGGCTAATGACAACTGATCTTTGTATCTGACTTGACCAACAAAGAAATATGTGCATTCACTGACCCCCTCCTCCATCTCTGCCTCCATTCTGTTCCAATTCCCTAAACAGGCTCGCCTTTAGATATTATGATTCATTGAAACAGTAAATAAAATCTCCATCCTCTGCCACTTATGTAAATGGATGCTTAAATGTGTGCATTTGCATAATAGCAGCCATGCGTCAGCTGACGTGCAGTTGGTAGCAGTGAATTATGAATCTGATCAGTGTCATTTCCTATTTGTATGATTTAAGCGAAATGGCTGAAACTGTCCCCCTAAATAATCCGGCAGTCTTTGTATGACAGTTTTGGTATGGTGGAAACCAGTCACAAAACTGTTCTAAAATATCAGCACTTCTCTGGGGACACAAAATCCATCATTTCTTCATGAAGTGGATTAATGGTGCAAAAAAAGAGATTATAGATCTGAGGGGGAAAAGGAACATTTCTTAAAGAAATTACAAAAGAACAAAGTGTAAATTGTCCTGAAATCTGCAGATTTTCTGGGTCCACAAGCACTGTTCATTGTACTCAGTAGATCTTGTTCCACAGGAACACATTATGTTTCTCTGGGGCTTCCTTTTGGTGATTACATGTCAATGTGATGTCACCCTGTATCTCCCACAAACTCATTTGTCCTGCACTGCTCTTCTCTCCTCTGGTTCCTCCTCCCTCTGCCTCCACAAAAAAAGCGGGACTCAGAGATCAAAGTTGCAGAAGGTCCAGCAATCTGTCAAAGAGTCCAGTGGCCACAAGGTAGCTGAAATTGGACTTGGCTGGAGTGCCAGTGGAGGTCGAAAATTGATAGGGAATGACAGTAAGTGTTTGGAGTGGAGTAATTTTTAGATTGGTTTTCCCTCTTTGGAGTGAGTGGGAGGGGAAGACTGGGTGGGCTTCAATATGCGCCCGCTACTGGAGACAAAATCAATTAACAGGCCTATTGTTTCCACAGAATTCTCATTCAGCCAGCTTGCAGAGACAGGACATGCAGGCCCACAGTATAGAGCAGATTATGGCAATACAAACGTTGCTGCTATGACAGGCAGCCAGCCCTATTGCACCACACATAATGCCTGCAGACTGCTTAACAATCTATAAATAATGGAGCAGGCACACTAACGTGAGAAAATCTTGATAGGATATTTCTATTACATACTAAATATGTAATTTAGACCCATTATGTGAATGGACTGCTTCGATTTGCAATAAAACATCCAATCTGATGAAATCAACACATCATTAGGTGGCAGATTGAGTCCAGTCACTTTGCTACATAATCAATTCCAACCATCGTCATAAAGAATGTCTTAATTAATGTCAGGGAGATGGTTTAAAGAACTGGCAATGCGCTCACATAATTTTTCTTTCTATGATGAATGAGTATATGTACAGTAAAGAATCCAGACTGAATGTAGAACGTATTGTGTCCCAGTTGCGGAGGACAAAGGATCAACCCAAATCAGGAATGTGATAAATAAGAAAGGGAATGATAGAGCAGTCAGGGTCAAGAATGTGGGAAGTAAGTGCTTTCATGACGGGAGGCAACAGCCCACATCCTTTTATTTGTTTTGGACTTGGCAACTCAGCCATGGGCCTGCTTGAATAATTACATTCAAACACAGTCTTTCTAAAACCCATTCAAGAGATGCCATGCTGGGTTAAAAACTTAACCCCTTACAGCACTCCTTTGAATACACATAAATAAATATATTATTGACTTGAGAGTGTTTATGCTAATGTGATTATGATTTTTCAGCAGATTAGTCTTCATCATTTTTGTGACCAAATGATGTGCATCATGCCAAAAACACATAATGAGAAAAATATCCTTGCGAGGTCCAATGATAAACCACAGTGTACTGCTTCTCAGAGGGCAACAGTGGAGCTCAGTCATGTCAACTTTTACCTTTGGTCAAATTTACTAATATCAGGTTACAAGTGTTTATCACAGTAAGAAATAAAAACGACTGAAGGGTTATTAAGATCATGACTAATAATTTCCGGTAGTTCATTTGAATTGTATTCATCTATGACAGGTCTGTTAAATCTACTGTGTTTGGCCTGCAGGCCAATTAATACCAATAAATCGGTTGGCCTGCACTTTCAAGTGTTTGCCCTTGCATGTGGTAATGATGAATTCATGGTCCCAGTGTTTCAGTGTGACATGTATAACAACCTTTACCCCTGTAAATAAGGCAAAGCCTCATAAGCCAGGGATTGTAGGTCCTGGTCCCACTTGGGGATGGATACCAGCAGAGTGCCGCAGACACAGTGTACTGGTTCCACAGACCGATGAGACTGCTGAGCACTAGCATTGTTGCTTCATTACATCACTGCTTTTGTGACATGGTCCCAGTGTTTTTAGTGCTTTGCATAACAATGCTTACTTCCTGCTGTTCATGTGCCTCCCTATATTGTTGAAACCTGCTCTATACACTGACTCTATAGAAGTCCCAGTGATAGTTCTTCTAATGGTTCCAAAGTGTAGGATTTAGGGGAGTTTATTATTAACGGAATTTACTTAATGTTAACAACAGTTGTCAGTGTAAAAAATGTTTCCTAAGCCAGAGTTTGTGGGTTTGATTCCAACTTGGGGAATTGATACCAGCAGAGTGGCGCAGAGACATTGTGCCAGATCCATAACCCAGACACCAATCATCCTGTTTCTATTTGGCTACATCAATCCAGGCATATCCGACATGACCGTCATCGGTTCACAAGTGGCCACCAAAAGTACAGGTGGAAATGCACTCAGGATGGATTGAGTTGATCTGTTCAGGCCACAATCAGAGGTGGCCTGGCACACGTGGTCACATTCGTTGAGCAGTGGAAACACAATGCACCCTTAGGACGCATTGTAAGACCACCTACTCAGCGGCCTTCTTTTTTAATATCAGTAAGAATAAATGAAGCTCCATCTTCCTGTGTTCATATTTGACCTGATGTGTTACCGTGACGTTACAGCAGGCTCGTTAGTTTGGGATTTTTTTTCACCTCCATTTAGTCTTTCACCAGATCTGATCTCTGCCTGCTCTTCTTTTATTTATATTTAATCTCCTGTGATTCTGCTGAGTGCAGCTGAACTGTAGCCTACTGACAGCAGGAGAAACTTACTGCTAATTTACGTTGCGAAGCAGCTGATTAGTGAATTAAAACACACGAGATGCTTGTTTCACATAACCCTCCTCTGGTTTTTATCTTTTTTTCATTTAGTTAACGAGTCGACCAGGTCCTCACTACCATTGCTGCTTTATTACGTCACTGCTTTTGTGTCATGGTCCCAGTGTTTTTAGTGCTTTGCATCACAATGCTTACTTCCTGCTGTTCATGTGCCTCCCTTCATTGTTGAAACCTGCTCTATACTACAACACTATAGAAGCCCCAGTGGCCTAATGGATAAGGCACTGGCCTCCTAAGCCAGGGATTGTGGGATCGAGTCCCATCTGGGGTGACCGACAGCAGAGTGGCGCAGCGGAAGCGTGCTGGGCCCATAACCCAGAGGTCGATAGATCGAAACTATCCTCTGCTAGCAGTCTTTTCTTAATTGCTGGATTCGTTAATGATCCAATGTGTAGGGCTGAGGTGGATTAATTGGCAAAAATGAAAAAAATGTAACATTCACTCTGGCATACTATTACTTCGAGCTTCACTTTTCCGCGGTGATTGTAGTCTAAGTGCTGTTACTATTACCGTTCGCTCAGCCACTCTGAAGGGTGGACCGATCATCGACCAGTGTTAGTGGTAAAGTGCATTGACCCTGAAGTGAAGTGTTTTTTTTTTTTTTTTCTAAGGTTAGTTGCAATCTACAACCTCACTGCCACATGCCACTAAATCCTACAACAGGCTTAATTAACATATGGCCAACTGGCCGCAACATGATACTGCTACATCTATTGCCTCGCACAAACAAGTGCATGCCCTTGCATTTGCTAATATGTCTATTACTAAATTAATTAAGAGTAAGAGTTATTTGTAGCCATCAAGTAAAATAATATTCTGTGCATTCTTTGTATTCCCAATGAACTTCCTATGCGACCATCTTGTTTTAATATTGAATGGCCCTCAAAAGAAATATTTTCTATTCAATCCCTGCATACAGATGTTTCTCTACATCGTGTCCAAAGCCGGATGCTCTGTTGGTATTCTGACTCTCTATTCTTCCTGTTTCTTTGCAGTCTTTGTAACAGAGCAAAGAGCAATTAAGCAAGCATTTTATCTGCTAGACTCCTATAAATTCCATGAGGATCAGTGGTGTTATTCCACAGGAAACTACATGCAAGAGAGCCTTCAGGCTAATGCACCTTTTCCAACATGGTTCCATTTCCCTGTAATGATAATATCCAATAGGACACATAAATCTCCAATGTATACACAATATACAGAGTTAGAAAATCACTACAGAGACGCACTGAAGTTCCTATGCACTTGGATATGTTATGGGTGCCTTTAAAAAACACAATGTATTTTAAAAGATTAAACTTTTAATTTGTTGATTTATTCTAATTTGTTGATTCTCAATTCAGTGCTAATACTCAATAAAATCAGTCTTTCACTAATAATTACACATTTTCCTGCACACCAACCAACATGGGTACTGTATGTGCACAGCACAACACATCACTGAATGCATGGTGGGATGGTGACTAATGTTTGCCCTTTGCAGGCATGTATATAAAATCAGCCATTATCTGACCTTTTATTCCAAAGGGAATATGTTTGCTTGCTCGGGAGCAAAAAAAAAACAAAAAAAACTCACTGAAAGAACTGCATTGCATATAATGTTAGACTATAACACTTCTACTTTGGCCAGGACTTAACCTCACTGTCTAGACACATGACCTTCTTCAAGCACTTATAAATAAATTAAGCTAATGTATATTCCCATTAATGTGGCTATTGTCACCTTATGGGCCATGCTAACTTTGCACTCTGCACTTCCATTCTTTTTGCTTTGATTACTATTTACCAGTGACCCTGTCACATCTCCATACTGTCCCTACCATTCATGTGTGTGTTGTAACTTGGGGACGTGTCACGTTAATTTTGGAGGATGTGCACAACCAATGCTCTAAACAGACCCAGGTTATGTGAGGCAGTCATCATGTTCAAGCAAATGCAGGTAAAGGTAAAACTAGGTACATCGCTGGCCTAAAACCAACAACAGTCACCGTGATGGGAAATATGCCAGGTTGAAATAAACTGGAATTCTCCTTTAAACTCCTTTAAACTTAAGACTTAAAGTTCACTGTGAAAAATTACGCAACTCAAATTTGAATGAATGAAATAAATGAAAACCAATAGTTCCTTGAAAAAAAAATATTTGAAAATGGTCAGCATAAATAGATACATGAGTTGTAGAGAAGGTCCTGAATCCTGCAAACACACTAATCGGTTTCTTTCAAGTTTCAAGCTGCAACTGATTGCCCAGGCATATTTGTTGTCATTGTCATGTTAAACACACACTGATCATCACAGCTACAAAGGAGGTGTTAAGAATCTGCCAGAAGGGCAGCAAAGGTGACATGCGACACTTTCATATGCAGGTTGTCATGCGAGTGAAAGCACACTTTCACTTCTGATCCTGCACACATCATTCAGGGCAGATTCCCCAAAATATATTTCACACAGCCTTTCATCGCAAATGAGATGCTGGAGTCATTAATAAAACTCAGTGTCTGTCTGTCACACACACACACACACACACACACACACACACACACACACACACACACACACACACACACACACACACACACACACACACACACACACACTCATTTTTATGGACCATTGATAGCAGATTCATCAGTGGCTCATGACGGTTGTAACGGCTAAGCTCTGACGGATGAAGGCAGCCTGCAGTGTCTGCTCTGTCTGGGAGTGCTTTGCTCTGGATTAGCTAGTCAATTCTCATGAGCAGAACAATCTCCCTGTGTCGCCCGAGGAGACGATGGGGTCACGGCTGATGAAAACAGAAAAAAACAGAAAAAACACACCTTGCTTTGGGGCACTCCATCATAGAAATCAGACTCTAATATTCTGTATTAACTGACATAATGATTAAGAGAGATCGGTATTCAGGGTAACACGTATGGGGATTGATTGCTATTTATTGGCGAGCACACCAGCGTGGAGGGTAAGCTTCAAGTCTCCATGGTCTTTAGCCATAAACTCATTATCTGAAGTTCGAAGATTACAGAGAGGGAAATGTGAAGATGTCACTCAAGCTTAAAATGTCAGAAGATGGCCCTCACTATTTCTGTCCTAAAGGTGATGTCTTCAAATTGCTTGTTTTGTTTGAAATACAGTTGACCCAAAAACTGAATTTAACAATCCTATAAAACAGAAGACAAGCAACAAATCCTCCAGCTCATTCTCATTCCCAAGGTGTAAAATACTGCAGTTTTGCCATTGGCGTCAGAAAGACAAGCACAAGGTGCCCTGTCAGCGCTGTGACCAACCAGGCTGAAGAAGGAAGTCATTTGATGGATTGGAAAGAGTGACAAAGTCCGGTGGTTGGATGAAGCAAACACAGGTTTCAGCTGGAAGACTAGTGTTAGACTCTGTGAGAAAGCCAAAGTCAAGGTGGCTTTCTTAAGTTACCTATGTAACGTAATGTATTTAACTAACGTAACGTACGTTCAGTGGACATATAAAAAGTGAAGCCAATGCGGAAGTTCCTTAAAGTTAAATACCACCAAGGGCTGCTAGAGGCTGGCTCCATAGACTCCCATTTAAATTATTTCTAGAAATACAACATTAATTAATATTTTCCACAAGTCTTTATGGTGTCATTAACTCAAGTCACTTCTTTTAATCTGAAACTAATTCCATCAATAATTAGATAGTAGGCCTTTTAAGTTTAGCTTGATTTTTTTGGTTTGTTTCTGTGTTTCTGTGTTTTTTCTTTGTTCAATGATGATGAATCTTATGTCACAACCATATGTGCACTTTCAATAATTGTTTATAGTTTATATGTTGAAATGAATAAAAAACCTAAATGACAAGTAGAAGATATTAGGCATCAAGAAGTGGTATATCTAGGGACATGTCTGGTTTGATTGACAGGCGGGGGAGCAGTCAGGCTTCCACTATTGGAGGGCGGGTGTAAGTGTCCCAAGGTTCTCGGTCAAATCTGCCCCTCGCTCCTCCCCAGATTCTCCAAATATGGTCGCTTCTAGCTCCAAAACAATATCTACGGCCGAGGTGCCAGACTTGAGGCTTTCAAATGGCATTTCATGAACCAATAGGTAAAGTCATGGTTAGATGCCGCATCAAATTTTTCATTTTACCCCAAACCATAATCTTTTCCTGACTCTAACAATGTGCCTAAACCTAAGACATCATGTGAGTATCTCAGAATCGCCATCACGCTGTGACAAAAAGACAGTATTTGACACCCTGGGATGACAATAGGTTAAATCTGTGACCAGCAAAGATTTTTTTCATAATGAATAAGTATCACTTCATTAATTAAGTGTTTCATCCCTGATCATGCTTCCCTTAGCATGATTTAAGGTTTTCACTAAAACCTGAGTCCAAGGCCGTCACAAGGAATTCACATACAGCGATTTCAATGACAACGTCACTCACTGCACTACTCCCTCCTCTCTAGTCAGCCAGCGTCGATCAAGTAGCCTCTGCTTTAACATCACAGAATCTGACATCCACATGCTGGCAAGCCTATTTCATGCTTCAGGTCCTTAGAGTAATGGGGGGCTGAACTTGTGCGAGAGTGGGGGTTATAACAGAGCTCGACAGTGAGCGAAAAACTGATCAGAGAGAGAGATAGGCAGTAATCTCGGTCACATTCCACCACAATCTGCGTACATTGACTTAAAATGTGGATGCTATCAGCCTCACTGGCCAGAACTTGCACTACTGTTCTGAGAAATACACAAACATGAGTCAAATTAAAGTCACCTAAACATAAGCAGTTCTTACACTATAACTCTGTCTAAAGTGAAACAAGATTGCAGATTTTCATTTGACATCAAAAAGCTTAATTTTTCTTTGGTGGACTGAGTATGAAAACCATCTTCAGTTTGATACCTTTTTACAGAGTTACATAAGATGCCCTCTCATTTCCACAGAATATTATTGCGTCAAATTGACAGTAATCCATCAGAACAATGCGTTTGTTTTAAAAGCTGCCTGCCATCTCTGAAACCACAAACACTGAGATTAAAGTCTTTCTGAGGTTGCAGATGGACAGATATATTGGACAGCTTTTCGAATTCCTCCGTCATGGAGATTAACAGCAGAGCTTCCATGAAACTGGAAACGGGGCAGCTAAGGTCATGAGGGATAGACGGTTGGGTGGAAGATAAGATAGCTGGTGGATAGAAGGATGGATGGAGCCATTAAAATACAACTGAAGGAGCCAGAAACTGCAAATGATCAAAAATGGCAATTCTTTCACAAACGTGACGATAAAAGTGCAGACTAGAAACAATCCTCCGCCATTTTATCCGTATTAATTCCATGCTACTTATCATCCTCCAGTATTTTGTATTTGTAGGCATTCTACTAATTATAGGATGTTGTGGTTTCAAAAATGTGTACTATTTAATATTTTGGGGGATAATTAATTTTTAATAATTAATTATGTGTACACTGCTTTCTGAGTTTGAGTGTTCATAAATTGGTGCTTTGCTAAGGTGTTTTTGCTCGATAGAAGCTACTGTTTGTGGTTTTATCCTGGACAGCTCAATGTAAATGTTAATTGGTTGCAATGGGCCAGGCAGTAAGAAGTGCTGGTTTTATACCGTGAATAAGCACGTGCCATTCATTCAGTTATAATATGAAAAAGCCTAGTGAAAGAACATTTAGCTTGTTCTGTAACTTGTATTTATACTGTATTTCTTCTTGGTTCCTATTTATTGTTATTAGGTGTAAGCAATGTGCTATTAAGTTGATTTTCCCTGGGTGTTTTTGTTAAGCATATTGCAACCAAATAAGCAGTCAGAGTTTGGGTGTGCATGAGTGGGAGTTAAGTAGATAACAAAGCAACATTTTTGGTTTTAGAAAAATATTTCTGAGTGTGAGCAGAGCCTTAAAAGAATTCAAATTCAAATGATTGAACCTATTAGAAGGACAGAAAGATTAGCTGAGACAGGTAGCTAAGAGGTGTCTGGATGTGTGCTAGAGCTCATATGACAGAGCAGGTGTGAAAAATGTGTCTGTATGTTTGTGTGCATATTGTTGTGAAATGACCTTTGGTGCCGAAGGCGAACTAACTGTGTTGTTATTAATAGTCTGGGCCAAACGAGAGGGCAGACACTGTGTCACCATGGATATTTCACCAAACTGTGGAGTCCACGCATACACACACACACACACACACACACACACACACACACACACACACGCATACACGTATGCGCGCACACACACACACACACCCACACACACACACACACACACACACACACACACAACAGGCACACAGGCACACAGGCACACAGCGTACCTGCATGAGGTGGGCCCTGACCACTGTGACGAAACCTTGCAATCTTTCATATCAACCAGGCACACACATCAACAAACATACTCCTTGGCCAAAAATAACAATAATTGTGTCGCTTTGTGGTTGTACGCCTCCAGCAACCGGGAAAGTTGTAGTGTACACTCATGCCTGTCCAGACTCATAAATGTAGTGACGATTTTGAAGGAATTGGGCCAATAAAGGGGATTCTGATGGAACACAAAGTTGTCTGTAAATGATGCTTCAAATATAGATGTTGCTGCAACGAAGCTACAAATTCTAAAACATGGACACTTCACACACATCTTCAACCTGACAGCAAAGAAGATCTCTACAATCAGCACAGTTTCAAGGTGACACACAAGATTAGTGTCACCAATTCAGTATTTGACCAAATGTGAAATATTGTAATGATCTTCCTTTTATAAATAATGGCTAAATAAGTGTTTTTTCAGAACATTACGATGTCACAGAGAATTGACCTTTCACAATTTTGGATATAAAATATAATTTCAGTATTTTATCCAATTAGATGTGAAAGATTGTCATACATATCATATGAATCCTTGAGTTATGGCCACAAATGTGGTTTTAGAGGTCAAAGTGACCTTTGACCAACACATTTTAATCAGTTCATCCTTGGGACCCCCGTAAATGTTTATGCCAAATTTGAGAAAAGTCCCTTTTGGGTTTCCTGAAATATCGCGTTCATGAGAATGGGATGCACTACCTGAAAACGTAATGCCTTCGGCTACAGCTATTGCTATGCTGGTGCAAAGGCATAAAAACAGGCACCTAGAATTGTCATGCCAAGAAGACAATGATCATTTGGTAATAAGTGTTTCGCAGTTATACGGTGCTTTTTTTTACCCAAGCAGTCTATTTCACAATTATTGCTTCCAATCACACACACACACACTTACACACCAACGGCAACCGCACAAAGGTCCTATTGGGACAAATTTGGGAAGGTCTTGCCAGGGACACTTCGGCATGTCCACAGGAGGAACCTGGGATTGAACTGTCAACCTCACTATTAGCGACCCGATCATTCATCTGAGCCACAATCTACCATTTGGCAGACAAATTTGAATATGGAGGTGCCAAAACAACCCTGGACACATCTTGAGACATTCAATAAGATTCTGGCACTGAAATATGAAGCTAATGGTTATGGAGTTACATTTGTTCAGTTCTCAAAATGAGAAGGGCCTCTGTTGACAGCTTCAGTAAATGGCTCTGCAAGATTGAAAAGACTGTCACTGCAAATGTGAGTTACCTTTTCAGTGACTTAAAGGGAGCCGGTTCTTTCATCCATCCATGTATATTTGATGAGCTGTGGATGAATGGACAGACTCTGGAAACAGCACCCAACAGAGGGACGAATTTGATTTGTGACAATGACAAAGTAAGCAGCCACATTAATCTGTGCTTTAGAGTAAATGCGATTAGGCACAGAGGTGTTCAAACAGGGAGATAGATGGAACATACTAAAGGCTCCAATCAGTCCACCCTCACTGAAATAGAAAATTACTTCACGCTCTTAGAGAGTGGCAAATCTCACTTACCATGGCTAATGATTGTTATAGCTGCTTTAACATTGTCCCTGACTGGTTTCAGACAGGCAGCTGATTATCTGTAACTTGTTCCAAATCTGTGTCTGCCACAACCAGAAGAAACTAGCTATCACCTGAGGGAGCCGCTCTCTGCATTCACCTGCGGCACCGTCAGTGAAAGAGGGCAATTACACAACAAAGACCAAAATCAGCTGCTCTCACAATTATGCTGTCAAACTGATCCAACTGGAAACACAAACATGCATCTATGCACTGATAGGCACATATGCATAAATGGTCAGATTCATGCATTTGGAGGCACATAAATGAAGGTACCAACGCACAGCCCTGACCTGATCCTCAGTGAGTGTCAGGTCAGTCAGGCGGTGACAGGCTGTCCAGTGGTAACCAACAACAGCTTCTGTTTTCCAGCTTGGTTCACAGAAGGTGTTAATCCACGGGGTTAAACCCACTCTGACATCCCGTCAGTCCTCTGAAACACTGTTTTCTCTGAGTGACAACTGCGAGACATAAAGGAGCGGTGTAATCTGAAATGACGCGGGGTGTCGGTGGTTGACTGGCAGGCCTGGCAGAAGCAAAGGACTGTGGTTTTAATGTGGATTTAACACAGAGAGGACCAAAATTCTGCTTGGACATCACCTAAACCTATGATTATACATAATCTGCTGCCATGGTTACAAGCAATAATGGCTGCATGACTAATGTTGTCCAATTCCAGTTTGCAAAGACAAACCACAAATTACCTAGGCAGTAATCACAGAGGCTGTCGGAGAAATGTGAGACGGAAAGGTGAGTAACTGAGCACAATTGCAAATACATAACCACACCTAGGATAGTAAGTTGTTAGGCAAAGACAGCCATCCATAGCCTCCAGGTGTTTGGTTTTGCTTTTAAAGCACTAATTGTGTCACAACCACACCTCGAGGTTAAGCTTGAGAGGTTTACATTACTTGCTTGAAAAATGCAACTCTGTTTGACCAGATTTATGCCACATTTCTGGGCTGTCAGCAAATGGAGTTTTTCTAAAAACATAAGCATAAAACACAGGGCTAATCTCTCTTGTTATGTGAACTTTTACCTTTTAGTTTGGGCTATCTTTGGTCCAAGGTTGAGAGACAGTTAAATGACCAGGATACATGTGAAATGCAGGTATTTGGAAGCAAAACAGTAACATAGATGAATACTGATAGTTGTTCTCACAATTGTAGCATTTTTCAGCTGAAGTAATTTAATGCTTTCTAGTCATAATAGTCTGAAGCCGCTTGCGCTGACACAGCAAAAATTCCTGTGTGAATGCAAAAACCTGCATTCAGGCTAAAAAATAGAGCTAACGACCCCAGACAGCAGTGTTTGCATTAGAAACACAGCACAATGACCTCTTTATCTAACTATATAAACACTGCTGCTTAGAGACAAACTTCACTAGACTGAGATCTTGTCACTGATTTGTCCTGAAACAGCCCAGAATAAAATAAAGTTTGTGTGAATCAATGTCATATTTTTCAATCTTTGATGATTTTTGTCAATGATTGGATCCCCACACTAACGGCCATATGTCTGCAGATGCAAGAAAACTCAAATCTCTTCCAGTTGGGAAAAGAGACAAATTCATAGCAGACTGTTTGTTCCCACGTTGAGACAATAACAGCTACTCTGAGGCCAGTGCAGGTTAAAGTCTCCCAACGGCTCAACACTAAAACAGGTGACTGACTGGATGACTCACTATCAGACGTGACACCTGCCAACATGTCAGCCTGATGCTCTTCAAGTTAAATAGTAGACAGATCTCCCCTCCTGGGAGCTTTAGTCCACAAAAACACTGAATGTCACCTTTGACTTTTCACTGTGAAACCTTTCGAAAGTGAAGGACTGGAACTCACTTCACACCCCAATAAAGTGTATCTGCTGCTGCACTTGTTCTCCACTCACTCACCAGACCTTCCTTGCTCGCCGTCAGACTTCATCCCCTCCTCCGAGGGGAGTTTTCTGGAGGATTCCAGGATCTGTCACGTGTGTGCCGGAGACTCTCAAGGCAGACACAAGGGCAAAATCCAAAAATCCTTGTTTCTCAAGTGGCCTTCACTCAAACACCGCCATTCTTTATTTTTTCCCTACTAAAATCAGGCTCAGTTGCCACCAGGAAATACATCAAGGACCTGTCGCTGTGTCTTTCCCTCTCTGAGTGTACCTGTTGAAGGCAACTCCCACAAGTTGAATGATACAGTACACTCAGCCCCTCCCCCTCAACTCTAATAGTTTACTAGGTAAGCAGAAGGAGGAGCTCAGTGGGGCTGTCTCTATGATTTTCCCACATTACTCAAACATATACACACACAGACATGCGCACACACATGCACCAATGAGAAAAGGAGCTGGGCCATGGTGTGGGTTTACAGGCAAGTGGGTGTCGATTTGTGTGTAGTCTAATACCAGCAGGCTGCACAGCGACAGGTCTGCCAGCTGTTGACTTGCCTGAGGGTTTGAGGCCTGAGTAAGCTAATACCTCTAAAATAACATGAAAACCTGTAGCGCAAATAAAATGACCACTTCTGTGGGAAACACTGAAACACATGAACAACATTTTGTGTTATTTTTTCAAATCCACAGTTATTTTTTCAAGTCCACAGTTTGGAGTAACGTTTACTCTTCAAACTAATCAAGTTCTCTAGAGTAAAGTAGGGGCCTCGGCAGCACAATAATGTACAGATTTAGAACCAAAATCACGGGATACACACAGGATATTGTCATCATTTCGTGGATTAAAATACAAGTCCCTTCTAAATTGTAATAAACTGGGTAATTTTATAAGCATTCTTTCAAAGCCATTTACATTTTAGTACATTAACATCTTTTAATTGTTTTTGTTGGCATGGAAAGTAAGCAAACAGTTGCATGTTATTTGTTCACACTCCCAGTGACATGTTGTACGAGTCAGGGAGGTGAGCGAAGAGTGAACGAAGGTGATAAAGTACGACTAGTCAGACAGAAGAGGCGCTGATGTTAAAATAAGGTGATAAGCCTATGTATTAATTGAGATTTATTCATGTGTCTGCAAGAACATGATAAAACAAAGCAAAGATAAAACCTTTTTAAATGAGCAGAATGATGACTCGGACCTTAAACATCATTTCCACAATGCACTTAGTCATAATGACAATTAGTCATAAAAAAAGACGAAACAGGAGACAGATTAATTGTATCTTCAAGTTTTTTCTGTAACGATTATATATTATAAAGATAAGGCAGCAAATTCTGTCAGCCAACCTAAATATTAGTACAGTCACAAAAAAGTCGAGTCACATAGTCAACATGAAGTCACATTTAAATGGATCAACAAATATATTCTTACATTACAGAATATAAATATTCTACATTCAATATAGTCTAAGTCCATTCACACTGTACTTCGAATAGCAAGCTAATGCTGGTAGCCAGAAGCCATCTGTATATTTCAGTACAATGACACGACATCACAGAAGTGTGTGAGATGTCCATTGCTAATATTTCTAAGTCATTAACAGCTGTGGCAGAAGGCTTGATTAGCTGCTCTGCAGAGTGTAACATTTGAGAATCATTCAATGTATCTTCCTGCTCCACAAAACAATAAAGCAGCTAAAGAAAATAATCTCTTGTTGTCTATTGTGACCATACATAATATACAAAGTCTGGAAATTGAATACTGCCAACAAAAGGTTTGTTAGTGGGCCTGCAGCTCAGCTGCTTCCTCCTCTATGCTCAACCGAAATGCTTCAAAATAAACAGTGAAGACACAATATGCTATTTAATACAGTTTTGTGAGGCCAGATTAGAGGGGGCTTTGTCTTGTGAACATGACTGTGCATGTGCTTATGTAATGATTACCCCTCATGATAACACATAAAGGCTGCTCAGCAGACAGCAGGCAGGGAAACTGATGAGTTACAATGTACGCAAGTGGAATCAAGTCATTGATTTTTGTTGGAACTTATTTTCCTCGTACAGTCCCGGTGCCATTTCATGAAATAGGAACAAATACCTTTTAGACATGGTGAACAGGAAAGCTGCTGTTAACGCAGCTATAATGGACATCACGTGCCTCCGCCGAGTATGCAATGGCTTCACATTACAAATCCAAGGATCAGACATGACTCCGCTATTTCCCAATTCGGGAGAAATGAAGTTCAGGAACAGAATCTGAGAAAATATATAATAGTGTCATTTATCAAGGGAAAGCTGTGGGTTGTAAAGTTCTTCCAATGCAGCGTGACCTGGTAATTTGATGACATTGTTTTTACCACATAAAGATGAGGCTGCTAGCAGGATACAACATTTTAATTACACTATTCCTGCTCCAGACCTGTTGGAACATGCAAGCTGGTGTGTAAGGTAACCAGGAAGTGGTCCAGCTGCAGCTCAGGCTCCGACACTTACAAAGACAAAGTGCTAATCAGCAGGTCTGTTGGGTTTCCTAATTAAAAGAATGTACTTGGCATGCACTCGCTATCTACACTACATTAAGACAAATCAAATCACACTACAGGGACCACGGAACAACAGAAAATTTGCTGTCTGTGTCACGCATGGCTTTGCCTGCATGATGATGAAAAATATTTACCTGTGTATAGCAGTTTAGGTCAAAATTGCTGATGCTTACATTTCTGCATGTTTCTAAGTACTAGATGCCTGGAGGTGATGAGCTGAGAACATTATCCTTTAAATGAAAATCAATTGAAGCAGCCAGCCTCTCTTTTTCTCTGCAGCCAGGTGCACAAAGTGAAGCAAGCAACACCTCACACAACCAGAAACATGTCAACCTGTCATTGTTTTTGCGAGACAAAAATGGGAGTAAAGATCAGTAATTAATTAAAATTGTGTGTGCATTGTATGTATGTGTGTGTGTGCATGGATGCAGATGGTCAGCTCTTTTATGTGAACAAAGTGGCGTCCATCTTTTAAAAAATGGCTGTCTCCAGTATCTTTGTAACAACACACAATAAACATGTTAATGGTCACCATCTCCTCATGAATTCACATTTTTCCTACCTCCTATTCTCATGATCTTTCCCAGCAGTGCAGCTTGCTCGGCAAAAACCTTGAAGCCACCCTGTATGAAATATCAGCCCACAACTGACAAAGTGTGATCTAATGGAGAAAAAATAGCGGTGAACTGTGAAGAAGACAGAGTAAAAAGGGAAGAGCGGTCCAGGCGGGGAATTTATTATTGCCTATACTACAAAAAATAATGGAGGGAGATGTCGTGGGCATGCAGTGGTAACAGCAGTCTGAGTCATTGTAAAACGATGGAAAGGGTAAATCATCTCTGGAACAGATAGAACAGAAAACTGCTGCTGCTCTCTTTGAATTTTCGACCATGCTGCAAGCTGGTTGGTGAGGTCAAATCAGGTGTTCTCGTGCAAGTGTCAAAAGTAGTTTTCTGCTCTATATGATTCAATAGTGGGCCATTTTTTTTTTTTTTTTTTAATATGTTTTTTTTGGGGGTATTTTGCCTATATTTGATAGTTAGAGTAGAGATAGACAGGGGAAAAAAAGGGGGAATAACATGCAGCAAAGGGTGGGAGTTGAGCTGGGGACTCAGCTGCTGGGGGCATTTTAGCCCATGTGGTGTGTCCTAACCACACAGGTCACTCTGTACTCAATGTAACTCAAATGGCACTGTGTTAGAAAAACTAAGAGGTCACATTGTTAAGGATGTGTAACTATAGGTGAGGAGGTGGAAAGTAACTAAATACATGTAACTATATTTAAAAGTGCTGTACTTAAATATAGATGGAAGTAGTTCTATTTCGTGCTCGTTCAACCAATATGGTTTTGCTGCACCACATGTATTTTACAGATATTAGTTACTTCGTGGATTAAGATTTTACAACTATAAACATACTGTATGATCTTTCTCCCTCTCTCTCTCTCTCTCTGTGGTAGATTTTCTTAAGTGTATGAATGATATCCATTTTTAATCCTTTTTGACACATCTAGTTTGAGTCACACATCAATGAGTTTGAAGGCTCATCAGCTGTCATAAAACACTGCAGAGCGGTTAATATTAGTCTGGAAATAATCAGATCAGACTTTGCCTTCTTTAATGAGGTCACAGTTAACGTTTCCCTCCAATGACTCCTCCATGTAGACCGTTTGTGCACGAACAGAGTGAGGCGATGTGGCACCACTCTGGTGTCAGCTAAACATTCTTGCAGTTCCTGTATTGTCATTGGAGGAGGGTTGCTTTGTCCTTCTGTCTACCAGACGTGCAGCTTTATCTGAAAGTTTTATTGGGATTCCATATCTTGTTTTGACCTTCACAGTTCCCCTTAACTGTCATTTATTAATGACAGTGTAAACTGAAGGCGCTTTGATATCATTTTACAGTCTCCAAATGCTTAACAGACATCAATTAGCTTCATTTTCATTTTCAGTCAGCTGCTTACAGGAGCCCATGTTGTTGAGTATCACCACGAAAGACTATCAGCTCTGCAATTTCCATCAATTTATAATTCCCATGTGGTATGCGCTCCAACCACTCAGCTGTCAGAACAACACATGGTCAGATGTAAATGTATGTTTCATGTGGGGGTTGTAGTTATTTTTTGTAACTTCAAAAATAAACAAAATACGTAACTTGCCCTGGTGTACCCAAATATTTGCATACAGCTGGAACTGCAGAGATTTCATAAAGAATGTTGAGGTCCCGGATTTGGTATGACCTTCAAGACGATGTCATTTCCTCTCCCATAAGCTTCACAGATCTCACCTTTTCACTCTTTTTACCCCAGGCAAAGCCCTTAAAAAGCAGGGAGGGCCAAAGTTAAAATGTCAACTTGAAGCTTTTGTTTGAAACGAGACCTCAAGGTATGAAACCTTATATTGTTAATCTACTGGGAGTCTAAAAAGTATCTGTCTGCTTTAACTTGATCTTCTCTAAATTGCATGCTATATTTATATCTATATACTCAACCAGAGCCGCTCACTTCAGTCTTTATGTTCTTTATCAGCTGTCTTACCTGCCTCTGCCTTCA
This sequence comes from Embiotoca jacksoni, assembly GCF_022577435.1. Classification (NCBI taxonomy): domain Eukaryota; kingdom Metazoa; phylum Chordata; class Actinopteri; family Embiotocidae; genus Embiotoca; species Embiotoca jacksoni. The sequence continues at coordinate 7,289,847 of NW_027185447.1, forward strand.
CGTTTAGTCGTCACTGAAAATGAACCAGCCGTTACCACTCAGCTCTCTTCCAAACATGCCAGCTCCAACAGCCACTGTCCCTCTCCACCACCACCTCTTCTGCCAATTCCCTGCTGCCAGACTCCAGCCTAGATTAGCTACCTGTGGGACTTTATAACATCCATTTGAAGGGCAGGCAGAAGGTAATACAACTGGTTGTACCATTTGGCTGTTAGCCTTGTGTCAAGTCTGAATCCAAGGTGGAATTCAGAAATAGAAAATACAGCTCCATTATCACCAGGGCACAATACTGCACCAAGGTAAACCCACAACCTAATGAAGGTGTTAAAAGTATAATAGGTACATTTTTTTAAACTAATGTCCAAAAATGATGAGACTTGTGTTACATATTTTGTTGATTTTTTTTTAACTTATATTATCCCAACTTTTTCCGACAAAGTTCAAACCTAAAATTATGGGGAAACTGTGGCATCGATTACGGTTATGGCCCATTTTGTTTTGGTTGCCTGTCAATGTCAACATATTCACTTGACCTCCTATACCTGTTATAACTTCTGGGCAAACACTGGGAGAGTAGTAGCTACACTGACTACCGAAAGCTGGTTTACTACAGCAGCTAAAAATAGGATTTCCATGGGAGCTGAACTTTGCCCCCAACACGGTAAATAAAATGCATTTGATTAGTTAAATATAAAATGCACAGAGCAAGAGACAGCAGGTGAGCGAGAGGGAGTCAAGGCATCGCTAACTACGAAGCTAAAGATCGATTTTCATTGGAAAAGGTGGTTGTTTAATAATGACTCCAACAAATCCCATGATCCCATGCTATTTCATGACATTATCAAACTCATTATTTCATAATTCTTTTGATTAAGAGACTCTTAGCAGAAGAAATTACATAGTAGGCTGAACACTTAAGAGAACATTTCTGGAATCGTTTTTAGGACTACAAAATTAATACACGAAAAACATCTCAGAGGGAACCGAGAAGGAACAAAGGGTGTTTAATTCTGAGTATTCAACATACTTAAGTTTGGGGCTGCACTGTAAAACAAGAAACAAATATTTGATCATTTGATTAAGTTATTGATTAAAAGGAATAGCAGCAAAAGAGCTGCATGTTTGTTCTGAGTGTCTTCTGAAGGGGCCCTCCGACAAGTGTCAAAGTAAGTTTATTTATGGTTGGATCTGCAATTTTTTGGGCACCTTTAGTTCATGATGGAGATGAAGGTTGTAATTAGGGCTGCGTGATATGAAAAAAAAAAATCAAACACTAAAATATTTATAAATCAAAGATCATGTTAGTTTTAACCAAATAACTGATGATATGACCATAGCAATAAAAATTGGTGCTTTCACAAGATACTTACACATTTACAAAATATTTATAAGTACACAATCATCCATAATATGGATATAATGAAGTCAGAAAAGGCAAATAATAGAACAGCTACAACCGTCTGATAAGTTCAGAAAATTACATCACTTTACTGTCATATAACACTTATGTCATATCAGAATATTACAATATTCAAAATCTGAGATGTTTTGTGGTCTCACATAATGATATTGATATAATATCAATATAATACCCAGCCCTTTGTGCACTAATATTTTAGATTTAAAGGTGCTGATTTTGATCCAAGTTGATTTGTATTCAGCTACAAACAAACCTGTTGTTAACGTTCCAATGACGCCAACTGAACAACTGCACTGGTAATAAGCACATATCTCTGGCTTTAATTTAACACAAATTTTAAGCCCGAGAGGCCCCCAATTGGAGGCCAGAGAGAAGACTTGGCAAAACTATTATTACAATATGGACATATATATTGATATTTACACATCTGAACAAATCTCACAAGTGTTCCCTTTATTATTACACCAACATTATTCAAATAGACCTTGTGGTTGCAGAGATATACTCTTTTTATTATGGGTATGCAATTTTCGAGCAGAGGCCTAAAAAATAGGTGAGTTTTTAAAAGGTTAATACTTAAATAACTTCATACAATTTAGGTCCAGAAAATGTCAAGTATATTTTAAGAAAATACAGATAAGTATTATCTTATTTAAAAATTCTTCAAAATCCATTGTGTTTTACTTTGTGACAACTATTACTAGCAGAGCGATGGCTTGCAGTGAGCACAAAGCTTATAAGCTGTCACAGAAATGAAAGGACTGAAAACACATAGTGTGTGCTTAGACATATTTTCACATCACATCATATGATGTATGGAGAATATACATTGAAGCCTAAGTTCGATGTAACACTTTGAGGGGCTAATTTATGTAGATACTGTAGTGGTGTAACCTGCCTCTGAGTGGATTCTGTGGGATTAAGAGAGACAAAGAAAACAGTAACAGCGTTCAAGAAAGGCTCAGTGGGGGGAAAAGTGGTTCATATAAGTTTGTGTCTCTGAATTGTTCGTAAGTTGTTAGCTTGTTTGTTCCAACACACTCAAACACTGACATGGACCCACGCACAATTTTTCAAAACAAATCAAATTTCCTTTGAAGACTGCTTAAATTAAGCCTTTCAACACAGACAAGTCTAACTTTTTGACTTCCTGACCTTTGAGTTCTTCTTCTCAGCAGCCCTCTTTAATGAAGCAGTTAGAAAGTGACAAAGACTAGAGATAATCAATCTGCTGCTCTGCTCCCTGGGTCCATTTCGACCTCTCAGTAGCTTTTTAATGGAAAGGCCAGAGGACACACAAGCACACAGACAAGCCCCTTTGTCTATGAACGCTGCAGCACAATTTTTGAGATTTCATGAGATCACATTTCTGTGTATCCACGGCACAAAAAAAAAAATCCCATTAAATGATGATTATGTCCACTGTAATAAGGCTGAATTGCCTCTTCTCTTCTTCTGTCATACCAGCAGTCGTCTGGATTATGTCAAAACACTGAAGGATTCTTATAACAAAGTGACCATGACCTTGTGACCATTACATATCTTATATAATAATATTGTTCTGCTGAGTTATTGCATTCTGGCATAATTAAGTGACATTAAAATAAAAAGCCAAATCTAACTATCACAAATCTGTCTAAGTATTTCTGAGCAGCTATTTCTGTTGTGAGTAAATTGCAGTGGATATTATTGCTGCCAGCAATTTAACTGCCACTCTCCCAGTGGCTGTGAGAGGGGGCTTTGATGAGGGCAGGTGTTTTGGAAAGTGTCAGCACATGAGAAAAATGGAAGTGCTCAGCAGAGAGTACTCCACACATTCACCCACACACACATCTTTACCTTCAGCCTTTCATTTATTGTTCTTTGGTTCATTTGTCTCTCTCCTCCCCTCTTCTCTGTATGATTTTCTCTCCTGACTCAGAATCCATACGCAGGCAGCCATATGTCCTTATCCGATCTTTCACCTTGTCCTCCTCCTCCTCCTCCTCCTCATCCTCTTTCTCCTCCTCCTCACAGTGCTCTTCAGCTCATTTCCTCCCCACTTCTCCCTCCCTGTCTCTCCTTCCCATCTAAGCCAATTTTCTCTGGAAGCCCTATTTGACTTCTTTGCATTGACCTTCCTATTTAAACCAGCGCACATGGCAAGCCTCACCCAGCCGGTGACATCATTACCACTTAATGTGCAGAAGCAGCACCTGTCTCTGTAATGATCTAGCACCCGCTGCTTACGTTTGTTTTCCCTCTCCTTCCTTGTCGCTCCTTCTTTCCGCAGAACTGAGATGAATCTGCTGATAACACACAGCCCCTTGGTTCCCTGTTCTCATTCTGATGAAACTTGTGGTGATATACGCGGCCTTGGCCTCTGCAGGGGTTGTGTGTGTTTTCCCTGAGTCGGCACATTTGCAGCACCCAGGAAATGACTCTAGATGCGATGCACCAGCTGCTTCGTGCTGCAGGAGAGTGTCTTCTTAAGCACCCAGTACAAATGTGTTAATTTAAAAGTGTGCATACATCTGTCCATTTCAGTATAGTATCTGCTCTCTTGACTTGTTTTATAACATAAAAAATATTGAATTTGAAAAGTAACTATAAGCTGCCTCATAAATGTAGTGGAGGAAAAAGTACAATATTTCCATAGAGAGTTGCCAAAAAAAGTTACATTCCACCACTGTAGTTAAATACCGCATATGGTTTTCCTGACTATTTGTGATCACTCTGAGTATCATCACAGCATCGACCGACGCTAATAGGAGAGAAGAGAGAACTGGCAGCCAAATAGACCCCTAAGCAAGACACTGTAATGAGGAAAAGGGCCCCTGGCGGCTGCCTGGGTGACACGAGAGATCCATACTGAAGCTGGCAGCCTTACAGGATACACTGTTTGAGAGACACTTTTGTACTGGTGCCATCGTTAGCATCTTTGATCCTCTCAACAAGACTCCCATGTCCTTGAGAGAAGCTTTTGTCATCAAAGTGCTAGAACATGTAGACAGACGACACACAAACTGCTAGAAGTCTGTTTGTCTGGAGACCTGATGACACTAACAAGAGACCTGTCTGACCACCCAGTCAGATCACAGTCAAGGAAGTAAATACAGTCTCTAAAGTTTATAGGCTGCTATCTGGGATGATTCTTGGCGATACAAGTGACTGAAGACACACAGAAGAACTGTACTCAGAGGTGACTATGGAGTAGGATAGTATTAAAAGGTCTAAATTGGTTAAGAATTGAACAAAGTGTGAAAAAACAACAACATTAAATCAAAATATGAATAAAGTACTTCCAAATGCAGTCATATAACAACAAACCTGTCAACATATTTAAGAAATTATAAGCTAAACTTTTTTCATACTTACAAATATAATTTCTATACTTAATGATATAGCATTTACAACAATCTAGGCAGTTAACAACAGTCCCTATTATCCACAGTAATGTCAAGTGATGCTCATTGCAATGACAGGTGCAGCAGCAAATGTTGAGAACGGTGAAGAATTGATGACTGCAGAAGTGCTCCCATTGCTCTCACACCATAATGAAATCCTGTTGTAGCTACTCTTGGCAAAGTCACTCTACCTCCATCTCATGTATTTGCAGGTGCAAATACAGTCATGTGTGTACAGTCTTGAATAACAGGTTAGCACTGCAACAGAAAGCCCATTTTCCCGTCAACCAGCTCCGATTCAATAGAACTAATCGACTCTTACCTTTGTCGAGGGAGGCGTCCGGAGAGTTGAAGTCCATGAGGCTGCTGATTTCAGTCTTGTAGCAGAGGTCAGTGGCTGGCGGCTTCTGCCTCTGGTGGGGAGAGGGATCTGGGAGAAGAACAAATAACAACAAGGTTACTTTGACAGATAACATGGGGAGTGATTTGGAGAGATACTGAAGGTAAACAGATAGAGGAATACATGAAAGCAAGATGAAAAAAATATTTCCAATTAAATACAAAGAAGAATACCTCTTTGAAATTTCTAAATGTACCTCACTGATTATTTTTAGCTAAACGTGTGTTTCATTGCGTGGATTATGTTTGTTAGTGTATATAGAATAAACTAAGAAGAACAACTAGAGCTTTACATTGTTCTGACTTTCATTAAAAACTCCTGTGCAGACAGCAAATAGCATAAAAACAGAGACAAAGCTGCTGTATACTCAGACTGCACAAACACATGATACATCAAAGTCGTCATCAGCTAAAGTTTTCTATTATGCACAAAAATATATGGTAGGGTACAAATTAAATATGTGCAGGAACCAGAATGATTAATGCAACACAACACACCAATCAACTCCACAAAATCCCTCTCACTACACATAATGAACTTTTCCTGCTCTCTCCTTACACGGCACTAACTCCACAGCATTCATCAACACAGCTACTGTCTCCGGGGGGAAGCGTGAATACACGTCTGTAGTAAAAGCACACGAGCTTAAAACACATGCAAGCGCACAAACACAGACGCCGCTTTGAGAGACTGCAGCACACTCAGATAAATATTAGCATTTTTATGACCATGAGTGTGATTTGATTTCTGGTGAGGTTCAGTAGTTTCTAATATAGTTTTTGGTTCCCACCAGTGGCACGCAGTGAATGCATATTGAATGCATTGCTCCAGGTCAGCTCACATAAGTGTGTGTGCTAAAATGACTTTGTCACTTCAACATGTACAGTCGACTTCTAACCGTCCTCCCAATGCAGCTCACAGATGCATAAAAGGTTTAAGTTACACTCCAAGTCTGCCGACTGATGCTTTTAGAAGAATAATTTGCTTTGCAAAAGATACAAAACATTCTTCAACAATTAAGATTCTGCTTTGTTCACAAACTAAAATACACCATGCAGCAAACTGCAAGTCTTTTCACTCTTTAACCTCCTCTCTGGCCTGCCATTGCTTCAACACCCACATATTAAGACACTGTTACTGGTCATATTATTTGCAGTAATTGAGCACAGATGTGTCTGGAGGCTCAAGTTCTAGGGGTACTGCTGTCATTATGGCACGATTAGTCATCAGGCGAGATGGGCTTTATAAGGCTACAAATAACAGCCTGGCAGCCTGCCCCCTCCTCAGGTGATTGGCAAAAGTGCATGAGGGCTGTTTTTTTAAAAAAAAAAACTGCATATAACTTTTTCCCACCTTGCAAATGTATCATATTTTTTCAAACTTGCCCATGGTGCAGCCTCTGGCACCGGGAACACAGTTGTCAGGTTTTTTTTTTCAATAATGTTAAAATTCACAGTGCATACTTATCTGCTATGTTCAAGCTGCTGCTGCCCAGTAGCCTCATGAAAATGTTTTATCTTCCCTGCATCGCGCCTTTGACAGGCCTTCACCGACATTTAGAAACTCAGGGGAAAAGGTGGAATAAATGCAGAATAAAGAGGTAAACCATCATGGCGGCTGGATGATGGAGAGGAAATGCAGAAAAACATACTGCAGTGAGCTCAGCTGTCATTTTAAATTTTGTTTACTGAAAATGTAATTCAAAACTAAATGAAACTTAAGTACCAGACTTAAGTAACAGACCAGTATTTGGTTTATTAATAAACTCTACATTGTCTTCACAAGTCTTAATTCAGTCAAAACACATGCAGGTGATATTTGATTATACTTTAACTGGCACTGTCATAAGTTTACAATACTACAATGATCAAAAACCTTGCACTTTAGCAGTTTGATACAAAAAAAATGGATAACAAGAAATGCATGTTTTTCTACTTTGCAGTTTTATTTTCGGCTTATTTCTGAACTTAAATCATCTATTAAAAAGCAGGTTTAAGAAGTCTGACATCAAGAACCAAGAAATCATAATCTGTAAATTGACTGGATGAGAGTTAGCAGTAAGGAAAGAGAATGGTCAGGCTGCTGTTCATTATTCTTTAGTCTTGGCATTGTAAAATGGTATTTTTTAGCCAAATTAAGTTATCAAGGAGGCGGTTGTGATGTTTTCTCGGTCACTGTTCATGTGACTGAATCAATATCCTCTTGAAATCACTGAATATGTGGGCATAGTGAGGTCTCAGTGCCTCATATTGATCTTTGGGCCTTTTGCTCGGCTCACTTAAGCTGCAAGTTGATGATATGGAAGAGTGGGAGAAACAATGAAAAAATGTCATCTCTCTTGTTGTTCCTTCATTATGCTACCTCCTGCGCTGCACCTCAAAAGAGAGTCAAGCTTTCTATAAACCTCGACTGACGCTTGTTGTATGAACCATGTTTGGAGGTGATCCATTAAGGATTTGAGATAAGAGCATCATTTCCTCTCTCTGTTTGCTGCTCATTTCCTCACAGGCCAGCGGGAACACTATCTGACAGAAGACACAATAAGCTCAGCCATCATCTCCCTGCAAGTGTGGATATCTGCCACACAGAGTTAAAGCCATATACTGTAGGTCATTTTCAGAGTGTGTATGTTTGCAGAATCTAAAACCATGCCTGCATTATGCATGGTAATAAAATCAAAAGGAGTAAGGCAGGCTAATATGGAAAAATTGTCCATCTTTTTACCGATTTCATTCAAATTCCGAGCACATACTCACAGTGACAGGGTTGCGATAATCTTAGAAAACATAACTTTTATGAGAAAGCAATGAACTGCACTGCAGCAATCTTTTTTTGATGTTGTTATTTTGTAACGATGATGAGAATTAATGACACTTCATGACTAAGGTCCATCTTTTCTACCATCAAACCTCAATTCACTTCATCAATAATAAACAGTTTAACTTAATATTGAGCACACAGTTAAAGGAAAAGGTAATTCTGCTGTGATGAAATTTGGCTCAGAAACTAAAACAACCACCGTACTCATGTGGCTTTGTAATGATGTAATTATCTGAATCACTCTGCTGGTCTACTTGCACTGAAAGAACCTGTACCTACATGTAACACAGCTCCTCATTGGAGAGTACACACCACTTAACGAACATCTGTAACGTTCTGAAAAATAAAAAAAAATGCCTATGTTACACAGATATGAGCCAGGTGTGTGCAGGTGTAAAAGCCGTCAGTGTTTGAATTTCTCTCTGAACCATTAAGGCTAGAAAAAAAGACAGTTTTCCAGAAGCGATCAGGAAGGCAGTGGGGTGCAGCTCCAACGAGGCTGTGACAGCAGGCTCTCCGCTGCATCTTCAAGTGGTACCATTCTAAAAGCATTATAAACACGTCTGCCTTTAAACGTAGTCAGGCACAGACTCTCTCACAGACTACTTTGTGTCAAGCTGACTGTGGCCCTCAGTCTTAACGTAAATATAGACAGTGAGACCATGTTCCCTCAGAATATGCACTTAATTTGATTATAACTACTTCCTTATATGCTGAGAAACACGGCATTGTTGCAAAGACAGGACACAAAAGCAAAAGGTGAAATGGATGCAAAGTGCACACATACTGCTTAGTATAGTGATGACATCATCTTGGCATTCATTTAAAATGTTGTTATTGACAATTTCCCCTTACTATTAATATCTGAATTTAAAAACACAAACAACAGAACCATTGCTATTGAAAATAACTATTTGCATTACTACTTAAAATCCTTCCATTTAACCTGAACTGTTGTGTTTTAACAATATAATCATCATAATGAAGGCTTTTGGTTCTTGTTTATGGTGAAACACACTGTTTCTCTTTGACCATGAACAATGTTATTCTCTTCTTTTAAATAAAAAAAGAGATGTGTGCCTTCAGTGCTGCTGCCTGACTGTTGATCCAAAGGGCATCTGATGCTAACCTTTACATTGTTGCAGTAAAACTTTCAGGGAGGACTCAGACTTTTCCAACAATAACCCCCTGCTGTGCCTCCTCTCAGCAGGGATGAAACACAAAATCCAAGTCAGGTAGGGATGCATCTCCCAAAATAAACTGCTCCCTCAAAATAGAGGCAGTCAAGCCTGCTTTACCTCACAGATGCAGGAGGAAGATTTGGTTCAAACTACAGTCTTCATTGTGTATTCTTAAAAGGACCCAGAAACTTGCTTGTGGGGTTTCAAGTATTTCACAGTTGGTCAAAAGATAATCTGTGAAGCTGAGGAAAATATTCAGACACTTGAGGCTTCAGTGGCAAAACTCAAAAATACGATTGTTGTTATTATTGCTGCTACCCTGAGTGCAACCATTTATAGGTCTTATTTAATAATTTTGTTTCTCAAAGCACAGGATAACAAAGTGCAATCAAAAAGTTCAGAGATTATTTCTGTTGTGCATGAACTGAGTGCAGCACACGGAGCATGGGGGAGCCACTGTATACCCTTCATGAGTACGTTTTCCAATTTGTGTTACTTCATGAACATCAGCACCTGCGTTCCACACATTTTTGTGATCAGTAGTATGTGCGCAGTTGCGATTTTACCGTGGAACTGAAAGTTGAGCAGAGAGTGCACATCGAATGAGTCAAACTCGGAAAATCGGCAACGGAGACCCTTGAAATGCTTCAGAAAAACAACAGCAATGAACCAATGAGCCGGAAGAGCTGTTTTGAGTGACATTCCAGTTTCCGAGGTGCAGAAAGTCACTGTCCAAACACAAGGAAAGAGCATCAGGTCAGGAGCGCAACCAACTGGGTTTTCAAGTTTCAGATCCATGGTGAAATGGCAAATGCACACGGACTGTATCAGTGGTAAAAAAAAACACGTGTAACAGGTGCTGATGTTGATAAAGCGACATAACTTGGAATACTTACTCGTGAAAGTTGTTACTTCCCCATGCTCCAAACACATTTACTGTGCTGCGCTCCCTTTGTACGGAAGAGGAACAGTCGCGCAGCTTTCTGATGATTATTACCCTTTGTTCAGGCAATATGTCAGTCTCTAAAGTATGAAATGACTTACACTTATCCGTCACAATATATGTGTATTCAAAAAAACACGGCAGTGATCTTGGGTGTCACCATTATATCAAAGCCAAGCAGCGGTTACAGTTAACAGCTATCACTAGAAACTAATACAAACCAAATTATCAGCACTAGATTATGACTCTACATTCACAAAGAGTTGAAGTTCACATCTCTGTAGATATAGTTATAGAAGTAATTTAAGCTGTCACAGTTTTAATAGCTGATCTCTATATGGTTATAACATAAAAATTGCTATCCTGGAATTTTTGGTTAAATATTGCTCAGTCCTAATGGGAAGATTGAGTGGAATTACTTGTCTTTATGGTTGGGCAGTTCAGTCTCTGTCTCATAAATTCCTGTCACTGCCCCACTTCCTTCGGTCCTCTCTTCATCCTCAGCTGACTGACTCCAACATCACCTGTCCTTTTTTCCCTCATTTTTTTTTTCTATCCTTTCTCTGTCACTGTTTAATGGGGTTCCCCAAGCTCTGAGCCGGCCATTTTTTTTTATCTGCTGGCACAGTGCAGGGAAAGGCGACGGCTGGAACAAAAGAAGACCCTAATGAGTAGTGGAGGTGATTAAGGAATGAATAGACGCTGCTGCTGGAACCTTCACCAAGCTGCCCACGTGCCCCAGCTCAGTCTGCAATCTGCAGATAGACACTGCTTCGCTTTTCTTACGTCTGCCACTCGCCTTTAATTGCACTGACATTCTCTGGTCCCAAGGCTGCCGGACTTGTGATAAAGCTTGTGTATTCATGCATAAATCACCACCAGCCAGGACAGACCTTTCCCCCTCTTCTTCACCTGCCTCAAGACCCCAATTCAAGGTTCCCTATAAATATACTGCTGATAAATGGAACTAATGGAGCAGGGTTGTGATTGCAGGGAGCCGGTGCTTAATGTTTCGCTGCCCACACTAACCACCCCAGATCTCAAGATGCCTCATTGTCAATTCATATTGTCATGAAAGGCGGCTGGGTGTGCGAGGCAGGCCATTCAAGGAAGTGTGTAGGCTGTGGATGTTATTAGTTGGTGTAAGGACTCGGGAGAAAATGAGCTGCCGCTTGAGAGACTAAACCAAGGAGAAGAGGGCTTTTGTTAGCGCGTGAATGTCATTTTCACAGTGGCCATCACAGGAATGATCACATCACCAGTAGAGTGAAAAATATGTCCATTTGCACAGCTCCATGACAGACCAGACACAGGTGCCTGCAAGCACTACAGTTTTTAAAATGGCCTGAGCACGGCCACTTCAACAGAGCACTTGCACCTAGAATCAAAGCACTTTGGGAGATGGAGAGCAGCATGACAGCATCTGTCAGGCAGCTGAATAGTGATGAAAGTGCATCCTCCGACAACATGCTGCATTTAAGATCTCATTTGAAGGCTTTGACTAATACCTGAATAATACTTCTGACAGGTCTTGATATTCTTCAACAGCCTGCTTTAACTGTGAGAGTATATATTTTATGTATACAGAAATAGTGACAGCTTATTAGATATGTTTATAATATTTAACTCTAATTGCTAACTAGGGAAGCTGTTAGTCAACTTGCCATTCACTGGATAAGGATATAAATACTTCTGACTGTATTAAATCAATAACTATAATTTTTTTGGAAATACTGGAATAATACTTCACTGTCTTGTTCAAGAGTGAACATGACGGCTCAATATCATCCTCACATCTGTCTGTTAAGTAAAAAAGTGTTCCTTAAAATCTAGATTGTTAATTTTTCAAACCATAGTACTGTATTACTGACATTCCTATCAAACATAATCTTACAATATGATTAAAATGCTCCCCGGGAATTTGAATTACACCAAATTACTTTAACCCTCTTTACAGTATTCTTACATAAATCAGAGAATCTGTAGATACCTAATAAACTAATTAAAAATTTGCCTCGAGAATCAATATGAAGATATTTGAATAATTATATCCAATGCAATTATGCACAAAAAACAACAACCTGGAAGGTAAAATTGAAAATAAATCTTCTTCAGCGCTCCTCAATTTGTTCAGAATCAATTTAAGGAATACTATGTTTTATGAGCAGCTTTTAACACCAATTATGACTCAAAGGCAGTGCTAAATTATTGAAGTGTACTATTCTCCAAAGGACCTTGAAGCATGTTTTTTAAAAAAAAAAATGTATTTCCCCTACAGTAGCAAAGCACACCAATGTTGTGCACATTGTTTGCATCTTTTCTTTTAGCACTGGGTGTATTACTGTATAATATTATAATCTGGAAACATTTCACAACATTTTATCTGAAAAGCCAGCTCAATACAGTTGCCTGTGAAAATGTAATATATTTCTGTTATTTTAATGGGTTTTGAATTGAGCCTGTTACGTAGGGAGGCAAGCTGACAGGACAGCTCAGTCAAAAAGAACAAAGGAACTAAAACCAACAAAGTACAATTGTTTTGACTGATTGTGTGCAATCTAATCGAGATTAAATGGAAGGTGTTTGACTAGATTAACAATTGAAATGGGGCTAATGTGATGAATACATGACTTTCTATTGACAATATCATCATTGTCATAATTTTTTTATTCTTTATCCACTGGGGACAGTAAACATTCAATGACTTTTAAAATACCTGACACAACAAAAAAAAACTGGCCAAACAGGTAAAAACATCTCGTGTTTAAATATGGTGATGTTTGCACGCGCGCGCACGCACGCACGCACGCACACACACACACACACACACACACACACACACACACACACACACACACACACACACACACACACACACACACACACACACACACACAAGGTCTGGGTCAGACGTTGGGGGACCAGGACAACCTGATGTGAAGTGGACAACTGGAACAGACTTGGACAAGACTGAATTGATTGAACACTACTATAAGAGTAGGCCCAAGGAGAGAGGTTACGACATGCAACGTCTCTGGATGAGTTGAAGACCAACATCCACCTTGACTAAGAGGCAGTTGGTGGCCCAGTGCTCTGACATCAATCAGTCACTTCAGGAAATGGCAATACTGCAATCGTAGTAGTCAAAACAAATTCGATTGAGGGAATGGACACAATTTTCAAACATTTGAATTGTTATTATGATATAATTTTTTTTTATGAATATATGCGACTATCGTTCTGCCTTGTTTCCCCTGTTTTTACCGGCGCCTGGTTGTAATACCTTACTCCTGTCAGATGGTGGTGGTAATGCACCGAAAAGCTGTCTATCAGCCTCTGTTAAACAACATGAGGAGAAGAAGAACATGTTGCAACAGTCTCCAGATCTTTGCAGGTAAAACTGTGACGCTGTGAAATTAGATGCGACGTCACGAACAGGAGAAACATGCAAAGACGACTGCTTTATCAGTAAATGTAACTCATTTACAGTCAAGCAAGGCTCTTCAACTTCTCTCATCATCAAAACAAACCACATGACACACAGCTCTGCTCACTATCAGCACCACCACCATCAGGGAGCTCATCAACTCAAACATGTCTCTGCAAAATAAATACTGGAGATACTTGGGGTGTGAGCACCAGCCTGAATGCAATCACAAAGCTAAAATGTCCTCACAATATTGAATTGAAACCAAAATTTGTCCACTTAAAAAATAGAGAAAGACTCAGCGACTCCCTCACACACACACATACACAAACAAGAGTCAGTACGACAAAAATCCTCCTCTCCTCTCAAACTCATCCCAGCCAGTAACACGTCTTCTATCCCTCTCTGATCAGAAGCTCTTCTCCGTTCCACTTTCGCCCTTCACACTGAAACTCTCTAACACCTGACAAATACCCATCTCTGCTCCTCATTTTTGCTTTCATTTGCCGACTGTAGATAATTTCTCTCACTCCGTCCATGTCCTCCCCTTCAAAGGATGCTATTGCTCCCTCCTCCAGACCTCAGCTTATTCCCCGCCTCCTTTTCTCTCTCTCTTTCCTCTCACCTCCTGTGCTTTGCTGACTTCGTCCCCGTTTCTCATCCATATTTTCGCTCTTCAGGTCGTCTCTGTCGCTTCACTCTCTTTTCTGCCTTCCTCTCAATTGATCTCTACATTTGTCTTTGTGCGATACAATAACGGGAAAAATTGGAATTGAGTGAACCTCAGAGATTTGTGGGAGGCCATTTTTTTACTTCACTCCCGCACACACATTCTGATTCAGTCTGTTTATCTTCAACATTAAGCACTCCCTCTATCTCAGGCAATTTTTTTTAGAAAATGAAGTGAGCATCAAAAGGCACTATTAAGTGATAACGGTAAACTGCCAGGCAGGCACAATAACAACACCAACCCAGAAGGTGAACAAGACAAGAACAGAAAAGCTGGCAAAGTGATGGATTCTGTGCTGTGTGTACCGTTTGCTCAGTGTTCATTGTCGTCTGCAGCGGGACAGCATTTTGTGATAAGTATGTACCGATGCAGATTATGTGAGCCTCGGAGAATCTTTTTTGTCTCCTAACACTGTTGCTACTGACAACCACATCTGTGTGCTTCTCCAGTGTGCAGCGCAGTGTTATTAACGGTCCCTAATCTCTGAATTGACTGCGGCATTTGTAGAAAACATGCAAATTGTCAAATAAAAACAAAATACAACAAAAGTTGTATTAGGAGGCAACAAATTCACAATTCTTAAATTATAAACTCCATTTCAAAACCTGTTATTAAAATCCAAACCTAATTGATTTATCAATGTAGAGATTTTTTTATGTTTAAGTCTTTTTGACTTTTGACAATATATTGCCGTCAAATTTAAATGACGTACAGTGAAATTTGGTTTTCCTTTTTGAGAAGTTTGGTCAACAAAACCTCGAAGCATTTTAGTGCATTTTTCACAATCACAATTTACTAAGCAGTTAAATTTACTTGTGAAAAAGCTTTTGACATTAAAACAACAGCTGGCTGTAGCTACAGTTTAAGGTCCAATTTTCAAAAGCACCCTGGTGATGTAAATGGATGTCTTGACTTCTGTCCTAACTGCTCTGTACATGTTTTGGACTGGACTGTAGGTGACCAACACCAGGAGAGGGCAGTGAAAACTGGGAAACTTCCCTGGGAAACTGTGATGACAAGGTCTTCTTATCCCCATTCATGTGGCTAAACCTTTGGCAGGAGGATTTGATGCCATATTGAAGACATTAAACTGCCTCCTGTGCAATTTCTCTCAAAGTGGGGGGGTCTGGATTGGTCCAACCAGAGCATGGAGGCCCACATTAAACTGGTATTGTACAAACAGTGTTTTAAATTGGGCTTAAACACTATGAACAATTGGAAAATTTTATAATTTTTGTTTATCTAAATCATCAATTTACCTATAATTGTTTTGATAGTGTCATAAATGTTACATACATGTTAAGGGGTTTAAGTCGTATGTGCATAGGGGTTTTTAGCTCCTTGTTAAGATCCCACTCTGGCTTGGAGCTCTGTTGATCCTTAAAGGTCAGAGGTCACAGAGTAGTGTCTCTGAAGATGAAAAGGGTTTACTGTCTTCATAAATTCATTCAGTTTGGTAACAGCTCTCTGCCAATGGTCCTCCAGGGGAAACAATATACAGCAAGAGAAAGACTACTATCAAAAACTGAGGCATTAAAGAACCGAAGCAAGAAAAAGGCTTTGGTCAGAATGAAAAATGATCAAGGAGGGTTTGGGCGAATTCATCCTCTCTGTGAGTGATGCATTTTGTCAATACACAAAGTGGAGGAATGCACTCGTGAATTGGATTTTTCTTGCCAATTAAGGACGTTGAAGGCAACACAGGAGTCTGCCCATTGAGGGATTATTATTATACCTGAGTGTACGAGTGTGTCTGCGCTGCTGGTCTGGCACGTGCCCGGTGTGATAGATGTGCCGCAGCGTTGCCCAGAAGCAGGTACAAATGTTTCCAATTATAAGACAACGTGTGAAAACTGAAAAGCAATGGATGAAAAGCAAAGAGAGACAGAAAAAAAGCTGGAGGGAAGTATGTAAGGGAAGATGTACACACATGTGTGCATCTCTCGTGGTTTCACTTTGATGTCTATGTGTATTTTGAGGTGTTATTTTAAAATATTTATGCAACTTTGTTCATCTGAGATATCCTGCTGTGCACCAGAAAGACAATTTCTGTGTTTATACTGTATGTCTCTGTACATTGGATATGAGTGATGAGCTTAATGAGCAGGATATGGCTGCGTCAATTTGAACACCTTGAACTGGGTAAAAGATTATGCATGCTTGTCTGTATCATGAAAGCTGAATATGACAGAGGTGGCAGTGGCAGTTTATCAGACTAGAAAATGTAATGAACATGTGTTTGTCTTCCATCTCACAAGTGTTCCCAGAACAGAGAGCTGATGTCGGGTCACACAGAGGCCAGTAAATATTGAAAAACTGTTAGGCAATGCATGAGAAGTTAAAACCCACTTTGAGGTTTAGAGTTGGGTGTAAAACTATAAGTGTAGCACTATATAACAAAGTCTTCCGAAGTTTTTTTTTATTATGCAAAATTAATTAAAGAAACTATTTCACACTGTGAACAGAGCCATCTCCCGGTGGCCCTCTGTAATATTGCACTTTATGACACTTCCTCGTTGGCTTCAGACCCAAAAGCTACGTCCACTTTTATACACAGTGTGTTGTTCATACTAATTTTCTTTCTTTGTTGTGGTACGAGAATGGGCTAAATGTTTTCATGAACAGGATCTGGCTGTTATTGGACATGAGTTCAATCCACTGCTCAAATGACGTGTGACAGATTTCTTCATTGTTGCACAACGATTCCTCAACCTATTAACATGCCTAGTCAGTAACACAGTCTACTGTTTGCGGGAAAAGTGCTACATAAATAAAGTTTATTCTTATTATCATTATTATTATCATCATGGCTGTAACCACTCATCTATAACTTCTTTGGAGTAATACGAAACATATACAGGACTGGGCTCTTGGTTAAGGAGATGAAAAGTTTGTTTAGAAAATATATTATTTTTCACCATAGATCTTTAACCAGCCGTGTACCATTTTCAACTTCTCTGTGACAACAAATAATTGTCTATTAATTTGAACCTGCTTCAGGTCCAGTAGCATCAGAGAAGAACTCACTAGTTGATTAATTAAATCTGGACTTCTTGTGCAGCGGTTTGCTAGTCAATATTTTTTTTATTTTCCATGCCATTATTGTTCTTCAGTATTTTTCCATATACATCTTTCCCATACCCGTTAAAGCCCTTCTATTTCAGGCGCATTGGCATATGTGACAGACAACTGATGTGCCACTTCTTTTCAAGCCGACATGTTCTAGTGTACAAGCGGACAATAAAAAAAAGTCAAAGACTGCTCCCGTTGTACGTGAAGAGAGCGCAGAACCGTGACGTGCACAGAGCCGCGGGAAGCTATAAACTTCATGAGTAAGTATATCAAGTTCTGTCGGCAAGCAACGAGTGTGTTGCTTCCCAACAGAAAATTAAACGTTTAAAATGTGCTGAGAGTGGGTGTATTGTCATGTTGGAGAATCCCAGTGCCATTGCATCACAGTTCAGGTCATTTGAAAATGGTGCCATGGTGTTGACAGTCTAAACCTGGGAGACAAATTTGGTGTGCACAACCCCGTGGGAGAAAACAAACCTGGTTGCTACTGACCTGATGTGCCTTCTTTGATCTTGAACAGTGACATTCTGCCCCTAATTCTTGTAAAACATAATGCCACTCAAAACACCTCACCCGGCTAATTGCGTCATTGCTGTAGATTTTCTGAAGCATTTCAAGGGTCTTCTTTGGCAATTTCCTATATTGGACATGGTGCAATGGCAGTTACACACAGACCACTGCTCCCAACAACGTGTCTAACTCAGGTATTGATTTTGATCAAGCGACATAACTTGGAATATTTACTCAGAAAGGTCATAGCTTCCATCTGCTCCATGCATGTCACTGTGCTGCACTGTTCACGTGCAAATGGAGCAGTCTCTGAATTTTTAGTTTTCCCCTTGTAATTTGAATCAGTTCCTGAGTTTGAAATTAAAATGTAGGATCAACCTTGTTGATATACAGTATATCAGGGTTAGTTTGCCTCCAGATTCTTTTCTGCAACCAGTGGCTAAAATAAAATAAGGTCAAAGTCAGAGTTTACACAATCAAATGCCAGCATTGCGACGCTCCACATCACACAGAACTGCCACAGTCCAAATCAAATCATTGAGAATTGTCGACTTAAAAAGATTTATCTTGCCTACATTGATGGATCTTGTGTCAAGATGCACATCAAATTGGTCCCAGAAGAAAAGAAGCACACTCAACCTCCGCAGAGAGCGGAGCAACGCAGGCACTGCAAATCAAACAGGGTACCAATGTTCCATGAAGCTCACAGAGCATGACGGTGCCCAGCGCTACACTACTTATTCTATATCTCACTCTGCAAAACAAATTGCCAGTAAAGCATTGCTTACCCCCACTTCAAGGCCAACCAACTGTCAGACATAAAACTTCGGTGGGATGTTACACATCAAGCAAGATCTTTTCACAGCTCAGTACTTCAGTCATCAACTGGGGAAAATCCTGCAGCATGAATACCAAATGATGATCATGGTATTCCCTGTGAGCTCTGGAGGACATGAGATATGGATAACGGAACAAACCACTCTACTCAGTCTCTCGCTCGACAAACTATGCATTTTTCATCGTGTTATGTGTAAAAACAGTTCTTTTGTTGGAATTATTTTGGTCTGCTGGAGGCAAACTGACCAGTAAATCAAATTAAACTGAATGATCAAGGCGATTAGATTAATAAACATTATACTTTTTTTTTTTAATGTATTAGACAGGCTTGTTAATTCATGATTAACAGCTTTGTTGGATCGAGTCTCAAAATATTTTGAAACACATTACCTGGCTGAAATGAAAGCTGAACTTAAATGAGGAGAAACACAAAACAAAATGTGCAGTAACATGCTTCTCTTTGATCAGGGGTGGGCAATTAACTTTCCCAAGGGGCCTCATGAGAAACTGAGACTGCTGTGGAGGGCCGGACCAATAGGCTGAACTCAATTCTGCTCAATATTAAATTTATCTCTTTATAAAAAGCAATAAATTGTATGGTTTTTATTCGCTTCTACTGGTAGTAGTAGATGTTATAATTGGACTATTAAAATGTGGTGCAAGCATTGTAAAAATGTCAACATTACATCACTATTCAATCAACCTTCACAAAAAGATTTTGAAAATGAGCATATTTTTGCAGTATTTCAAAGACCAGCATTAAATTAACTTTATACAAAAATGTAATAGGTGCTACTGATATTTTGTTTGTAGTGTGATTACCTCATTTGCTGTTTTTCAGTTATTAGTTTTTGTTCAGTGAGAGAAGGGTTTGGTATTTTCGGGTGTTTGTTTGAATCCCAAAAAACTCTGAGATCTCAGAAAACAAAGTGCAAATAAAATTGGATCCTTTAAGTTCCTCGGATTTTGTCCCTACCGCCCATTGACAGGTCTCATCTTGCCTCAATTTGAAACAATACACTTGGCAATCAACATACTTTTATAACATATACAGTAACTTTAAGAAAAAAATCAACACACACACACACACACACACACACACACACACACACACACACTGTTATGTGCTTCCCTCGCGCAAGGTCAGCAGCGGTAACGTTGTGCTTCCGTTAGCTTCATGGCTTCATTAGTTGCCAGCGGTGGAGGCTAAACAGCTCGTAACAATGACCATAATTAATTCACATTATACAAAATGTTGTTATCCTGACTGGTTTTTACTTTGCGATGTTCCTCAATGTAAATTACTCACAATTCTCGGACACAACTTAGTTAACAAGCACTCGATATCGCTTGGGAATCTCAAAATGTCGTACTTTGCTCCAACTCTCGTGTGCGTCGTGCACCTGTCTCAGCTGTCTCACCTGGTCTCCGGCAGGTGAGCGCGTGGTTCACAGAGTGGGAGGGGCGGATAAGGCTCTGCTGCGTGCAACCGCCAGGAGGTTCAGACCACCAGCTCGCGTGGTGAGACGTTCAGGGAACATCTGTAAATTGGGCTACTGAACATTACCTGGGTTCCACATGCATGATGTACACTTATTTACGTTTGATTCCTAATTTACCATTGACCTCACGCGGGCCGGTCAGGGACAGCCAAAGGGCCAGATGTGACCCGGGGGCCGTACAATGCCCAGGTCTGTCTTTGACTGTATGCGATTCTCATGCAGTGAGATAACGTGCAACTCGGCCCACATGGTAGCTGGTGAGAGCAGGTGAAAGGGTTCAGATAGGAGACTCCTTTAGGAAATGTGGAGGGGGAAGAGTTCCTCCTTCATCAGCAGCTACAGCTGAGGTTCTACTCAACAAGCCACTTAACCCCTCGCTGCTCCAATGGAGAGCTTCAACAGGCAACTGCAGATAGCTGAGGAAGCATTGAGTGACTCCCAGGTGTTTTTGGAGGAAAGTAAGTGTGTGTGTGTGTGTGTGTGTGTGTGTGTGTGTGTGTGTGTGTGTGTGTGTGTGTGTGTGTGTGTGTGTGTGTGGAAAGCGCGGGGAACTAGAAAGGAACAAAAGTGCTTATCAACTTTATCTGGGTGAAAGCAAAACTTAACAGAAGGCATATATTGTAACCAAAGTTAAATTATGGTCACGTCATGGCATATTTACATTTTAGAACATTTTTATTTAGCATTTCTGGATATTTTTAATGATTCTACTTTTTTCTTTCATGGGTTTGTTTCCAAACACATTACGCGTGAAAGTATTTGCTGAAAACGTGAAAACTCTGAACTGTGTCGTACTGAATTGTGGAGTTAGAAATTGTTACCGTGAAACTGTTTTTCATCATTTCTGAGTTCTTGTTAAATGCTTTCTGGGCCTGGTCACCATTGAAAAACAGATTTTATTCCATTTATTATCTAGCTATACTATAATAAAAGGAAAATAAAAAGTTCAGGATTTCTTGGGGTGCCCAGAAATTACAGCAACAATATAATAGAGCGTATTGGCCTCAATGGTTCTCCCACTCGATCACAAGTTATTACACCAACTTACAGCCTCCAGTTTCCAGCCTAGCTATGCTTTTGTCATTTCAATTCCCAAAGGATAAGATGAAGAGGTGCAGTGATTGTTTGAAGAGTCACACTGATGGACTGCTCTCAACTGTCTCCATCTCTGGCCTTCATACTATTGTCCCGCCGACATTTGGTACTATCGTTGGTAAGGACATGCCCACAAATGTGTGCTTATGAACTCAGGTCTGTTTTCCCGTTTATCGCTGTTCAGTTGAGCTATCAATCAAACACTAGTTTCTGGTTAATAATATTACGTTCTTCTTAATAATATTAATAATAATAAACCCTCCGTCTACACACTCCAAATATACAGACTTAAAAGGTCAAGATGTCTCAAAGGCCATCTCTCACTAGCAATGCTATAAATTGTTATGTGTGTGGACGGACTTGACATAAAACCATAAAAAAAAGAGGAATATTATGATTAAATTGGGTCATACATGGATATAAAGCTGTCCCGTTGGATTTAAACAATGAGTAACTTGGCTGCATCGTTGAGTTCTTCTGTCTCACTTTCACATAAACACAAATAATGACCCAAAAAGCCTCTTTAAAGTTTATCCATAACTTTGCAGCGTCTCCAGATGCTCATGTGACAGCTATTAGGGTTCTATAAAGCCTTTTCATCACTCCACCAAAGCACTCAGCAGCAGCAGCAGCGGCAGCAGCATCGATGTGGAAACCATTCAGGTGTGTTTCAGAGCTTTATTGATTGGCAAATGAGGAAAACATGGGATTGGGAGGGGTGTGTTGTGGAGGAAATCTCAAGGGGGGGGCAGTGGGCTGGGAGGGGAAACAGTCAGCACCAATCAGTATCTGAGCTTCAGTGTTCTCAGCCATAATGGATCAATCTACTGTACACACAGTGTGCTCACCAACTCTGGCAAAATATTGTTTTTATTTATCTGTTAATGTTAAGTAATTGTTGCTGGGGAAAAAATTGACTGTAAAGCTTGTTATTAAAAAAAAAAGCACTGGTGTAAGACATAAACTATATTTCCAACTACTTTATTTCAGATATTATTATCAAATACTAACAATAAAGTACCTCCTGTTCTTTTCAATTCATGATAATATTTATTTGTGCACAACAATGCAAATAGGCCCAAAGACACCAAGAGGTTAATGCGTTGTTGCCTCAAATTGAGTTCTCCTATCTAAAAAGGCAGTTAGGGAAAAAAATAAAAAAATAAAGTCAGTAACTTTTTCAGCTTTCAGGGAAAAGGCGAGGGCGTTTGGGTCAGTGCAGGTCTGTGGCTAACAAGCTCCTAAGAGACATATTGGTTGGGGGTTGGCACTAGAGTGGTCACATTAGTCAATGTGCCATGAGAGAACCGAGTGGAAAACTCAGTGGCTGTAAAACCTTTCCTTCGAGCAAGACGAATGTACAACAAACCCGGGCATTAACCCTAAACTCTGGAAAATCTACCGTCCCCATATAACCCTTTAACTGCGCTATGGTTATATCTTTGCACTAGCATTGTCAGAATAATGACATCCAGAGGGGAAAAATATGCAAAATATGCAGTAGCCTATTATGCAGTGCATGCAGCTCTTCTTTGTAATAGCTGCTGGTGGTTATAGGGTCTTTCATTGAACATATACCAATCACAGGAGGACATTTTCTGCTCAAATCAAGTTAAGCATGCTTCTTGTCCACATCTCTGATTTCAATATGCAAACGGTGACTCATGCCACAATCCACAAAGTAAACCCTCTCATTTAGAGCCAATCAGTTGATTGGCAGCCAAATTAATAATTAATTTATTGTTTTGAGTCAATTTAAAATGAAAAAAGTGCTAAAATTATTTTAAACCCGGGTTATGAAATGTGAACCGTTTTGGTTCCTTTAGTTCTCTCTGACAATAAACTGAATATTCTTTGATTGTGGCCTGTTGATCAGGAAAATAACTATATACTTTTTGGGATGCCAGCCTAAGCTTTATGAAACACTGGTTAACATTTTCACAATTTTTTATTTATTTATTACACTATTTAATTTATAGACCAAACAGCTCATCGATTTATCAAGAAAATCATCGACAGAGTAATAGATAATGAAAATAATTGTTATCTGCAGCCCTATTTGACATGTCTTCAAAGTTTTCTGATTAATTGCAAAACTGCACTGAAAATCAAGCTGATTACTTTATGTGTACTTTGAGATGACATGATTCACATGATTTACAGTACAATCACAAAACTGCACAACAGATAAAGAGGAAATACTACCAAACTTACACTAACATGTGGTGTATTGCACTGACATTGAATCATACTGCCATACATACTAAACCCACAATAACAACAACAGATAACTTTTGAAGATTTAATTTGAAATTCCCACAATGAAACAAAACCATAAAAATGTCACTAAACAGCTGCTAATGGCATTCATGGGTCTCTGTGCGTACAACTGTGTGACAGTTAAATTGCCTTAACTAATACAGTAAAATGTTTATCATTCGTGCCTTCCGGGAGTCAAGAAAGATGTTGTGGGTGGTACGAATTGAACTCATTCTGCAATCTGAACCATAACACACTTATTTGGAAAATGAAAGAGAGGGAAAAATATAACAAGAAAATTAAAGAAGGATTGAGAATACAATACATATCCACAACTAAATGAATATTTTACCCTTTGTTGTGATAATAGCTGTATTTATAATGAAAAGCAGATACAGTAGCTTTGTTCTTCCTTGAGGGATAATTAGGCTGCATGTTGTCCCACTAATGTAATAAAAGACAAAAAGCTCAGTTCCTGTCTCTAAAGACGTGTTGCCAGCAGAAAATTCATTAACCATGAAACTTAATTTGTAGGAGACCACCATGACATCCATGCCTGTGTGGGAATGAAGCTAATAGATCATTAGCTGAATAGCAGCATGACATACAGCACATACAAGGTTACACAGGTAAATAATGAACATCAGAAATGTTCAGTGAACTTACACAAGTGTACATGTACACACACCACCAAGTCAGGAAAACAAAAGACAATTTTTCCATTTCTCTTCCAGACACAACTTCAAACAAAACCACCCTTCACTTCCAAGAATTCCTGTCGGGTTTCCCACTGACAAAATAATATCACAAAATGGGCCTAATTGTTGTCAGCTGAAGGCCTTTTCAGCCTTTACTGTCACTTCTTCATATTCCACGCTTTGCCCTCTCACATTTGCAGATAGCCGTTGAGAAGCTTGTAGCGAAGAGTTTTGCATGCCAGCGAGCTGGGTGATGTAAGCTGCCACTGCAATGTGTTGCTAGGCAAAGACGTGGAGGGGGTTTCTAAGTGCTGCGGTTACTGGGTGTTGACATTTCTGTCTGCCTGCCACCAGCGGGAAATGCTGTTTTGAGTAAACACTGCCAACAGCAGCAGAAGACAGATAGGCCGAGGTTGATGCTCTTTGAACCTTGACACTTGGAGGTTTTAGACCCCCGCCAAGTTGCTCTATCGCTATATTTATATATATGAACTGCCTTGTCCTTTACCTGCCAATTATTTCTCTCATTTCCACCACAGCTGATATATAACTGACAAGCTCATGGTTGACTCAGATCTTATGTGACGCATCTCCTGCAACACATACTGTATGTTAGAAGCTATCTTGAGCAGACTCAATGAAACTAGGCCAGAGTGAGAGCTGACTGAAACAATTTGTCCATTATTAATTTACCGGATTCACAAATTCTAAGTTGAATAATCATAAAGAGACAAAAGCAAAATTCACTTACTGACGGCAGGCCTTGCTCTTTGACTGAAAAAGGTGAGAAAGGTCACGCTAATGTCAGGTCTTGTGCACATTAAAGGAGGTTTCCCTTCAAGGACTTCTCTGTAATTGGCTGCATTCAATTCACTTGACTCAATTCTGAGTGAGATGCACTGACATAGATGATGCTGCCACCAGCCTGTTTCAATGTAGGGAGGTGGGGAGCAGTGCCTGGTGATCGAAAGACGTATTTGTGTTCATGAGCAACTGTAAAGTAGGAAACGTCTGACCTCTAAGTGGGAAAATACACCTGAAATCCTGTTGAACTGGCAAAATCCCATTAGGAAAGTGGGACGTTTTTGAGTGTTACAAGACATAGGTTTGAACTCGATATTGAAACATTTGTGATGAAAGTAAGTAAAAAGTAAAGTGAAAACAGACAGATTTGGTTAGCCCCGCCTACCTGGTCTGTTCACTGTTGATGTTTAAAACAGCACCTGAGCTTCATTCCCTCTTTGTTTCGGATTACTTGGATGATGACGAGGTTGTGTGTCACTTTTCCTGCATTCTGACAGTGCAAATAGAGCACATGCTGATGTTTGTGAACGCTTTAAACTCGGAGGTGGGACATTCCCAGATGGGAACGTTCCCAATTCCCAGCTCTCTGAATGCGCGCGCGAGTAGTGCTTTGAGTTCTGAATAAAGAGTTTGATTTGTGGGACCTCACACAAACATTTGATTGCCTTTCTAAACTATGTCCAACCAATTCAATTTTGCTCCAATGAAGCTCTACACACGGCACAAGCATAATTAAAGCAAAGAGCTATTAGTTGACAACATTATGGAGAGCAACAGCAAAGGTCTGCATATTTTTGTAAATGAGAAATTTAAGTCTTTCATTTTTTTATATATTTTGAAAAAAAATAAATAATCGAAAAACAGGTTTTCACTGCCATTTTGAGTTACTGGTGTAGATTAATAGGCAAAAATAGCAATTTTATTAAATCAAATTTAAATCTACAACACAAGAAAAAGCTGATGCACCTTCAAATTTGAACACTGGCTGGATTATGCCTGATATGAAACATGTCTGTATTTGTGTTAACTTTACTTTTGGCCAGGAATTTGTGAGAACACAACACAGCAACAAAAACAATTATCCTTAGAAAATGAAGTACTCGAATGAATTTAAAACAGAGCCACCCAATAACCGTCTGCAGAGACAGAGATACGGCGTCAGGAAGCTGACTGATTGGATATGATAGTGTCCTATATTTAAAATAGCACAGTGGAGCAGCCAATCCGGTCACAGGTCACCTACAGTAGCGTCTCGGCTAAATTAAGTGAGCTCTCTCAGTTAAAAACAGCTTCTTGCAATGGATACTACACAGCAGCATCCCATTAACGCAGACTGCATAGCGGAGAGTGTGTCTCTGGTATTTGCTTGCGTTTATGAATAAAGAAGCCTCTTCCATCTTGTACAGTGTGTTCAAGCAGTCCATGTTTGTCCTACGAGACTACAGCGTTCACCCTCTCCACAGCCCTGAGCTGCTGTGTGGTCAAGGTTACACAAGAGGGACATCGCCCTCTCGATGCTCCCGAGCTCTGCCGCACTCTTTTAGTAACACGAGTCTGTTTTCTCTACAGGCGGTACACCTGTGTCCTAGTTAGTAGCCCTAAATATGTCCAGTGGATAAGCCCACCATGTGCAATGCAGAGCCAGCTTGCCTCAAGAGCCACAGGAGACTCCCTCATCTCCCTGCAGCCCATCGCCTCTTCATTAATCTAATTTTTGAGCTCTGAATATCGTTCCCATTAACCTGTGTGCACACGTAATCTGAAATTTGTAGGGGTGGCACAAAAGAAAAAAAATCAATTCACTTTGTTTTTTAATTTTTTTAAAAGATATGTTGATTATTTAATAGATATGTAATTTACTATTTACAGTATTATTGTGTAATAACAGCTGGCAGCTAACAGATAACACAAGAGCTAACCGCCTGTTATGCCTGTTAGCATTGCCATGCGAACAAATGTTTTATTCAAACATTGCCAAAAGTCACCGGTTTCCTCTGAGAATATGTTTAACGGTGCAACTGACCCATAATGGTTTAACTTTCCACAAACTGCTAAGAGCTATCTGCTAACCTTTGTTGTCCGACTGACTGTTGACCGGAAGCAGCATTTACATTAACAATGCCGGCCCAAGACGAGCCGGTGCATCAGAATAAAAGCACCAGTGGTTAATTTGATTCATTTAATGATCACAGTACTTAATTAAAATTGAATACAACATGAAAATGTCTACATTGGCTTATCACCTATAATGACCTCTGAAGTGGTAGTTGACAGATTTTTCTTCAGCATGGCTTTAAGAGAGAGTAAGTGGTTTATGATTCAGCTAAACTGAAACTCAGAAAGACTAACTGGCATGTGATGTTCATTGTGACTCATGATATAAATAGTCTCAAAGTCTCCAGAAGTGTATGAATTAACTTTTTGCCATGGACTAGTGCCACAAAAGTTTACAGAAATCCCAATAAAACATATTAATTGCAATGTTTGTAGAATTGCAACACTTAAAAATTGCAATATATATCAAATCAGTACCCAAATATTGTGATAGTATCAAATCTGGAAATAAGCAGATTGTTACAGCCACAGCATCTTGATGAAAAAAACACTTCTGTCTTTTCATCACATGCTCACTATACACATATAACACCCCTTCTCCTCCTCAGGCCCGTCTGTCTAGTTGCATGTTGGGTATTGTAGAGTTCAGGCCCTCTAACATGGCAAAGGAAGCCAGCGATGTTAAAAAAAACAAAAACAGCTGTGTATCTCTTTGTAAACAAGCTGAGGGTCCAACCTCTGTGGTAGGTTTGCTGGCTCCTGAGGCATGCCAGCCCCACAGAATCTCTCTTTTTAGGCCTGTCGTGCTCTCGGTTACTGTGTCACTTTGCCTCTCAAATCCTTTAGATCTCTCATTCTCTTTCGCTGTGTCTCTGGCTGTCTCTGCACCTCTCGAGCTTTAGATCTCCCTTGTGAGTCTCTCTTTGTCATTTTGGGCTCTCCTTCACTTCAAGGATACCCATTCACCAAGTCAGCATTTCGTGGCAGCCAGGAGTTTCTTGTCTGTGTCTTTGTTTTCTGTCAGTTACCTTGTCAGTGGAGAAGTTGACATTTTCTGTCCCTTTAACCTTACCTGCATGCTAGTAGCACTTCGGCACAGACAGAGCAGATAATGATGGAGTTCAGATCTATTTCTATTGACATTTAAGTTTGTATAGACTCTCCATCGGATTGTTTCACTTATCTTTGTGGTGACTGTATCTCATTTTCTGCATCATATACAGTAGATTCATTTCATTCTGCGATTGATTGTTGATTAGACAGATTGAGGTACACTCTTCCTTATTGTCCGTAAAGTCATTTGAGATGAAGAGCTATTTAAATAAATGAACTAGAACTCTGCAAACGATGACACTGAAAAAAAATATCCCCCAGCTGCCTGTGATATATGGTTAATGGAGGAATGGTAACAGTAATGTTCAGTAGGTACCATTCTTCAGAGGCAAACAGCAGATTTCACTTCAGAGCTGTATGAGTAATGATGGGCTTTGATATGAGTTCAAAAGGTGATTCAAAACAGGCATAGCCCAGATTTCCATTTTTAACTGCTCATCATCTTCACACAAAACATTAATAAATTGTAAGCCGAGCTATTGTGCTGCCCTCCACTGTACGGAAAGGGTTCTCATGGGGATAATCATACGCTGTTACAGTTAATAATTTTGGGATCTTTGGGGCATTCCACAAGGTATTTTCTGATTTATATTTAATAAGTAACTTCTTTGTTTATCATAATGAATACTTTAAAATATGCAATACAATAGCTTGGTCGAAAATACAATCTTTCTATTCTGATCATTTTAAAACAAAGACAGCAATGACTCACTTTAATCAGGGGGAAAAAAAAAAAATCCAACACATCTACAGACTATAGCTCAATTTTGACTACCAGATCTATCTTTATTAAATATAGATAGATCATTGTAATACTCAATTCAAAGTAGTATTTTTCGATGAAGAGATATTGGTAAATATATACCCCAGGAAATTATTTTATCAAATACCTTTCTTGATATCATGTACGCTCATGTACGGCTGCAACTGACAATAATGTTCATTATCCATTAATCAGATGATTATTTTCTCTTGGTTGATAAAACAATACAAATTTAGAGTACATCTTTTGAAAACATTAACGAAATATAACATTTACTATAATTTAAGACCAGGAAAAGCAACAAAGTCACTTATCACAAAGTCAGCATGTCGAGGTTGTACTATACCTTTAAATAGCTTCGAGTTACAGAAACCATTTTTTCCCCTCTTTTTTTCCTTCTGACTTTCGTCTCTTATTCTGTTCACTCTGAACGAGAGTAGGCTGTTCTCGTCAGGCTGGTGCATGCCTCTGTTAGACAGGTGACCATATGAATTACAGAATGATAGCGTCTCCTCTCACCTCCTTCCCCCAAAGCCATACAAAACTGCAATTAGCTCAAATCCAATGAAGGACGCCAAATGAGAAATCTCAGCAGACTACTTCCACAGCTGCACAGCCAAAAGGATGACAGTGTGCATAACAACGCTTAAAGTAGTGATCTACACTGACACAATCCTGTGCCAGCTAATGATTCCCCTATCAACTATTTCAATAACACACACACACACACGCGCACACACACACACACACACACACACACACACACACACACACACACACACACACACACACACACACACACACACACACACACACACACACATCTCATCTCATGCGCTATAAGTGCCCTGACACTGAATTCATAAGAGAAAAGTGTGGGAAGATTTAGAGACAAAATAGACTTTGTAGCTCCTTAGCCTCACCATCTCATCGTTCAGACAAGTGTATGACAGATTACTCCATTTGTGAAGATTTAAAGACTTAAAATGAAAGCCTGACTGAGCCTGTCGAAAGTCAATCTGACAAGTTGCGTGTAGATTCTAATTACGTTGGTGCCAGCTGACACCTCAGAAAAAGGAGAGAGAGAAAGGATTTCTGGGGACAGACGATTTGATGAATGTAGCTCTACATCTTGCCAAAGGTCTGGTGTCACAGGGTCTTTTTAAGTCTCAAGTTGCAACATCACGGTGAGATGCTTCTTTTGTCTCATGCAGTAAGCTCTCAAAGGCAACAACAAAATAATTTCATATAATTCGTAGAAGAAACTAATGACAGCTTACCAAAAAGGTCATCCATCCAAAATTGGGGCCAAACAGTTGCGAGAATTCCAGCAAAAAAAATCTCTGATGGTTGTCTTTAGCAAAAAAAAACTGTTCGACTTTGACAACATTAGAGGGACTGCAGAGAGGTTTCAATTTTTCCTGCTACTGTTTTTCCTGTAATCGGAATATTTGGTGTTCTTTGAGGAGATACAAGTGCTGACAAGTGTAAGGTAGAACACAAAGGCATTTCATTCAGTGACAAGAACAAGGAGATAATAAGGCTGAGGATTTGTCACGTACATACAAACAAGATTAAGACTCTCAAGATGTACAAGCTCTGTGAGGCTACACTGAGGCACAGTGGGGTAGTGAGCTAAATGATGCTACACTCACAGTAACATGCTGATGTTTAGCAGGTATAATGTCCATGTTCACCATCTCAGTTTAGCATGTTAGCATGTTCACTACTTATCAGACCATGACTAAAGGCTCTCAGGTGAAGTCAAGCTGGCTTAGCCAAGCGAGTGTGCCATTTTCTGGATAAGAGGCAACGAGGAATGGAGGTCAAAGCTCCATGACTGACCTGGAACAATCCTGTCATCTCCTCAGCAGCGGCTGCCATAAATTGCAGAGTTGGGGGGTGAGGGCAAGTTTGGGCAGTGCAGAGCCCCTTTGGGAACAGAGTTAGAGAGCGAGAGACTGTCTAACTTGATAACCAAAGGCATGACTCCAAAATGTAAGAAATTCTGCTGTCAAAGTAAAGTAAAAACAAGAATGTCAAAGGATCTTCTTATTTTCTAGGATGAGAAAATTATACTTTATGGAAGCTCATATGTGGGATTGAAGAGAGGAGAAGTATATCAGTTCAGCCACACTGACTAACCTTTAAACAAACAGGAAAAAAAGACAAGCTATAAACAAGCTGAGATGTGAGGAGCAACTACACAAACAGGAATTTTAATTAAGGGAATTCAGAAAACACACCAACACAAGCAGAAAAGAAACACCTGAAGCTGACATTTGGAGAGAGAAGGAAGGACAGAATAAGAAGCACATTTTCTTTCAGAGAGAAATCCTTAAGGGCATACAGAGAGAGGATGAAAGAGGGAAGAAAAATGAGATGGAGAAATAGAGGACAAAAAAAGTCACCCCAAACCTCTTTAAAAAGGAAGTGAAGCTGAATCTTTTTCCATCACATATTTGAAAGTTGACTAAGATACAAATTGAAGATGTAGATAGACTATTCATGTAATTCCATCAAGTATTAAGTTTGACCTGACTGAGGTGACATTTCTGAAAACCACAGGGGGCCAAATGGGTTATTATAAAAAAACAACAACATAAAAACAGTGATAGAAGAGTCTATAATGCCTGACTTTACCAAATCAATTCAATAACATGATCAAATAAAAACCTCCTCCCTGTACCAAGGGTATAAACTACTTCCAAAGCCCTGGGTTTCTACATTATTAGCCAGAGAACATTGTTTTGCCAGTTTGTTACATTATGAAACTGTATATTCCAGATCAAACAGAGTTTATATTTTCTCATTAATCCAGCTACAAAAACTCGGTTTACTAGAACTCAAAGCTTGCTGTAACTACATATTTGATTTGCTATATATCAGTGGCCTGCTCCTCCCAGAGAGATTGCATTATAGTAATCAAACAGTGGTTTGTAACCTTACTCTGCCTGTTTGTATTTCATTTCTAAATTCATTAGGAAGCAAATGTGTTCAACAAATTGCTCTTATCAATATCAACAAAGATTGTCGGTCTGAATTGCAAATTCAATAATGACAGCGAGGAAACACACTTTCAGATGGGATGCTTCATATTGTTTGCAGAACTCAGGTTTTTTCTGTTGGCTTTAATATGACTATTAGCACCACAGTTTACTTAAGGCTGTCTTAGTCTGCTGCAATTTGGTTCTTTAAAAGATTACCGAGCAGACAGTGTGAAGCAAGGTCAGGTGGTGGAGGCTTTATTATACTTGTAAGGTAAACCAACCAGCTTTGCAGCGGTAGTGCACTGGCTGCCTGACACCAGCTGTCTGTTTTGGGGTGCTCATATGATGTAAAACTTTTTCATTGCCACTGTGAAGCAATATTAGTGGTCAATGCCATTATAGGCAAGACAATTATAAGAGATATATAGGACCGAAGTGTCTGCTCAATCTAAGCAGTGAGAATTACATACAGTAACTTTACCTGTCTGGAGAGCTTAGCAACAGTTTTGAAACAGAGATCAATATAAAAAATAATCACCATGGCTGCATAGGCTGTAAGTTGCATTATGTACAGAATTTGTGGCTTTCTAGCCCAACATACTGCACTGTGACAAATACATGCCTACAGGCTCCCTCTGCAACAAATATCAATGGCTGCATTGACTGCCCGTAATTATATCACTAACACCAGATAGATATGAGTATTGAGTATCGGGTCCGATACTGTGCTTATGTGTTTATAGTCAAACATGTTAAACCTCTTCCATACAATTCACTTTATATCACTTTAAAATGCAGAAATTCATTAATATTGGTTGTGAGTTGTGACTTCATTCTCCCTCTAAGAATACAGCCCACCTCATATTCTCACATACACAGTGACTATGTCTTGGTCCCTCTTAAGTGTTATGGACAAAATACACTCACATAGTAATTCATGTAATAAAAATACACAAGAAATAAAAAACACCAGGTGGTAAATGGATGAAGAGAGGAGGTGGTGCTGATGAAAACAGGTCAAACTGCAAAATTTTACATCATGGATCATCATCAAACCGTAAATGACATGTAATGCTATTATATATGTACAACGTGGGCATGTCACTTTTAGATGCATGGCTTTCCTCCCTCTTGTGCACCTTGCAGCTGTTAATACGAACAGTCATTTATTTCAATAAGGCAGCCGGCATCTCCTGTGGTGGGGGAGATAATGTTTGTAGAGAAGACCCAGCTGCAGTCCAAATCAGAGCCATTGATTTGGCCCTCAGCTCTATGGGACAGTTGGGCTCCCAGAGGAAACAGCACAAGGGCAATGGCGGGACTCAGCTGGCCTCTTGGCCTCCTGCATTTATAATCATTCCAATTAGAAAGAAAATGTCCAGATGCTCATCTGGTTACACGTTCCCTCCTTTATATTGGTACAAAATGCAACTTACAGTCTTTGGCATGAATAATAATTACAAGTTGTTAGGCCTTAAAAACCTAAGTGATTAGCAATTATGGTAAAAACTGAAATTGTCCAAACAAATCAAACAACTCTCTTGTTTCAGTTCAAGTGAATCAATCCTGATAACTCTGAATATAAAACTGAGATTCCTTAATAAGAGACAAAGTATCCTTTGTACTGTCAAATCTAATGAAAAATGTATTAAATAAACTTTGAATTCAGTTGACTCAGTGTCGAATGGATTATTTACTCAAACAATCATATTAATTATTTAGAAATACAGTTAACTTCGGTAATTTATTTCCAAGCATCAACCACACTCAAGTTAAATTGATCAATATTTTTCTTTCATTTTACGTGAAAAAAGTTACATAATAGAGAGCATTATGTGTGACTATATACAATTATCTCATAGGAGTCAAATGGTCTTCTCTGATCAAAATTAAAGTAAGTACGCCTTCAGACACTTTCTGCACTCTTTTCAGGGCATTTGAGTCATAAGAGTCATACAAAGGAGTACATTTCCTGGGCTTTTTGTGACAGGTAGCAGTACAGAGAAAGTAGTTATATGGATGAAATCTTGACACAACAGTAAGAATTCTTGTTTGAGTTTTGATAGTGTAAAATAATGTTGAAATACTGAGTTAAAGACTATGAAATTAAGTTACAAGTAAGCTCAAAAGTTCAGCTCAAAATGTTTCTACTGGTCTTTTTCTATCTGCTTAGGCTCCATATGTATTAATTCAACACCTCCATTTTCCTTGAGGATAAATAATCACATTACCTGCCACCTCCTTACCAGTGTCAGAAAGTAAGAGGTGACATAAAGTCTTCTAAGTTTAACTCTCGCAAATATCGACAAATTTAAACCGACTGCAAGCTCTCCACAACGCTGCCTACCTTCACAACTTCACAACCTGCACAACCAGATCTTAGAGAATGCGAAATGTGAATGCTTGTGACTGTGCCTGCAGAGGTTAAGGTTCCCTTCCGACTTCAGACGCATATTTTGAAGTGGGATTCGTCTTGCGTTGTGAGGTCTTTTCATTATTCAGGAGAGAAGGTGGCAGCATATTTTACATTTTGCATACATCTCTCTTAGTCCCTTCTTTTCCCAGGATACCAAATCAAAAAGCACTTTACTGCAAAAAAGGCTTTTCATGCTGAAGAAGACCAGGAAAAATGCTCGTCTGATATTGTGTAGCACTACCAAGTGTCTAAACAACAACAAGATTACTGATCGGTTCAGTTAGAGAATTTTATGCACAAGTGTCAGTGTTGCAGGTCTATTTTCTCATTATGCATGTCTCAGCTTGACATCTGAGCTGCTAGTAGAGAAGTAAAACCGGAGATCACTGTGGAATAGCGTAATCTTTAATCATCTGCACACTGCTGTTGATCCTCTTAAGAATACTTCCTTGATTCAGCTCTCAACACAACAAAATACTTTAGTAAAACTACGGTCCATTTATACTGTTATCAGCAAAGTCTTTGCTTATATTCACCCTGTACATCAATGTTGTAAGCCTCACTGGCAAACGTTTATGTTTTAGATATGAAATGAAAGGTTGATTAGTCAGTCCAGTATATTTATTTAAACCAAACAAAATAAACCTGACCACATTTGGAGTGACATCAGACAGGGTCTGAATATTTTTGCAAATGTGGGGTTTTAGTTTTTGAGTTTGAAACACATTTGCAAAACTATAAAAGGATCAATGAGTGTAGAATGAGGAGGAACAATTAGAAAATGTTTTGTCCATTTAAATTTAAATCTAAAAGACAATGAAGTGCGATAAGTGTTCCTCTGAAGTAAATTCTTCATTAACTAACTGCCATGTTTATTGTACCCTGCAACTTGTTTGAAGCAGTTTCATGTGTTCCCTGTCTTACGGCACTTAAGTAAATATGATTTGGATTTTGATACTGATGGATGTACAGCTGAACTTCTCCAGCGTGATCCCAGCCTCAGCCCTGCAATCATCTGATGTCTGCAGCCTTCTCCATGTAAGCTCTGATTAAGCCATTCGTTACACTCGGGCCCTAATTTGCAAAGCGCTTCCCTCAAGTACAATTTGCGCCTACTTTTCTAAAATCTTAAACATGAGGGATAGATCAAAAACAAAACACTTGTTTAGTGAAGGGAAAGATGCAGCCAGAAATATCTGTGTTTATCTTTGATGTGAGGTGTTTATTCCTTTTCCCGTTGAAAAAAATGATAACTTCACTTCAGGCCAAGTTTGTGCTTTATAAATTTTGGCTTCTCGACTGAGGAGTGATGAAAGGCCTGTTTTCATTAGCGGCAGCTGATCCTCTCTCGGCCTATCAGGAGATGTTTGTTATCTTGCAGAAGACAGGCAGCTGGAGGATCAGATATGGTGTCTGTCAAGTGATTTGCAGATTGTGTTGAATTACAAATGTTTGTTTAACTGATTTACTGGCCATCAAGTACAATAGTTTGGAAAGATAAACAGTATTAAAACCAACCGTATGCCAACCCTGAAAAGTTGCCAATAATTTCAGCCCACCGCGTCACTCGTGCGATATTTCAGTTTGGTTTATGCTCATGATTGGCCATGGTCTTGTGTTCCCACTTCTCATGCACTAAAACAACTCCACTCAAGTCAAAACAAACATCAAGGCCAATAACATTTTATTTGCTTGAAAGCACCATCAAATGCAAGGAACTGTTTACACTCTGCTGTACAGAGAAACTGTAATTTTCTTTTTAAAAAGGCCTGCTCAAACATTTTTGGCTTCATTACCATCTCACCACCTCTCATCCTTCGTGTGTGGCAGCAATTCATGTGAAGCATCTTTTGACAGCTTGGCTGTTTGCTCAGTGTTAGAAAAAAAAAAAACCAGCCTCTTCTCAGCATTGAACATATTTTACTGGAAATTACCACTGTGACCCAAAAAAAAGAGTTAAGACTGACTGTCCCATTCGTGCATCCCTTGTGAATGGCGTCACTAATGTTTGGCTGGCGCATTGGCAGCCGAGTATTGATGGTCCATTTCAGCATGTGAATGGAGAGAGTGAGGGGACGGGGAGGTGGGGGTGAATGTTGCTGTGCTAATGTGATACAAACACACCCTTTTTATAATAGGGCTTGTCCCCGTGCCAGGGGAAGCGGGTGGCATAAACTAGTGGGTGATTACGTTAAACAAATGACTGCCTCATTAGCTAGACCCCCAGAGTGTCGCGTGCATATATGCAAACAGATATACACACACAAACACACACACACACACTGTCCTATGATTTCCCTCTTCCTCTTCCTCTCACTCACACACACACACACACACACACACATTCAGACATTTACACTGACATAAGTATTAGGTTGGCTTTGTGCACAGGAAAGGGCAGCACACAAAGGCAATACTCAGGAGGGTACAAGCTCCATCCAATAGACTAATTAACAACTCCCAATTACACCAGCCAACACTTTCTGGTGCTCCAGTTAGCTTTGGATGACACTACAGTACACAACACAACACAATGTGTCACCATCAACGTCCATGTCCAAACAACATCTGAGCCGCTACTCTAAAGCCAAGCGAATAGCTGCAATTAGCATCATTAGATTCCGAGCTCAGGCCTCAGCTGGTGTAAAGTTCAGGATTTTTAACACAGCTCAATGTATGAAAATGAGGGACAAATGAATGTGCTTGTTGTTTAAACAAAGGCATAGAGAGAGAGAGAGAGAGAGAGAGAGAGAGAGAGAGAGAGAGAGAGAGAGAGAGAGAGAGAGAGACTAGATTAATATTTAATTTCCTTAATTACTCTGATGTGCCCCAAACCATCTACCCCATACCACCTCAGAGAAACGAAGGATGTGGCATTATACCAGCACAACGCTCAGAGATGCACGGTAACGAAAAAAACAATGCACCAACAAGCAAGAATACAACTCAGAAATATCCATTATAAGACACGCTGTAACATGGTAATAAGATTCCAAACTAAGGAAAAACTCATAATTTTAAATATGTGGTAAACATACAGGAGTCGCAGTATGCAGGTGTAGAACAAATGAGTCTGTACATAAAATTATCTCTTTAATTAATCACCCTCATCTTTATACAAACGGATGGCTTTGAAATTGGAAAACCATTGACATAGAGAGATGTAGTTGTCAATACTAACAGTGCTAGAAGATTAAATGCATGCATTACTTTGACATAAAATATATCCACATGAAGTAATGTTGTAATGTGGAGCCAAAATGAAACTGTGCGCACAGCTTGCTTTATCTTGGAATGCAAAGTAGATCTCTGAACTGCTTCGGCATCCTGTTGTGACTCGTCTGATTTGGTTTTTTGATCATGTAAATGTGATGGGTATTTCTGCACCCAGAGAGAAAATATTAGCCCTTAAAACTGTGGGTGGCTTTAGGCTTTCTAACATCAGCTCCAGGGAGGCCACATTAACTAGTGGGAGGATACCCAAAAAAAATCACTGTGAATTTACCAACCAGCAGAGAGAAGCATCACTGATCTTATTCTGAAAAAAATGATGCGATAGTGGAGAGCAGCCTTTGCCTGCTGGGACACTGGGCACTCCAGCATCTGCTACCTGACCATTAGTTAAATAATGCATGGCGCTTTTGAGACGCCTGTCACACCCAGTCTCATACTCATTACTGCTGCTGAGTGGTGTGAAAACTCAACCCAGCAAATGCACCAGCTGGGGAGACATGGTAATGCATGCAAACATGGCAAAAAAACACACATACACGCAAACACACGTGCAAAGTGTGGCTTTCCAGAGGCTTATAGTGAAAGCTTGCAGACATGTGTGGATTAAAGAAGGTTCTTGAGATTATGTGGAAAAGCTGAGTGTGGGCAGATTAAACTCACTACCAAGAATGTGACCAAAGTTTAGGATATGAACGGTTCATCTGTCAGTCATGAAAGAGGTTAGATTAAACAGCATGTGTATCAAAATAAGAGAGGGAGGGTGTGCGTTTGTGTCTTAATGCATATGTATTTGTTTTTTTCTGTTTCTCAACCTTCAAACGCTGACCAGCAGGACAGATTTACACTATATCCACATCTCCATCGGCCCAAAAGTCACAGTGACCCGGGCTTTGGAAGCATTTCCCATCAGAAGCCTGTTACACCGCAAAGGCCATTTTACTCCCAGAATAGCAAATCTGGGAAAATGTAATCTTTGAAGCCTCAGCTAAAATAGCCTGACAAAGCCATTTTCTGGCAGAGCAACAGAAGGAAAGCTCAGGCACTGGAGCTAAATTTCAAATGACTCACTTTATAGGCTAAAAGAAAAAAAAAAAAAAGACTTCGAGGTCTGACGTCTGACAGTTATATTGGTTGACCTAAGGCACAGTGCTTGTTGACTACATGAAAGTCGTCTAGCAGATTTGCGAAGTCATGAAAGCACAACCACATTTGTGGAAATGGCTAAAGTCCAGGCCAGTGTCCTCGCCGAGTGAAAAGTCAAATGTATATCTCTCTCAATTAATTTTGCCATGAATGAATACGGACTTCAACTATAAAAAAAAACGCCAAAACAAATAACAAATGTCAATCACACGTTCCCAAGGACCGAGGCGATATCTTAAAATTGCTAATTTTGCTAACAACTCAGAACAGAACGTCTTGAGGACAATTTTTTAAAATATTTTATACAAATCCTCTCACTTGAGAAGCTGGAACAAGAAAGTAAACACACAACCACAACTGTATAATCGAGTACTCTGCTACAGGATTCAATCAAAGTGCCTTAATTCCCAAGCCACTCTCTTATTGCCCATCGCTTTCATCAGCTTCCCCATGCTCTGGATAATTAACAATTTGGTAAAGCCTAATCATGTGGACATGGGAACTGATTTGATTTAACCTTGATTTACCAGGGAGAACCCCATGAGACACTGGCAGACGGTTTGTACATTGGATATGAATGGTAAAGAGACTGACAGAGAACGAGTGGGAATTTGATAACCGCCATCAGCTGCTCTTCCAATTTGGCAAGGTGACAGCACAAGACAAGAGGATTGCTGCTGCCACAGGAAGAGGACACAGGGTTGTAGGTGTCACTACATATAAATGTGGACACACACACACACACACCACAGGACAAATATAAAATCACATACACATGTTCAAACAGGTATGGGCAGCCATCTGTGCGCACACACTTCCAGCTTCCTCTCATCTGCGCCGTTGAACAAACCATCTGTTCAGGACTTCTGAATCTGTGCAGTTTATGTTGTAGTCCTCGTCCGCCACAGACAACACTGTAAGACAGAGCTTACAATTGTTTTCTTCAAAGTTATGCATTTTTGACAGACTTTATGCTATGCACTCGACTATAAAGGTACGCTACAAACATTACGAATGTATTTTTCTACAAAGAAGAATGCAACGCTTTGATTGGGACCAAATCCTAAATCCAAACAAAAAAAAAAAAATTGATTTTAGTTGAGAATTTTAGAAGGATGTAGGCCGAGTCTGTCAGTCAATAAATACATCTATAGCTATGATTAAACCTCAAAATCATACTGCAAGAATAGCATAAAGATCCATAAAAGCAGCAAGGATGTGTTTTGTGCTAACATGCAAAAGCAGCACTCCAAAAAAAAAAGTGATGAAAATATAAAACCAGCCACCTATAAGAAAACATCCTTCAGCTTGATCAGACAGAGATCAAAATGTTGCTCAGACTTCCCAACTGTCTTGCCTAATAGACTGTGGGTATGTACTGAGTCCTCATACACCAGGAGGAGTAACTGACAAACACCTTTTCTGAAACCCAAACTACTGTCTTTGGACGTCAAATCTTTTTGGACATGAAAGAGAACAATTGCTGAGAACCAGACAAAACAAACCCCTTACATGTCAAAATTTAAGTAAAAAACAAACAAAGACTGAACATGATGTCTCTAGACGTTCAAGTCGATATTCCTTTTGAGGCATATTTTTTTTTTAGTCTTCTATGAGCAGATATTCTTTTGACAAAGTTATTTCGCCCATGCAGTTTTGCACAGTGTGCTCAGCGACAACAAGTCCGTCCTAGAAATGTCAATGTGCCAAAACAAGACTGTGGGATCACAGTTAATTTTTCGCTTGGTAATTCCTAAAGCTTGTAGCGACACTGAAAGGGTGGTTTCAGTGTGAGTAAATTATGCTGGGTAACAGAATGGGTGCAGAGGATGACAACCTCTGAAAGCCCTGAGACGAAAGAGGATTTTAAGTGACACAATTCAATTTGCAACCTAAATTGCACTGAGCACCACCTATTAGTTCTGACTTTTCTGTGTGGATAGATGAGGGACAGGTTCATGTGTTTGACACTACAGTGGTGTTGAATAACATGTAACTGATAGCTAGTTCTCCCTACTTGTCACAAATCCTCAGCTTTTCTTACAGGTGGATCGTTTTCTCTGGGAAAAGCACTGTGATGCGTTCACGGGCCCCAAAATCTAATCCGACAATTCAAGTACAAACTTGGCATCTTAGCAGCATACTTAAGGTTATGACCATTTCAACTGTTACTGCTCCTTTCATCTGCACACAAAGAGGTGGAGGATTAATGTGGCAAGTCACTGTTATGTATCCCAATGACATCAGTTTCATTGGTTCACAACTGACTCAGCATCAGGCCATCTGGCCTCATAATGTACTGTACAACAAGGGTGCATGTCCCGGCATAATACCTCGGCTTGATTGAAAACATGACTGCTCTCACTGAACTGCAGCGTCACATCTGGTGCTCTGCAAATCATGTCACATGAAGGAAGGTTTTTTTGTTCAAATTTAGATGGAAAGTTTACAATTATTTTGTGTATGATAACCATTTTCTAATATTAACAGCACTATTGCTCTGGTAACACAAAGATAGAACAAGTTAATATGCTGCCAGACTCTTAAGGGAAAAATAATCAAAAATTCATACAGATTGAATAAACCTGACACTTCTTTGTTTTCCACTGTAAAAAAGGGAATTCCCCAGCTATCCTAATCACTTCCTTCAAATGGTGAACTAGTTTGCCTATATTATCCCATTGCAGTTAGCCCA
Source organism: Embiotoca jacksoni (assembly GCF_022577435.1). Classification (NCBI taxonomy): domain Eukaryota; kingdom Metazoa; phylum Chordata; class Actinopteri; family Embiotocidae; genus Embiotoca; species Embiotoca jacksoni. The sequence goes on from NW_027185447.1 coordinate 7,331,340, forward strand.
AGAAAAAGAAAAAAATACAATCCCAGCTGAGTATGTAACTGTTTGTCAGCCATTACCTGCACTGGTCCCCATTCTTCCAGGTTCAGGGCTGACGCATATCCACCGTGGCAGCCGGTCGCCAACACTACGCCGGGATGAATAGTCCGTCATCCCTGCTTCCCTCTCTCCCTCCTCACTCTGCTCTCTGCCTCTTGCCGGAGCCGTTTGCTCAGCTGTTCCCCTCTCTGACCGCATTTATCCCAGATGAGCGCCGCAGCTTACCCCGTTAATCTGTGTGTGTGAATGAGCCTGTGCGCCTGAGCGTGTGTGTGTGTGTGTGTGTGTGTGTGTGTGTGTGTGTGTGTGTGTGTGTGTGTGTGTATATATGTGCGTCCAGTCATCCTCTCATTGTCCCCCTGATGATCATCTAAAGACACGCCCCGATCAGCTGGGACACGGACACACACACACACACACACACACACACACACACACACACACACACACACACACACACACACACACACACAAGACAAACGGCACTCGTGGGACAGACATTTAAGTGGAGGTCATATCTGAGGTTCATAAAATATATATGGAGATCTCACAGCACATAAAGGTCTTATGAATCCTGTAGTCAGTGATGTTTACTCCAACCCCCCCCCCCCCACCTCCCCCAAACCCCCCACCAAGAACCCAGTCATTCTGCAGTAAAATAAAATCCCCTAAAACAGTGGGAACATGCATTTGTGTTGGTTGTCATTAACCGAAAATGGGTGCAGTGTTAGGGTTGTATGTTGTTTCCCAACCTGTCCTTCCTCGTAAAGCTGAAGCCATAAAACTGTTCAGGATAAGTAAAAAGGTCTCAGCATCGTTCCAAACACCCGATCTTCAAATTTGTGTTTGTTTGAATGGTGACTGGAGGAGAAATAACACTGACTGACAACAATATAAATAGAAAACAGTGAAATCTAAATTGATTCGTGAAATCTGTTTTTCAAATGTTCACTGGGAACTCTGGAAAATTTACATATTTTAGCTTCAATATTAGCAGTGTAATGGGAAGTAGTATGATGATTATGTTTTGAGATAGAAAGACACACACATTGTACATTGCGCAAAAGGAGATATTCATTGACAGAAAATAACTTTCCCCCTCCTTCTGTTTTAGGCTTTAGTGGATGCAGTTTGTGACAAAAAAATCAGTTCACTTCCATTTGCATGTTAACATTGACTTTGCACTCTTGTCATCTTAAGATAGCTTCTCACAATACATAATGCAGCTAAAGATGATTGGAGTGTGTTAGTCCGGTACAGTATCCAGAGGGACGGCGCACACCGTTTCCTTTTGTCCCACAGGGGATGAAGGGGATTAAGTGAAGACAGCATCTTAATGAGAACATTTAAAAAGACACTTTATTCCTGAGTTTTATTTCAATAGGGATTGTATTGTAAAATAAGCTAATGTATTTTGTCATGTCGAAAGATGATATACTGTTTTTGTACATTTTATGGCCCAGCAGGTATAAATAAACACTTTTTCTGCTGCAACGCTGTAGTTTGTTTTTAGTCCAACTTAAATTATAAGTTTGTCAAAATTGTGTCTTGTACCAGGAACTGACTGACCCCCCTGTTACTAACTACAACATTCAGCCCATTCACAACCCCATGTTGTGTAGTGTACAAAACATGTTTTGTGTGTCTGGTACAAACAGAGAACGTGCTTTCAGACTCAGACTGCCAATAAACTGTGTCTTCCGGTCCAAACACTGCATGGCTGGCTGCTGGCTAACACGGTAGTGGCCAGACATGAGCAGCTGTTGTTGTGGTTGAACCAATCCCCAGCTACCTATTTATCTGCCAGTATGTGTGTACGTGTGTGTACGTGTGTGTACATGTGTGTACATGTGTGTACGTGTGTGTTTGTGTGTGTGTGTGTGTGTGTGTGTGTGTGTGTGTGTGTGTGTGTGTGTGTGTGTGTGTGTGAAAGTGAGAGACAGACAGAGTGAATCCCTGCTCAGGGAGAAAAGAACAAAAAGAGATTGTCTCATTTGAGGCATTTCACCAAACAACCATAAATTACAACTGTAAGACCGCGGCTGGGCACCGAACTGCGATACTTTTATGGCATCAATTGAATTGCTTTGATACCATTTGGTATAAAAAAGATGCCCTTTCATTCAGTTCCTAATTTTGATAGCAGTCAAGTCACACTAACAGTTTGCGTTAAATCTCTTAACTACATCTCATCAACGTCAGTGAGCCGCAGCATTTATCATGCATAGCGTCTAATGGGTCCTGCCCGCGTAGATAAAATCATGGGGGCAAAATTTGTATAAATAAAGAGTATCACTCAGGAACTGCTATCAAAGTCAAGGTATTGGCACCAGTATTGAAATTTTTGATACCCAGGCCCAAAGAGGCTAAACTATTAATTGCCCTTTCTTCCAAAGAAACATTATATAATTATAGCCTCTAAGTCAGCTTTCAAGCATGCCATTCTGTCAGTGTTTGTAAAAATATCTTCCACGGTCCACCACTGTCACACATCCACATCTCTTCACCGTCTTCCCGCTGTCCGAACTCTTTCATCAGCCTCTAAAACCTTCCCTAAAGACAAGGTGAAACCTGCACTCACCTCCAGCAGACTCCCTGCAAAGTGAAACAAATAACCCCTTTCACCCCTCTTAGAGGAAACTCTCTGTATGCCTTGACTGAGATTTATGCCACTGGCGGCAGAAAAAAAACCGGTGGGCAGCCGGGAGTTTAAATGCTGGCTTTGTTTTTCTAGACACTGACTGTTTTACGATCCATCATGATTGCGAAGGAGAGGTGTGATTGGGCTGCTTCTGAAACTCCAAGGCCTACTCTTCCTGCTCAGTCAGGGGAGATAAACGCAGTTCTGTACCATGTAAATGGTTTCTCTATTGTAATTATTTTATGATTATTTTATACATACACTACACATAAAAAAACTGCAACTAGATTGTCCAGATAAAATGAGAAGAAATGCCTGCATGAAGATAAATTGATGAATTGAAGATGATTGAAGATGATGGCACCTATATTAACTTCTTGAATAGTACTCTCAGAGGTTTTCAGACATTCAGCAGAAAATCTAACTGTTATTGTTTCTTCTTAAATAGCACTGTAGCTCAAAGGTCATGACATTTTCAAGAAAAAACATGTAAATGGTCCTCTTTTTTTAATATATGAATCTTCTATTATTATAAATGCATGTGTTTACCTTTCTAAAGAAAATGAATGGAGGTGATGTTGAGCTCTAAAATATGCATGTGTAATGTCATTGTTTATTGTATCATGATGCAGCCATACTTTAGGTTTAAAGAGCATACAAAAGTCCCGCAGGAAAATGACTACCGTTAAGTGTACTATGTGTGGGACTGGGTACTGAACTTTGATACTTTTATGGCACTGAACAAATTGCTCCAATAATACCTGCCATCAAACATTGCTTTGTCATTCACTATTAAATTTCAGTAGCTATGCCTAATGTTTTAAAACGCATAACTTTTGCTACATTTACCAGGAATAAGTCTCTTCAACATCAGTGAGCCACAGCGTTAACCATATGTAGTATCTACTTGGGCGGCCAGTCCACATATATTAAATGTGTCTTACATTACGACACCTTATTTCAGATACATTTTTGGCCACATATCTATCCAGGTTACATTAGGATTAGGGTTAGGGTTACTGCAGTAACTGAAGGCTTCGCTTTGTGCAGCCAGCTTGCATTTACATACAAGATGAGGCGTTTTGGGAACATTGGTAAATTAAAGCTGGGTTATACTCTCCCCCCTCTGCATGAAAACTTGAGATTCATGCTGTAATGTATATTTTACTTGTCTTTTTCTTACAATCGATTATATATAATTGGTATAAAAAAATAAAAAAAATAAAAAAAAGTATCATTCTGAAACAGCTATTGAGGTCAAGGTATCGGCGCAGGCATCGACAATTTTTGAACGATACACAGTACTAGTTTCATTTGTGAGTCACAAAGGTCTTTTAAAAGAGTACTTCAAAAATGTACCATTGCAATAATAAAAACCTTTTTTTTTTCTTTTTTTTTTGAAAGGAGCAAAATCAAAGCAGCAGAACCAGAGGTATCATCTTTCTGTTCCATGCATCTCTCATGGAGACGACGTTACCCACAATCCAACTAGAGAGGCAACAATCAAAGATAGCGACAGTTATGCTATTAGCTGCTAATGTAGCCTCGAGTTGAGCAGAGCTGAGGAGCGAGCTCCAGAGGTCGGTGAGCTGACTTGTGCCCAACTCCGCACCTCCACATTTGTTCTTTTTCAGAATCGTAGTCTTCAGCCTCAAACAGAGCTGCCTTAATTTAAGGGAAATTATCAGATTTCACGCAGCCCCCTCTGGAGCCACAAAAGGCTTTATTCAACTTTTTTTTTTTAACTTTTTGCTCTATTCATTAATATCGGGTTTTTTAGTTTTAATATTCGCTTACTTATTTACTAATTTATATGCACATTTAATCATCTTTGTATCCCCTCCATATTGAAAGACTTTAATGAACACACTTCAAAAATTAGGATCCACATGGAAAGCTGGATAAACCTGCAATTCACACACTTCTCAAAAATATGGCACTGCTTTTACAGTGATGTTTTTCCACCACCACCACACACTGGTGTTTTGCCTCAATATGTCTCTTGAGCTTTACTCTGGACCATTGCTGCATTTAATAGTGTTTCCCTGCTGAGCATTCACAGTTGATCTCCTTCAAATTGCACCATACATTGTATACCACAGTTTTGTTAGTTTCTGGAATATTTTGACATTACAGCTTCAGCTCCCGAGTATAACAATGGAATTCACACACAAGTGTGGCGTCTCGGGAAATAGTCAAATAAGAAGCATTCAGCGTCTTAGTTGTCTACATGAAAGAAAGACAGGTATGAATGCAGTATGGCGAACTGAGATTTGTGGGATGTTGTGTATGAGTCAGGGGGGGACGTTATTGTTTAGGTTCATCAGAAAGGTCCTTTCTGAAAATCTTTTTGGATGTAAAAAAAAAAAAACAATGCTGAAAATAAATTATCTGGGATGTGCAGGTTGTATCTTGCATCTTTGGAGTCTGATTTTACATGTGTATAAACGCGAGGCCCCCAAGCAAAAAAAAAATGTGCCACCGAGGGGTTCTGCTGGTTTTACTGTGAGACTCTAAATCAGTTTACGGGGACACACTGTTGTGTCTCAGTACAGTTAAGAGTATCCACAGCTGCCATTTGTTAGGTTACAAGTAAACACACACTTTAATCATTGTTGACAATCATTCATAAAGTTTACAGTAGAGTAGCTGTTCATTTTGAGGATGACACAGAGGCTATGGGTCTGCTTTGGTATGCACAGCGCCCTATCTGCTTGAGAAACTCTGCTGCTAATAATGCTATATTGAGATGTAATGCCCAGCTCTCAGTTTTAATGGTGACTGATGGAGGGCGCAGATGCATTATTGCTCGCTGTTCATCAAGTTAACTTTACACATTAGGAAGTTGAATGAGTTTCCAGGAGATTCTATCAGTGGTAATTACAGGATGAGCAGGGATTTAAATGGGGGGTGGGAGAGTGGGGGGGTTTGAGTGGATTAATCCTTTGTCCTGAATTGGGTGTCCATGCTCAGCATGTATCTTGGACGCATGGGAAAATGATGGTTCCTCTGTGTGTGGTCTGGCCAATCGTAAATTAATCTTAAATTAAGAGATTTTTGAGCAACGGATTAAAGGAGTACAAAAAAAAATCTAAATGTACGAAGGACAAAGTGCTAAAAAAAATAATGACCAAACAGATGTAGGAGAGGTGTACACAGGATTTTTCTATTTTATTTGGTCTTTCACTGTCCTTTCTCCTCTGTACATCCCTGCCTTCAGTCTCCTGACTGATTTGTCACTTTCTTCCTCTGCTCTCTCTCAGCTTTCCATCTCCCCCACTTCTCTTTTCCAATTTCCTTTCTCCTCATCTCTCCTCTCTGCCGTTAGCTGCACTGCAGATTGCAGTAAACCCAGAAAATCCTCTTCATCACACAGAGCAAATACCATCTGCACTGGGTTTGCCCTCAGCTCCAATTAACAGCTAGATATATGGCCTGTAGCATCTGGGACGGCGTCGGACACTCTGACGTGTGAGCTGCACAATTTATACACAAACAAGGCATACCAGGGCAGAGTGTCAATTATCTGTACTGTGACAAGCCTGAAGGGTCACATAAGCTGCTAAATGCTGGACTTTGAAAGCATGTGAACAGTGTGGGAATTTATGTAATTCATTCTCATCACACTTAACTTAAATGGCAAGGAGTTTGGAAGGACAAAAAAATACACAGAAGAAGATAGAAGTTTACGGACGTTGACGTACTCGCCTCTTGGAAAAGAAAGGAACGTTCTGGCTGTGCACTAGTTGTAGTTTATCATCTGGAGCATGCTAGCAGGGTTAGCATTAAAAGCCAGGTAAGGAATTTTATTAAAACACACATCTTCATCGGCCTTCCTGTCGGAAAAACATGCGACTTCTCTGCTCACACTGTGCTGGTCAATTGACCGGCCATCAGCTCAAACCGAACATAGGCACCAAGCACCTGCTAACCGTGTCCACGGACAATTCAATAAAGGTTACTCAAACCAAATGGCTGTGTCCTCGGTGTTGACAAGAAGAGGGAAAAAGCAACTTTGTGCAGTTCTAACGCTGAAATTGCTCTACTGCCTTAAATCTTTACTGCCTTTTTTCTTATTGACTATATGCCATCATTTCAGCATTTTAAATGTTACAATATGAAATACTGTTGAATGTTGAACTTTTGTTATGTATATGAACAAAATTTAATGTATGCTTTCTTTAGTTACCTATGGTACTAAAAACATATTGAACCATGACTCTAAAACCGTACTTAGGTACTTACCAAGCAATGAATTACAGTATGTATACTGTTACACCTCTTCTACTTATAATGCAGACAAAAGTCAGAATCAGGCAGCAAAACTTTTCTTTGAAAATGTATGCGCTGTTACAAACATACTTTCTAACAGACCGGATTGTGCAGTTATTATTGGACAGGTTTAAAAGTGGTAAGTAATGGTGGTGGCTTGTTTACTTGTGTTTAGTTACTTGCTTTGGTCGTCACTGTAGAGGCACAACGGTGCTTGTAACTAAGCTACAAAGACCACAGTGTTGTGATATTTCCGAGACACAGCTTGGCACCCACCAGTTCCAGATATGACCTCAACTTTACACTAATCTTGCAGTGCAAGAAAGGCAGTCTTGACAACGAAATGTGACAAAACCACCCATCTGTGCTTTGTGTGTGGGCAGGTGCTTCTGCATGTAATTAGCCAACTTGTAATGACTTGCGACTCTGAAGCAGCAACTGTGGCAGCAAAAGAGTAAAGGACTCACAGCTCAAAGGCATAAATAAATGACATCGCAGCTTTGTTCCCTCGTCTCGAATTAAGAACATTAATAATTAAATTGAACAATAAATGGAGGTGGCCCAGAGGGGGGCAGAGAAGCAGAGAAGAGAGAACAGCAGGCAGCAGCAGGACAAGGAGGGCATACCACAGAAGGCGCAACGCAGCCCTAAAAATTCATAACTAAACATGAAGCTCACAGCTACATCCAATAAAGGAACACAAACCAGTTCACATTATATATGCTGGGCTGCGGCCGCACGGAGAAAAATGGAGCAATTTATCTCTGCCTTGGAAACAAAAGAGGTTTCAAAAGTTCACTGTAGGACAACAAAGATGGCAAGTAAGGGGTTTGCACTTGCCGAAAAGCAAAGGGAGTTGGGTGGTAAGTCATACGAGGGTGGTCCTGTGAGTCTAATGAAAAGGCCCTGAGACAAAAACAACAAGCACCCACAACATCCTCAAAGACTGCAATGTCTTTGTGGTCGCAGATGGTCAAACAGACCCCTGGGAGTGTTGACCTTGGCTTTGTTTACTCCAGCCAGGGCCTTCAAAGACACCAGGCGAAGGCAGTGCCAGCAACTTTACCTCAGTCTCCATGGAGACAGTGTACTTTTGACTGGGAACTTTCCGGACTCATTACCAGATGAGGTAGTGAGTTCTACCTCGCTGCCTCGCTCTATTTGCTTCCTTACCACTCGTGGATCCGCAGAAATACAAGAGAGAGGGAGACAAACAGAGACAGAAGGAGAGAGGGGTGGCTCCAAAAAATATAATAATATTGCCTGAATGAAACTGCAAGTCACAGAAGGACTGGGGAAAAGGACAGCAAGTGAAAGAAAAAGGGAATTGAAAAATGAGAATGTAGAGGGATGAAAAGAGGGAGACAGAAAGGTTAACGGAAAAGGAGGATGAAGAAGAGGAATGACTAAAGGCGAGGTTTTTCTTAAATGTCATCCATCCGCACCGCTTCAGAATGGCCGGCGCACTGCTAATGGTCTGTTTGGAGGGAAGGGGAGGACACGGAGAGGGACAGTGCACTTGCTGAACTCAGGGTCACATTTTCAAGGAGCTATAATTATCTCCTTTGGATATTGTATGCACAACTCATACTGAGACATTTGAAACCTTCTTTTGATAAATCCTTCGGACAGAAAAATGCAACGTGCTACGAAAGACTGGTTTAAAACATCTGCAAATGACCTTGCTCGTGGCTCTGGTATCTTTCATTCCTCTCTAGAACATAACACACCACAAACACCCCAGAAATTGAAACGTAAACCATGAGACTTTGCGAACCATAGTCCGCTCTATTAGGACGTGCAGCTCTTCAGATGAAAGGCCTTGAAAAACAGAAAAAGACGCTGAAGGCAAGGTAACGAACGGCCACTCGGCCACTGACACAGACCTCCTGCATGAAGTTAGTGCGACTAATGTAGCAGAAAATAGAAGAATCATGAGCCTCTTATCTCTCTTCTAATCACAATCAGAAGAGCAAAACTAAAGGGAGATAACAGGAGGAGTAAAAAGGAGTGAAAGGAAAGTGAGAGCAGAGGAAAGCTTGAGGGTTTCTATAATCTTCATCCTTTCCAATCACATCCGAGGTCCCTTCTTACTCTTATCAGCATTCCTAAATACTTCCCATCATTAGCTAGCTCGTTCGCTTTTGCTATCATTCTCCTGGGCCCCTCTCAATCTGCAATCCAGTCAGACAGCTCCATTTAGCGTGTCCAGGCGTACAGGGCCAACATTCCTTCCCTGCCCATGCCCACCAGTACTCTGGACTCCAGTTTGGTTTTGATCTATTTCTGGCCCTCCGCTGCCTCTCCTCTCATCAGTTCTTCTCATTTCAACCACACTCGGCGGCCGCTGCAGAATCCTAATGAGCAGGGAGAAAACTCACTTCTCTCTGTGCCCTAAGCAGTACGTACGCTGGCATGCGTTCCCGTGTTGCATCTACATAAACAAAGTCGCTGACCCTCCACAGAGGTCCAACCATCTGTAGCGCACCTGTAAAGGACGCAATTAGGCTTTACCGCATGATTGTGGGCTCTTCATTTTGTGGGGCTGATAAAATCTGAAAAAGGATGGCACAGACTTGTGCTGAGGCATGTGCATGAGCTTTGATAGTGTAATCATGCGCCTGTGATAACTGTGCTGCTGGACTCGGAGGCAAACACTTGGAAAGTGACTTTAATCCTTCAGCAAAGCTCTGATCTGGGGCAGTAAAGCAAAGCCCCCACCAGCCTCAAAGACTTCAGGGAGTCGGCAAGGTTGTGCCAGTATTGAATTATTTTTGATGTGGTGATCCAACTTGGCACTCTAATGTTGCATCTATTATTTTATTTCATAATTAGTTTGCTGTAAATTGGGACAACTAGCCTTCACTGTTTCTAATGCATGGTCACATTTCAGTTTTCTCTTTCATAGTCATGAGCTATTTCTTATATAGACCATTTTACCTACAGAACAGTCCAGGATCTCTAATCTGCCGAGCAGGGGCAAGGCTGCTAGTGGGTTTCAAAAGTATAGACTCTCGGAGTGTCAGATAATATCAATACACTTGAGTATCGCTTTATTATAGTTTTGTGATACTGTATCAATTCACAAAAACACTGTACTGGTTTCAAATAAAGGTTTACATGCACACAAAATGAACCTCTGTCTGCCACCAATCTGTGCATGTAAACCTTTATTTGAAACCATTACAGACAGAGGTTCATTTTGTGTTGTGTTTAAACTTCCGACTGCTCAATAGCAGTGTTGTCATCTATTTTCAGCCATTGCACTGTTCCACTACATTGTAGACTGAGATAGGGAGTAGCATAATGGTGCACCAATAACCCTAGCATTAAAAAATCTGTCTGACTATTACCACCGATGGCTAAATCTATGAAGAAAATTGCAATATATATATTGTTTTGCTCATCGTTTCTCAATATTAAATTGCAAAATATAAAATCAGAACCCCTATATTATGATACATACCATGTTGCCAGTATCTTGCCAGTACACTGACCTAACTTACATACATCCGAAGACGGCAATGTAGACAAAGGTATAAGTGAAAGTAAGATGACAGAAGTGACAAAAAAGACACATTTTCTTCCATGACAAACAAGTACTGACGATCTGACCCAAAGACCCAACTAAACAGATTCACTCCAACATGTGTCCAACACTCTGACATCACTTTAGTCATCTAAATTTAAAAACGGTTTGATCATTGATATATGACTGTTAAGTAGTTTGCACGTTCTTCCTGGGCAGTTGTGGGTTTCCTTCAGGTGCTCCAGTTTCCTCCCACAGCCCAAAGACATTCATGTTGGGTTGATTGGTCATTACGAAAGTGAGTTTGGATGTTGGTCTGCCTTTCTATATTGCAGTGTGATTGAGTGGTGAACTGTGCAGGGTATACCCCACCTTTCACCCAATGTCATTTGGGGTAGACTCCAGCCCCCTCATGACCATATTACAGGATAAAACAAGTACAGATAATGGATGGATGTTCGTTAAGTATATTTTTGTTTGAGCAGAACATCACTCTGCTCTGACAGGTCTACATCACAGTGACTTTAGCTATATCTTCTTCCAAATGGCCATGTATGAGGTTAAAGAATATCAACCCACACTGCTGTAGCTATGAACACATTTATCTATGGAGGGTCATTTAAAAACATGTATTTCTCTTGTAATAGCTACTTTATTGATTCGTATAATTCTGTATATAAATAATCTTTGACGTGAAAATAAACTCTACACCACATTGACTCTGACACTGTGTGCAGCAAGTGTACTGAATAGAAAGAACTCTAAGAGGCCTACAATCAATGAGTCAATGATACACTCTGGCATCACGATGTGGAGCGTAAGCCAGGGAATGTTTCTCTGACACCCCAAGCGGCAGAGCAATATCTGAGCGCTAAGCCCATTGTAAGTCAATTTTGTGGGGGGAGACAGACACTGTACAGGCTGTCACGTCACTCTTGACAGAGATTGATTGTCTATGAGGAGATAGACTTTATTCCTTCTTCACAAGCCATTTTCCCCGCCACCAACAGCTTCCTATTGCTCCATCCACTCAAGTAAGATATGCAAAAAGAAACCATTGATCGCATTACAAGCTGCAGAATTATGGGACATTAAAAGGTTGTGGGTTCTTGGCAATCCATCAGCAGATTTTGAAGCATCCAAATAAAGTTTGTGTGAAGGGTTTGATTATAGACTGTGGAAGGAGAGCCAAGCTCTTGTTTGGTGATCCGAAGGATTTAAAATCTAATATAAGCAGCTTATTGCAATGGATCCAAATACACGCAAACATCAATCTCCAGGATATTCTTACAATGACAAGATGTAATGACAGGGATCCAAACATAGATACAGGAACATCCCTTAAATGTGATATTGTGTGCAGTCAAATGCTATGTATTACTAAGAACACTGTTTTTACTGTGATTAGGAGTCAAATGCTAGAAAGTAGTATTTCATAAGGCATTAGGACTTCTTTACAGCTATTAACCCCTCATGAACTGTCCGAACACTTCTGCATGTAAAGGGCAACTCCAAACTTCATCTTGTTTGGTGAAAACCCTTGTTTCACTGACCTCTAGGACTTCATAGTTCAAAATCTTTTACACTATGTAATCACATCCAACCATTACAGAGCTTTACCCTACAGACAAACATGGCATGCAGCCACTGCTGGGTATTCAGGATATTCAGCCTGGGTGTAGTTACTCTAAAAACCCTTTGGTTTTGTCCACGACAATAACCTGGGAGGGTTTATTTCTTGGCCAGGTACAGTAACTACCTGGAGTCTTTTTGACAATGTGAGTTTGCAAAACAACAAGAGAATCGACCAAATAACTGTCCCAACATGATCATTTTAGACTTTGGCTTTTGTATGAATCAAACAAATGAGACAAAAAATATTTGTTTGTGAGCTGTGATGCCAGTAGGTACATTTTATTACCTTTAGACTGAGCCAGGCTGTTTCAATCTGATTCCCATCCAAGCTACGCTAAACACATTCTCGCAATACCGTCATATTTACCAAACACACCAGAGGAGTCCAAGTCTCAGTAAAAAAGCAAATAAATGAATTTCCCTACTGCTTTAATGCTTGAGTCATGATTCAGCTCACAAATTGTACACTTGCACTGTATTTCCTTTACTTACTGACAGCTATGAACACATGACCTGCTGTCTGTTTCATTAGGGAAGGTAAAAAGAAAGAAAAGAAAGAATTCTCCACAGAGGTGAAACTTATTAACAAATACGACGAGTACTGAAACTTTTTTGACCAAATACCGTAAATTCAGCTGAAATGACCTGTTTGTACTGTTCCGTACAAATCTAGAAAGTTGACATTGTAGAGACTGATTTCAGAAAGTAATAGCACAATAGCCCAGCAGGTTACTGATGAACACATTTTTCTGTATCCATTACATTATCTATGAATCTGTTCAACAGTGTCATCAACTTCTTATCAAGGTAATAGCCTTGTGGATTTTGACAGTGAAAAGCTGTAGCATTGTACTTTATGGTCTGTACCAAAATCAATTCTGTCTACACAGCCATGCACATCAATTAATTATCACAGAGCGTGCCAATGCATGGATCACTCACTGCACAAAACAAATGCCCAGCAAGGCTCTGTGTGTGTGTGTGTGTGTGTGTGTGTGTGTGTGTGTGTGTGTGTGTGTGTGTGTGTGTGTGTGTGCGTGCGTGTGTGTTTGTGTGTGCGTATAAGCACCAGAACAGACGTGATGTCACAAGTGCTGCAGTTTTTACTGAGAACATTCCAACCACAAAAACAAAACTTATCACTTCAACTGAAGACAACAAAGTCAATATAAACATGAATGACAAAAAGAATAAGAGAGTTTGAAAATGTCTGACCATGTATCAGTCAAAAAGACTAATCCACTTTCTTCTCATCGTCCTTGTAAAAGTACAAATAATTCAGGTTCTCCTATCTCACATGGCTGTAATGGCTTTATAATCAATGCCCTTAAGACAACAAACCAAAAAAACAAACTGTAGTCAAAGCATGAGTGAAAACAGAACCTGACTTGACAAGTTTTGCCCTTGAGTCACAGGATGACCAGTCTTATTTAAAATTTGCACATTTCAACATTTTTACTCTGCAGACAGAAGGAGAGTGGAGAGTCTCCATTCAAGCGATTTCAAAAGAAAAACTCCACGAGAATCATTGGGTCAATATAACAGTAATACCAGCCAAGGGTTCTGCTGTTGTGGAGCTTTAGAGGATTTTGTTGCATTCACACTGAGTAAAAATGTCCTTATCTTTTATAGTGTGTTAAATCTGACAAAATATTTGCTCTGCAGAAGGGCTTTAAATATGATATCATAGGTATAACATATTAACCTTATCAACGTTAACTGGCTCTAAGTCTTGCTGCCCACTAAGTAACAATAGGATCTTCACCACAATGACTTATCATGCTGTGATTTTTTTTTCCCTGAATCTGAATCATCTGAAACTCTCCGGGATAACAAGGGATGTTAAGGCTGAGCATCAAGCTTCAATACTTTTAAGGCACAGAACGAATTGTTTCGATAATGTCTGGTATTGAAAATGCCTTGTCATATGGTTTCAAATTTCAATACATCCACACGAACATGTTTCTATTTTATGCATAACTTTTGGGAAACCTGTCTAAGTTTTGTGCGCTGCAGTGGGACTGGAGGCATGTTTGGGCAACATCTGTAAATTGTAGCCACAGAAAACAACACTCAGGTCTGTATACGTACAATGTAATTTTCTTTTTGTTAAAATCAATTTGATAATATTTGTATCGGAAAAGTACCATTAAGGAACTGGTATCAAAGTCAATGAATCGGTACCCGTAAAGCAACATTTTTTGGTCGATATCCAGCTTGAGGGTTTGGTTTTGCACCCGAGCATCATTTTTAAATTCTATCATATTTTTTCTAAGCTATACTATATCACAAGGTTTTTAATTAGACAGATGGATTGTACAGCATTACTTCATAATACATATTTGGCAAGCAAACAAACAAATAAGAAAGCGTTCCCCTGGGGCTGACTGAGTCAAAGATTCTTTGTAGTATTCCTTAAGATGACAAACTCTCCTTTACAGCACACTTGTTTCAAACAAGAGACTGGTAAAAAGAAATATGTCTCCCTCGCATATCAGCAACCTACCAGCTGTCAAACCAACAACTTCTCTTGCCAGAGGATTAAGACCAAAAAGGTGGGGAGTAACTGACACAGGGGGAAGCGAAAACCTTGCTCTCCCTCTCAACTTCCTTTTGAACTCTGGATGAACTCTCCTTGTTTGGATGTCAGATACGAGACAAAGCTGCTTCACTCGCGAGAGATGACGAGTCATAACTAACTCTAGACTGACAGCAGCTGGCAGTACCTGTCCCTTTGTTACGTCTAAGAACCAACTTTTAAAATACAAATAGGACATTCTACGACATTTCAGAGCTTTTTTCTGGTAGTAAGAGACTTTTCACTACTTGATGCTTGAGTAAGTATTTTGGAGCTTTTTGGAGGTCTGTCAGCAGACAAGGAAATGCAACATGAACAGGTCAGGTAAAGGACAAATGTTTGAGTTACATTTATACAAAGCATCAAGCAAGTGAGCAAATCAAAACATCACGAACATCCTGTGCAGAAGTACAATATCCCTTTGAAAATTTTACCTTTCAACTAATAAGCTAATTTGGCTCAAGAATCAAAGGTGTTGCGATGCCAGCCACACACTGGTAGCACCATCCTCCATGTCTGAGTGTCTGAAAGTAAAACAAATGCAGGGTTTGTTGACCAGAATATGGGTCAGAGTGTGCAATGATGAATGCCAGAAACTTCAGCAAGTATTAAAGTATTATGGTCCAATCTTATTGAGAACATTTAGTAGTTTGCAAAACTAAAAGGATAAAAGTATGATGTCCCTGAGAGCTCAGCACTCTGCGACCAAGTGGATACATAATACTGTTTAACTGAACAGCTCCTGTATTGCAGGTTATGGAAATAACTAACTAAGTAAAAGCCAGCTAACAGCTTGTTTCACAGTTAATGATATTTGATTTGATAGGCTAATAATAAGCAAAGTACCACCACTACATGGCAGATATCTGCAAAAACATATGAATCATGCCATTAGCAGACAAACAGACAACTTAAATGCTCATTTTCAAAATAGTTTTCTGATATTTGACTTAAGTAATGTGAAGAGTCACCATGGCAACACCACTGTGTCCATCACATTTTAGTGCCCCCTGAAAACATTTCCTGCGTGAAAACATACAATAGCCTGTGCTATTTGCAATGTTTCTGTATTTGGTTGTGTTCTGTGTTTAAAGCTATTTGGTGAAAATGTTTTCAACATTTTCTTATTTTTTGTCAATTTATATGTTTTCTTAAGTGGCAAAGCTGCCATTAAGTTGTCTAAAATGATAGAAAACCAAAAATACAAGAAAATAGCAGCCACCGAGTTAGAATGACACATATATCAACTACATCATTATTCTAAGATCATTAAAAATGTAAACAACGCCTTACTTTCAGCCAAGCAATGTCTCCAGCTGAGAGGGTCAAGGATTTTCTCTGGGTGACAACTTACAAAAAGGTCAGAGGCATGTGGCACCTGTTTTTTTATTTTCCTCCTGCCTATTGATGAAGCATCTGCCTCGCTTTCTGCTGATGATGATTCAATGAGCCCTCAACAGGCACTGAACACTTTTCTAATGACCGTGTGAGGACATCACATCCTCAGTTTGGAGGTCATGTGGCCTTGGATTTGGGGTCATGTAGGCTCAATGAGAGTCAAACGATGCCTTCAGATGCATCGACCCTAAACTAACATCCATGCTTGTTGAGTTTCAGAAGGCGTTCACTCGCTTGCATCTTGATGCGCTGCTCGGACAAACAGCTCAGATAATCAATTCAGGTGCAGTTAAAGCCAATTCACAATACAAGGAGACTGCAAATGGCTCTAAACACATCCAATATCAACCGTGTAATGTCTTCACAACAAAATAACTGCACTACACTGGGTGTGTGTACATGCACATTAGTGTCCTGGTTTTGTGTCTTATCCTGGCTTTGATCATGTTCAGGATATGGTGTTTACAAGAAGCATAAAAACCTGGTTATTGAACGTTTTTGATCATCTGTGTACAGTTGTGCCTTTATTTCTCATATTTCAACCAAGATACCAAAGTGCAAGGAAACACAGCAAACTACAGAGACACTTATTGTGGTATTATCCTGATTAATAAAATGAAAGATAAAACAGAAGAAATCAGTAAGTGGAATGAGTCAAATACAGACTCACTGAATGAATTAATGCTAATTTGTAAGAAACCTACAAAGGACTAAAAACTGAGAAAAAGTCTTTACACCTCAGGATGAAAATTCAAGTTATTTCCCACCTTTTCTGAGGTGAAACCAACAGCGGGAAATCTGCAATTACTTTAGTTAAATGTAAATGAGCAATTTTACATCGGCTTGCTAGTGACATAATCTATGTCTGACATAATGGAGGAGAATATTTCAAGCAAACCTGCATTTTCTGTGACCGTTTTTTTTTTTAACTTGGACTGGTACGATAAGTGAACTTTAATTATTGTTTGGCTGGTAATTGCTGAGTCAGAGGTTTGTATCAGGGAAATAAAATTATAGTAAATGACAGAAAACTTAGAATTTGACCTTTTCAGAGTATTTAGCTTGGAGTTTTTTGTATTTTAAAGTAAATGTATAATGTTTTTCATGCCAGCATTAGTGGAGAACTGCATAAAATGTGAGCAATTCAGCAATGCTAAATTTGCTTTGACAGCCACAGAACTGTAGAGAAGATAACACATGCACCTTCTTCTGGCATCTTCTGTGTATAAAAAAGTGGACCTGACACTGCAAGTCTGAGGGTATTTTCAAGTATAAATGCATCAGCAGATGAAGTATGACTTTCAAGTCATTTTTCATTCCAGAGAATAGGAGCAAAAAAGCAAAACAAAAACAAATTTGATTCATGACGTGAAAAAAAACTAATGAGGTAGAGGATGAAGAGTACCTGTAGACAGATATTGTGTACCTGTGAAAATAGCACCACAGTATTTTTTTTTAGCCCTGTTATAGAAGGTTAGGTCCTCACACACAAAGACATCACGTTTTGCACTGTGTGTGTGTATGTCAGTTTTCATACATTACCGTACGTGATGTTTCCTCTGCTCCAGCATGACGCCAGGGTTGTGACGACACACACATCGGCTCTTGAGCCTCCCACCCTCTGCCCTCTTCATCCACTGTGACAGCCCTCCTCATCTGTTCGCCTCACACTGGCACTGCCCCTATCCGCTGGAGGCTTTATCCAATTTGTCAGGGTTGGCATACACATGGCTCAAGATGCCTCCCTCTGCCTCCACCACACATGCCCCGTCCTTCCTCTCCGTCATGAGGCTCTGAAACAGCCCCGTCTGTGCCAGTGGGCATTACGATACCTGATGGCGGGGCCCACCTGCCACCACTGTGACATCCAGGCCTGCCCAGTCTGTTTCTCCAACCGACCAGGCACCAGCTGGCCGGACAGTCTGCATGCTGATAGATGGACAATTGGAAGCTGGACGATCCCTCACACTCACAACAGCCAGGCCTGACTAACTGACTAGAACAGACACAGAAACAGCATAATGTCTGTGTATGCTGACTGTTGATATGATAATTAATTAGAAACAAAAACAGGACGTTGGATAACAAGAAACAGAAGAAAATAAAAGCACTCTTAACATTGCATTAGGGGTGCATGCCAGGGATCTCCAAGTAGAACATTTCTCAAACTTAGCTTTGATGTGGAAAACTTTAAAATGGGCACTGCTTCAGAGTCTGTATGACAAGATAATATAACAGAAAATGAACTCCCCTCTTAGTCATATCATGTCATTATTCCACATATCCATACTTTACAATTCGGACAGCTTGCAAGTTACGAAACCTTGCACAGCAATAGGAACGATGATGTAATGTGTCTGCACCCACTGACCTCTGGCCCTCTGTCACTAGTAATGCTCACAGCTGCACATTTGGTTTAAGCATCCAATGCGATCACAGCAAAAGACAGAAGAAATGTGGCCCCCAGAATGAAATTGAAACCACTACCAGACAACTAAACTTCTGTTTTTTTTGCCTCAATAATGAGCTTTCTGGACTCGACACTGTCGACAAGATTAAGGGCTCTAATCCAAGCGGCATGTCAAGTAAAAAATGTGGGAGGTGAATGGGAGTGTTTAATACGCAAATAGCTACTTCAGTGTCAGCTGTGCATGAGTACGTCTACACTCCCACTGATCCTTGTCTGTAAACATTGAACGTCAATGGGTTAGGCCAAGAACACAGCATCCTGTGCACTTTTCCAAGAGCAATTTCAAGGCAACGTCTCAAACACGCTGAAACACCTTCCAAACTCCCTTGACTGGCCCTGAGCTTGTGAAAGTCATTTGACACATGACTAGAGCCTTTACAGAATCACTGATCGGAGAGCCCGCTCTATTTGTCAGCTCCCAAACGCTGCAGAGGGATGTGTGCAAAGAGAAATCTGAGCCGAGACCAGTACATATGTCTGAGAATGCTGCGAGGCAAAGCAATGCCTCTGCAGAGCTATGCAGTAACTCTATTCGGTCATACCTGCACCCAAAATACCCGGATCATCTTGGGTTGCACACGCTGTTTGTCCCGTTGCAAGGATACAAAATTAACATCCTGTAGTAGAAGCCTGAAGACCTGAAGATGTTCTGCACAAAAATGTAGTTAAGAAAGCAGATGATTATTTATTTATTTATGTATTTATTATATGGTGGTACAGTATATTAAGATTGTTTTGCATTACAAAGTTTCCTCGGATGTCCATCCATTATCTATACCCGCTTTATCTTGAACAGGGTCATGTGGGGGGGGGGGGGGGGGGGGGGGGGGCTGGAGCCTATCCCAGCTCACTTCGGGCGAAGGCAGGGTACAACCTGGACAGGTCGCCAGTCCTTCACAGGGCCACATAGAGACAGACAGAAACAAAGACCATTCACGCTTTCATTCACACCTAAGGGCAATTTGTAGAACCACCAATTAACCTGAGACGCATGTTTTTGGATGGCGGGAGGAAGCCGGAGTACCCGGAGAGACCCACGCAGGGAGAACAAGCAAACTCCACACAGAAAGGCCCAGGCCCGGATTCAAACCCGGAACCTTTTTGCTGTGCGGCGACAATGCTAACCACTGCACCACTGTGTCGCCCTCCTCGGATGTCCAACAGGGATAATAAAAGATATTGAGTTTTACAATCAAATTAAGGCCTTGTCTGAAAAAGTACAATACTTTCTAAACACTTACCTGCTGAGAAATAAAGTAAAAGACAGACACACATCTCCACCATCATTACACCATCCCCACACAGTACGGCAGCATCTCGTAATGATCACACAGTGCACAACATTGATCTCACAGAAACGGAACAGAGGACGGAAATAGGTAACTCATCATTTCAATCTTCCACTTCCAGAAATGCGAGCTGTGCAGAGGAAATGTCATTTCATCATTGCTGCTGCTGCAGCCCAACGTCTGACTGCACCTCATTGTGAATAATTGCTGACAAAATCTTAGGAAGCCCCGCAGCGGACCCCCCCCCCCCGCCGTCCCTCCCCAGTCCCAGTCACATCACATCATTCAAAAACCACTGGGGGGGGGCTCAATGTCTGACGAGCACACACTCTCCTCTTCTCCTATCTCAGCCTATTAGGAGCCATTCTCCGGGGCTACATAGCAGACCTATCAGCTTACACTGTGCAGATTTTTTTACACCAGAGTCCCATCCAATGTAATTGCAGTATAGCCTCACATACATTTAGCTGCTCTCATTTTATTTCTCTTATGATCTCTGGATCAGAGGCAACAATACAGTTCCGACTGTTTCTCATTCTCGTTATTTGGAGGAACAAGTTTGTTCTAATCCGTGGTCCACATATACTGTAAACTGAAGGCCTAATGGGAGGTTGTAGTGGCTCCAGTACAAAAAACAATGATGCCAACCACCCACGATGACCTACTAATGAAGCTTTCCATCAAATTAATGAGAGTTTTAATCATTGTTCACAGAAGTCTATCCACATGGTGCAGTATTCATTACACTGGCCTGTCACCTCACAGGAGAACATTCAAAAATCCTTTCACAAATGTGGGCAAAGTGACATTTACATTGTACTTTCCCTCCTTCTCACCCTCTGCCTCCACAGTTTTGCCAGACACTCAGCAAGCTCAGTATTTGCGCCTCATGGCATCTGAATATGTGCAATGTCACAGATTACCGAGCACACTTGCTTAAGCCATCTGCCGCTGTGTGTGAGAGCGTGTGTTAGCATTTCTTTTCAGGAAAGGCAGGCGGAGAAGGACAGAGGGCAACGTAAATTTACATACCCGAGAGCCGCTCAAACTCATTAATGCATACTATGATCTACTTTCATCGAAACTTCAAATATTCTCAATGTTACAGACCTGACCTACCCAGTTGCAATGAGGGGCATCAAGCTGTCTGTTTAAGTAAAGAATAAATATTATCTGTGTATAGTACTGGGTGGATGGCTTACTTAGAATGAGGGTTGCAATGTCAGCCAAAACCACTGCTGGTGTGTCAAGGCTGTTCAGCTGTGGGGAGTGTTGGTCCTGAAAACATTTTTTTCCTGTGTTTATGACAAGGCCACACAGAGGTGTGTGTGTGTGTGTGTGTGTGTGTGTGTGTGTGTGTGTGTGTGTGTGTGTGTGTGTGTGTGTGTGTGTGTGTGTGTGTGTGTGTGTGTGTGTGGCCATGCTTTGAATACACACCCAGAATATGGTGGGGAAACAGCATGTCATATACTTTAAATGTACACCACATGGTAATCAATCTAATTCACTGGGACCTTTCACTCAGTTGATGACTACATGTATATGTGAATGAATGACCTTTAAGCATATGGTTACAGACTAACATCATTCATCATTATCACACTTTATAGGCAAGTAATTACTCCCTTCAACCACATGCTCAGGTTCCAGCCTTATTAATTATACCAACATGGGTCATTCCTTTTGAAATACCACCTCCAGTGGGTGGTGATTCCTTACAAACTCGGGATTCATTAGGAAAGTTACAGCACTTGATGCCACAAGAGGAGCTAAATGAAGGTTGCCAAAGGCAATTTAGGCGTATCCAATTTTTGTTGCAGTTTTGAAGACTGCTCTGATGAGTAACCATCTGTTGGGTAACGTTGTCAAATAAATGACTATAAAACGTGCCATAAACATGGAACCTGAGGAGGACTATCATTTTCCCCCACACAAGTCATTAAGTTTCTCATCGCCGTAGACAGAGAGGGATTCAAAAGCCATCTCCATAGACAAAAACACTAATGAGATTTGGTGGCATTTTCGCAGTTTGAGGTAATTCACTGCAGTCTTTTATGTCTGCATTACCATGTTATAGCTTTCCTCCTTTGGTTTCTTTGTTTTTTCAGTCACCAAGCCGGCGTTTTACATCAACTGCCTCTTTGAGTGACAGCAGCTTTCCTCCTATCCCTCTTCATCTAATCAATGAAGAGAGGGAGTGAAAGGCTACAAAGGTAATGACATGTTTCAAAATGTCAAGTTTTTCAGACATTGTCTGAGCGGATAAAAGACAGCAGGAAATGCAATTCATGGAAAAACCTGTAATCTATGTGAGGGCATTCCACACTTGAATGACTCTGCAGGGATTTTGACAGGACCACAACTTAACAATAAAAGACAACGGTGGAAATGATATTTCTGCCCCAGGGCTTGATGCAGCACAGGCAGTGATCAAATGTTCAGCGTCTGTGCATTGAAACGTATAAATTTCTCTGGATAGGGTGTAAGTAAGAACACACAGCTAGGTTTCCATAAATATCGCCCTGTGTTTTTTTTTAATCTATCCAATATTCTACTATTGTGTCATATAAAATCAGTTTAATGTGTCCTTCAAATTTTTATAAATAACTCAAGTAAAACATAATCATTAACATTAAAGTAATTTCCCTCATTATATTTCCAGTGCTATTGATCTGTATAATTTCATTAAGCACTGAAGTCATACTCTTAACAAAAATGCAGTGACATTTGAAGCAAGCCTGGAAAAAAAATGTATGTCAAAGACCACTTTTTGCATACATTACTGGAATTTAAGAGGGCAGGATATCATGCGAAAGCCTGTTGACATTTTCTGTGTCCAAAAGATGAAACTCCTGTTTTTATTCCATATATATTATGAATCATTTGTGAGTCTTTAGTCAACTAGCTGTGACACAGCAGTGGTGAGCTGCATGTACAGCATGTATTCAGTGTTGTTTATCCATTTGAATATTAAAGCAGAAATCAGGTGTGCATGTCACATGTTTCCATGTAAGCATGTGTATCATGCTGCACAGTGGAAGAATACAAATATCCGAGCTTTTCTTCTTGATGTTAATGAGGCGTTTACAGTGCGAGCAGTGTCTCTCCAATATACTGACAATTGAACGTTGGCGCTGCACGCAGGATGAGAGGAACCCCACAGCGAAGAAAGGATCTGCGCTCAAGTGTAAAAATTGCAATCAGAGACCAAAGTAATTTCACTGAAACGCTGTGTTACCTTAGTGAGCCTAAGCAATGATACCAGGGAAGTCAGTGTTGCAGTGAGCCAGTGTATGCAGTCTTGTTGCACAGCACATCAAACACAGTGGCATTAAATATTGCTGTAGGAGTTTCTGAACTGCCTGGTGCTCACAAGAAGAGGCAGAGATTAGATGCCTTTCTGGCACTGAGATGCCAATGGGTTCTGCCACGCCCAGGGTCTGAAAAACAGGATGAAAAATAAATAAATACAATTGCTGAAATAAATCGATAAGTATACTCGGGCAGCCGTCAGTATACCTGGGCGGCCCGTCCAAATAAGTCTATGTATGGGAAACACTGCATATAAAATAAACTTGACTTACTGCATATTTTTCAAACTCTCTGTGATCTATTCAGAAACGGGTGGTGAACTACTGGTAGTTCCCAATCTACAGGTTGAAGACCCCTGCTTTAAGGTGATATATATGAGGACAGACATAAGTTCATGTTTAAATTATCAACACCCATTACTACATTCTGTGCAATTGCTGGAATATATATTCAAATTCCAGTGCTGGCTAAAAGCATTAAAATCATGAGCAGCCAGGTCCCTCTGCTCTTCACCTTTAAAGGAGTAATTACTTTTTAAGCAAACAGCCTCCCAAAATTCTTAATGCTGTACAATGTCAATATCCGAGAAGGTTTTTCATGAGTGGAATAACAGCACCAACGAACTGTAGCCTCAGTGGCTTTTTAACATGCACAGTTTGTCTGTGCATTAATGATGAATGACAGCAAATCCTCCCTGTGAGGTGATATAATCGGTCTAATTCATTCTTGATCTCCTGGATGATGCTCCCTGGAAGATTAATATATTTTATGTGTGTTTAATTATTATGCATTCAACTCAATGATTACCTCAACATCATGTAAAACTTTTTGATGAGCTTCAGATAAGAAAGCAGGCCTTTTGTGTCTGGCAGCGAAGAATTCAATACTCTTGTGAACGCTTAGGCGACCATGCTTGAATCAAATACCCTCACTCTTAACTACAAAAATAGACGAGTAATGAAATAGGATATGACTGCCCTTCGAATGATTAATAAATAAACATTATCATCCCTCACAAGAGGTGGTTCATAATTAGGTCAAGAAAAATATCCAATGTCAGCATTTTTTGTACAAGTAAGGAAGAGTGCTTGTAAGTATCGGTAAATTTGGCTGTTAAGCAGACCTTGTCAAACTGTAACTGTGTTTAAGATATGTTCACTCCTCAGTGTACACACAGCAAATTCACATCTTTGGAATAAACTCTCTCTGAGTTCAAATCAACTGTTTTTGCTTGTACATGTGAAACCATCGAATACACTCTCAAGTAGAGTGAAAGTAACTCTTTTCTTGGAGTTGATTTTTAACGCTTTTCAGGAGTTGAACCTTGAACTCTTTGGGAGTCAAAACTCAAAACTTTACTTTAACCTTGAGTTGGAATGTGAACTTTTTCACAATGTTAACGGTCAACACTTAAAAGTGTGTATTGTTTGACATTCATGGAGTTTCATCACACTAAAAAGGTTTTAGGTAAGACTGACAACAAGATAACAACATATTCATCACAAATGTATATTTAACAATTATATGCAGTGTGATTATATGCAGTGTGCAAACTAAACAATGTATTAATGTGACTGTGATTGGTATATATTGTAGCGTCCCTGCTTAAGGAAGCCACCAGACGGTACTCGGTTTTCTGGAACTTTATTTGGAACAATACACAGGCTACTGTGGGCCGTAGCCAACGCCAACATTACAGCTAATTCTTACCGGTAGCTCTACACAGCATGTCTTTGTCGCACACACACTTGAACTACTCTCACAACAAGCAAGGAGAACAGGACCCATCACCCCCTTATCTCCTGGCCAATCACAGGTGACTGTCCCACCCTGCTTACCCTCATAGGTACAGAAATGACTGACAGGTCTCACAGCTTATCTAAATACAGCAGCAACAACAAGCATCAACTCTTTAACGTTTTGAGCAGTTAACCCAATATGTCACCCAGGCTGTTATATGTTATGTTCCTACCTTGTACACCTTGTACAATTTGCCTTATGGCAAATTGAGAGTGGTAGCCCCAATTTATTTATCATTATGTGTTCATTTAAATATTTATAAACAGCATGTTTTAACAAAACTAAATATAATTTCTGCCCATCACTTTGATTTCATTTGGTTGCTTTATTCTCAAAAGTTACAAAGAAATAACTAAGGCATCCTGGGAAATGCTAATATAGCAACAAAGCTATGCAGTCAACACCGGGAGTCGTGTTGAATCGTGCTCCTCAACACTCAGCGAATGAACCCCAAAATATTACCCCACCAGAGAGTAACACTGAACACAAGCTGTCGTCTAACTTAGAAAATAAAATCCTAAAATCAAACTCTTTGTTTAACCCCAGGATATTTCACTCCAGAAATTTGCTGTGCAGCATTAGATAAAAACCAACTAGTTTGAGTAATCACTTTGAACCGCCCTGTGATGACCGAGCTACATTTAATCAGAGGATTTGTTCAGACTTCGGCAAATCTGATTTGTTTCTTAAATCACATCTTTGGGACAGACTGTCCACACTGTTATTTACAAGTAAGCGGATCGGATTTAGTGTGTCAAAACATCACCGACCTATCTGCATGGGTTGCTATGGTAACAACATACTCATAGCTACGTGGGTGACGCGGCTTTCAAACGCAGAAACATGGTGGCAGCAGTCAATATATTTTGGAGCCTTTCAACGGACTGTTGTTCACGTTGTCCTCCATCACACCAAAATCGACACCCTCTGAGAGCGCTCTGCCAGTGGTAGCATAGATCCTGCTCACTCTGTCTCCCTAAAAATAAATCATTGTGACTAAAGAAATCTGATCTGAGCCACAGGAGCATCCGGACCGGGACGCATCTGTAGAAATCTGGTTAGAATTGCATTTCAAACCTTGAAATGTGGTTTGGATCCAATTAGTAAAAATCTAATTTCATCTGGTTCATTTTGCTATCCAGACTTTCAAGAATCAAAGCAGTTCAAATCTTGGTATGACAAAAAAAAAAGGATGCGGGTAGGGAGTCTGAACAAGGCGAAACGTAACCAGTGGATCCAGTGTGTGTAGTTGTGGTTTGATTTGTCACACACAAACCAAAGACTGTAGATAGATGAATCCTTTCGCCTGTACACACATCAATATAAAGGGCTGCATGAAATGTTTAGAACAAAAGAGAATTTAAGCTTCTTGACCACCATTGCCATGACTAAAAACTTCATAAAATGTAAAATAAAAGACATCTCAAAAATACCCTCAGCCAAAGGTCAGCACAGAGTAATAAGTCAGAAGGAGCACTGAAGTGGGCTTTTCATTCAGCCTGCCAATTCCCAGAGTGGAGCCGGATGCGGTAGTCTCTTCACACACAAAGAGGAAAAGAGAATGACACAAATTTGGGCCGCAGGCAGAAGTTTTGGGTCAGTTTTATGTAAACTCAGCATTTCTTGATATATGCATCCACGCATCACAAAGCTAAATGTAGTGCATTTAAGTCCACGGGGAAACTCAGGAACTACCAGGAGGAGGATAGAAGTGAGCTGTCAGGACAGACAAGGTGTAGGATGGTTTCAGGTAGACTGAATCTTGCCTCCCCATGTGTTTTACAATCAGATGTAAGCACATCATTCTCCACAAAACCATAACCCACGAAGTACTGCCATTTATTCATAACTTTGCACTTGATAGAATGAATGCAAGATGCAAATGCAAACCTCCAGGCGGTAGAAATGCAATTAAGGTAAGCTAGCCTGCTAGCAAGGTGAGTGCTGCTGGAAGTGAGGCGGTAGATAGCACCCCTTTCAACACAGCTTCCCTCAGGACTCCCACTCTGCCGGCTGTGCAATGAACCGACGACCCCTACCACACACCTCCCTTCCCAACACAGCCACTGGTGATGAATTACCTAATCCCCCTATCCCCAGCCGTTTCTATTGTACACCGTGGGCTTGTAAAGAACAGCTAAGAGGAGAGAAAGGGGGTTGAGAACAGACAGCAAGAGGTGTGTGTGAAGCGAGGGAAAAAAAAGACTTATTGACAGAGACACAATGACAGTGGGAAGATATACAGGCCAAACATGGGCAGGAACCAGCAACCATAATCTTCAGCATCGAAACGACATGTATGCATGTCATTTTTGATGTTGAAAAAAAGAGGCCGCTCAGAATAACTTAGCACTTTATTTCCAGACAATCGTGTCTGACAAAATCCATCATGACAGAGATCTACAGATAGGTGTCAGCTTCTGAAAGTGTATCATTTCACAGTATCACAAGAATGACCCAGCCACAGTCTTTTTCTGCCGTCTTTGTAATGTTAATGTGAGTTTTATGAATCTTCTCAGATGAATGTGAGTCTGCCGCTGCTGCTGCACATGCTCATTGCAGGCATCATTTCAGCTGAGCTGAGTAATAGCAACAAGGGACAATGACATCAGTGCTCAAACCCTCCCGGAGGAATGCTTGTCGTCCCTCACACTGCT
Source organism: Embiotoca jacksoni (assembly GCF_022577435.1). Taxonomy (NCBI): domain Eukaryota; kingdom Metazoa; phylum Chordata; class Actinopteri; family Embiotocidae; genus Embiotoca; species Embiotoca jacksoni. The sequence goes on from NW_027185447.1 coordinate 7,358,957, forward strand.
ATGGAAACAGCAGGATAGCGAGCGTGCATCATGGTTAAGGGGATAATGCAAGGCGCATAACAAGAGAGAAATAACTGAAAAACAAAGCAACAGGGTCAGTCCGTTGAAAACATCGATGACAAATGACCAAAATGTTCCTGATCAGCTGTGTAAGACAGGCTGCGGTCACATTTTCCTGTTTGAAAAAGCACTAAAGAGGGCAACTGAGGACGAAATGACTCACCGTCATTGTAAAAGGAAAGTTAGCCAAGAGTTTTTGAATGGAAGACAGCAAAGAACAGCAGGTCTATTACTGAGCTTGATATCGGAAGTGTCGAGGAGAGATGTGGTTTCATTGCAGAGTGCTGCCAAAGCCACGATGGAACGTATCCTATCAGACGGCTCACTGTACCAGGTGACTGCTATGGAAACAGCTAGAGTGGGAGAGTATGTGTGTGTGTGCCAGAAGTTGAAAGGACACGGGCACACATAACCGCCCATGCTTTACGCTGCCAACCGTGCTTATGCATGTACACAGAAACAAAAACGCACATCTGCTACCTATCTGCGTGTCAAAGTGAGAATACAAAAGTTGGAAAAGGGCAAACGAAGCAGCTGCAGGACACACACACACACACACACACACACACACACACACACACACACACACACACACACACACACACACACACACACAGAGGACAGCGTTCTACAGACTGGGCAGCCATTCAAACAGCTCAGTAACAGTAACCCACGGCAACCCTAAAACCAGCCCCCTTTCCCTTCCTCCTCAACAGACACAGATCCATTGCCCAGTTAAGGGAGAAGCAAATGAAGTAGCATACAGAGTGCCTGAGAGTCAAAAGAGACTGTAACTTTAGCCACTCTGCCCTCACTGAAGTGCAGCACTACCCCCCTCTTAAAGGTTCACGGGGTTAATTATTCAACATGAGAGGGGATTTGTGGGAGCACTGAGAGTGGACACAAGCCAAAAGAAACTCCTCACCTCTTTTGTTCAATTCAACTCCCACACCGACTTTCAAACATGCACTTATTCCCATGAATAGAGGTCTGAGTGGAGGCTGTTTCAGCTCACTCTTGGACATCATCCATTACATGCAGAAACACAGCAGTACACGTTGAAAGATTACACACTGCTGCATCAGAAGTGTACTCATCCCTCTCCACATGTTCGCGGCTTCTCAGCACACACTGTCACTCCACTCTCTGAGAGGCTCTCTTACCGTTGTGGTTGTGCTGCAGGGTCTCGAGCATGCTGGTGGAGGAGTCCGTTGCTCCCATCTCGGCCAATCTGCGGCTGGTGGCGCTCAGCTCGGACCGCAGGTTGGTCACCTCCTGGCTGGCCGACTGAATGGCCCCATCGATGCGCTGGGCCAGCTGCTTGTTGTCATCCATCATTTTCAGGATTTTTGCCTGAGGGACACAGAGGAATCCAGACAAGGTGTCATGCTGACAAGTTGACCATTTCCTGTGAAGGAACGTGTCCCCAAATAAATTCCTCCTCTCCCCTTCTGACTGTTCTCGTTCCCTTTTTTTTATGAGAGAGCCAAGTTAAATCCTCAAAGCAGTTTTGTCCTTTCCTTTAAAGAGAGGCATCCAGCACAGGGGAATGTGTGTGTATCTGCTGGCGGGAGTGGATGCTTCAGAGATGGTGTATGTGTGGTGTGAGTGTGTCAGTGCGTGAGCATGCCTGTGTGTGTGTGTCTGAGAGTTCTGTAACAGCATGAGTGTGTCTGCCTGTGTTAGAGAGCCAGCACTGCCCCTGTGAAATGCGCTCCCTGCAGCTGACTGTTGAAAGGACACAGAGCATTGAGAGATGACAAGCACCTTTTTAAATGGACTGTACCATTTGCGGAGAACATTGAGGGGGGGGAAGTCGACGAGACCATATAAGCACATGGAAGTCAAGAGATTCTCGGCACAGCTGTCCTCAGGAGATATTGCTGTGAGCCTCTAGGATTGTGTGTTTGACTGAACTCACTCAAAACAAACTTCTGTAATCCTATGAAAATGGGCTTCAGTGAAACACAGCGGCGTTTCCTCTGTCTCTCTTTCTATGTATAATGCATGCACCTCATGCCGCGACTCACGGACAAAAGGAAGGAAATCATTAGTTTGACAAAGGAGCAGTTGTTTGGAGAAAACAATAATAGTTAAGCAAACAAAGCTTCCATCACAGTATCGCAGTGAGGTTTTCCTCCTGCAAACAAAGGCTTTTTTTAAGCTCCGCTCTGATGTTGAGGAAAAGTTAAACATACAAGACCAGCTGGCTAAAATAAGGGAACATACTCATGCATGCAATGAAGTGTGCAAGGGAATTCAATTTCCATTGACACTTAATATATTTTGAGGCTCATCAACCACATTAGTGTTAGCTAATTCATCAGTTAGTGGACCTAGAGAAAGTGATGCAGCAAAAGTCTCAGACATTTGCTTGTTCCAGCCCCTCAAATGTCATTTTTGGTTGTTCATCATGTGAAATAAATTGTCTTTTTGTGTTGAATGGATAGAACAAACAGTATAAGGAGATCATTTTGGCTCTGGAAAACTGTGATGGCCCATTTTCACTATCTTTTTAACCTAAAAAAAAAATGACCAACGGTGTATCCATGATGAAAATAGTTGATAGTTGCAGCCCACTAATCAAACACAAAAAGATCATCTTTAAGTTTAGCAGTTTAAATAATTATAGATTAAGTATTATTACACTAGAAATATTCAGGGTGGCTGAGTTTCGATTTTACTTTTGTTTTTCTTTCTTAATCTTAACATTAAACAGGGAGACTTGAGAATGTAAGTGTGGGTTTCCTCCTGCCAAGCATTCATTCCAAGAAAAGGGGAATTTCGCTCACTCAATTTTCCCAACAAGACTTTCCAAGTCAGCCTGGTGAATTAAATCATTTTTCTAAACTTAATGCCGGTGGCCACATCTCAAAATTACCTGCACATTGTGAGATCAACAATTTAACAAATGCATTTTTTGGAGAGTATGCATGTCTATCTATCCCTTCCCTCCGTCTCACTGCTCTTTTTTTTTTTTCTTCATCTGAGCAAAACAGTAAAAGGTCAGAAATAGAGGCAGCAGACACAGTGACTGCCACCTGCTTACAGATAAGGCTAATCATTCAAACGGAATGAAACATTAATGCCTCTTTCTCCCCTTTACATCACCACAGAGGGGTATTGTTTAAAGTCAGGATGAGGAAACAGTTTCTTTTATTGCGAGACAATGACCACTTTTAAAATGTCAAATATTCTCCAGAAATCAAATCAGAGACAGATGAGTAGTGGAAGCTTACGGGACACAAAAGCAAGCGGAGCTTGATAGTGAGACTGCAGAGCTGACAGGGAGTGAACATGTTTGTCAATAGGCATTGGTTACAAGAAGGGTTTAAAAGATTACACTGCGTTTTTCTTGTCACTTTACATGTCGGTGTATTTTTAATTTATTTGAATATAGCATCTGATGCATCGTCTCAGTATTTTTGTACATGAATATGCAATATTGAATGAACAAATAATACTGACTGCTCGTTCTTTAAAATAGTTCTAAATCTGCATATTTTTGTTGTTGTTTTTAATTCAAACTTCTGTTACAAGCTTTACAAAGCTTGTAAAGTTACAAGTTAGAGTTTCTCTAACAGAGGTTAGAGAAACATGAAGTCACATATACACCAATCCGAATTAAACAATAGTGACACTGTGATGACAATTGTGAGGCTCATGTTTCCCGGGTGACAGAAATGTCAAACACGTCTGATCCAACCACAAAAATGATTGCTAGTAGTTTCAAACCCACAGCAAATTTCTGTAAACCCATTAGCCACTTGCCCCAGTGTCAGTAGCTGCTGAGCTCCAATCCACTTGGGCATGCAATCAATTTGCCTCCTTTTTTACTGACAAAATTCAGAAAATTAGACAAGCAGTAAGTGCCTCCACACCAACCACAGGATATGTGTTGTCCCCATCTCTAAATAATATCCATTCAAATATCATGACACAATTTCATTCAATCAACCATGGAAGTCTGGAAGACATTATACAACATCTGAAGTCCTCCTCCTGCAGCTTGGATATTATACCAACACACTTTTTCAAAAATATTTCCAAACTGCATGACCACTGATCTTTTACAAATTGTAAACACATCCCTTCTCTCAGGTGTCTTTCCTCAGGCCCTAAAAACTGCAGTTATTAAACCACTCCTAAAAAAGGCTAATTTAGACTCCGCAACAATGAAAAAGTATAGGCCAATATCAAACCTCCCATTTTTAGGTAAAATAATGGAAAAAGCGGTTTTTCAACAGCTGAATAACTTCTTGGCCGTAAATAACTGTTTTGATATCTTCCAGTCAGGCTCTCGACAGCACCACAGTACTGAAACTGCTCTTGTTAAGGTTTTCAACGACATCCACTTAAACACAGACAGTGGCAGAATTTCATTCTTAGTATTACTGGATCTCAGTGCTGCATTCGACACGGTTGACCATGACATACTACTAGACAGACTAAAAATCTGGGTGGGACTCTGGCACAGCACTAAACTGGTTTGAATCCTACTTGAAGGATCGATAATACTTTGTGTCTGTAGCTAATTACACATCAGAGCAGACTAAAATGACGTGGTGTTCCCCAAGGTTCAATTCTGGGGCCTCTTCTGTTCAACATCTACATGCTTCCACTGGCTCAGATTATGGAAAGAATCAAAGTGTGTTATCATAATTATGCAGACGACACACAAAGCTACATAGCTATATCGCCAGGGGACTATAATCCCATACAAGGGTTGGGTAAACGCATTAAACAAATCAACAACTGTATGTGCCAGAATTTTTTTTTTCAATTAAACAAAGATAAAACAGAAGTAATTGTTTTTGGGGCCAAGGAAGAACGATTGAATGTCAGCGCTCAGCTTCAATCACTGATGTTAAAAACCACAAACCAAGCCAGAACTCTCGGTGTAGTTATGGATTCAGACCTCAATCTGAACAGCCATATCAAGACAATTATAAAATCAGCCTACTGTCACCTGAAGAATACAGTATATCAAGGATGAGAGGATTTATGTCTCAACAGGATTTGGAAAAACTTGTCCATGCATTCATCTTCAGTAGACTCGACTATTGTAACGGTGTGTTTACAGGTCTCTCTAAAAAGTCAATCAGAACACTGCAGCTGATTCAGAACGCTGCAGCTCAAGTCCTCACTAAGGCCAAGAAAGTGGATCACATCACTCCAGTTCTGAGGTTTTTACACTGGCTTCCTGTCCAACAAAGAACTGACTTTAAAATCCTGCTGTTGGTTTATAAAGCACTGTATGGTTTAGGGCCAAAATACATTTCTGATCTGCTGCTACCTTATGAACCATCCCGACCCCTCAGGTCGTCTGGGACGAGTCTCCTTTCTGTTCCCGGAGTCAGAACTAAACATGGAGAAGCAGCGTTCAGTTTTTCTGCTCCACATACAGTATCTGGAACAAACTCCCAGAAAGCTGCAGGTCTGCTGAGACTCTGAGCTGCTTCAAATCAAGATTGAAGACTTTTCTGTTTGCTGCTTCCATTAATTGAACCAGATTCAAGGATGTTGATAAATTTCCTGTATTTCTGCATTTTACTGCTGTATTTTATTTCTTAAACTGCTCTGCAACTTTTATTCTATTTTTAGCTTGTTTAATGTTTTAATGACGGTTTTTCATGTTTAAATCAATGTTCTTAATTGTTTTTAAATTTTGTTTTCTTTTGCGTTATGTTTTGATGTTTTATGTGAAGCACTTTGAATTGCCTTGTTGAAATGTGCTATACAAATAAACTTGCCTTGCCTTGCCTTGCTAATTGGCTTTCAATCACACAACTTTACCCTTCCACTGTTGTGCTGCCTTCCACCGCAGATTTTCTACCAGCAGTAGGCAGCTGTTTCGAATAAAAAAGCTCAGCAGGCTACCAAAGTTAGCGATGAGCTGTTGAATGCATTGGAGCCATATATTTTTCTCTAAGCCTAACCCAAAAAATTTAAAGCAGAATTGACTGGACTTGCATCTACCACATTTGACCAAAACTATTGCTCCTAAGCAGCTGAGTAAAAAAGCAACTTCATAGAAATAATCTTAAATTAAAACTGCAAGCAATGATATGCGGGCCCTCGTACGCTGCACGTCGGGGATCCAGCGGGTCGGAGCCTGCAAGGGTCCGCATATTCCTGCTTGCAGTTTAACATTTTTTTCTCGATCTCGTTCCTTATTCTTGTTTAAAAAAAACCTCCCTTTTTTTGGCTGCTTTAACATCTTCAAAAACTCATGAAAGTTGGTGTCTAAGTTTCGTGAGGCTTGGAGCATCGTTTGACCCTCGACATCAACTTCCTGTGTCATGGCGAAAGATCAAACTTAGCCACATCACCCTGGCTATACTCTATACTGTATCCTATATACAAATTTTGGGTCACTTTTTGGACAACATGCTACAGTATGACTTTTTTTTGAATATTTTGGACAACATACAGTATGAATTTTGTATAACTTTTTGGAGTATGACCTTTTTCTGAACTGACATGCATGCCTCAAGTGGGGATCGAACCCAGTTACTTCTCACTGAGGCAACTGCTCTAACAAAGGCACCACTGTGTCATATGTTTTAATATGATTAAAAAAAAAAGTCTTACATGTCAAATATGAAAAAAACTATTTTGTCTAAATTATGAAAAAAAACAAATCATACTATAGTATGTCCAAAATATGACAAAACATTTTTTTTTTTTTTTTTTTTTTTTTTTTTTTTTAAAGTCATACCATAGCATTAAAATCTGTTCATGGGATTTTATGGGATAAAGTTTGTGGTAGTTCAGTCAGAAATCCAAGAACACACCCTTTATTTTTTGACTTCTTTTTTGTATTTTGTTTTGTATTATTGTTGACCTTCGGTTTGGTATTAGTATGACTGCATTTACAACACAAACCTGAAACCGTGTCTACATTAGCTCATTTCCAGCTCTGAATCAACGTCGTAGAACCCTGGACTATCTTCAGCGCCGGAGAATGAGTCGCGGTGGAGAAAGTGTTTCACGGAGTTCACTCAGAGCTTTCCATTGACTGAACCGACAGTCTGGTTAACTCAGCAGGTAAAAGATTCTACTTCACCAAGGTTGCTATTAATGGTTCAGATCCCACCTTGGCCTGTTGATGGTGATTCAACTTTTAGTGAAGTTGAAACATTTGGAGACATTGAATAAGTTTTGCATACACTACACATTACAGAAAGATATTTAATATCACTGCAGACCTCCTTGAAAACACGTATATCTACGAGCCAAAGAATGTCTGCAGCAATATTCGGTTGCATTTGAATGAATATTTATGGACGGTGGAGTTATAGGTTGTAGTGAGCCAAATATTTGGAACAATGATGTCTGACTCCTGGGAAAATAGATGGTGCAGTGGTTAACACTGCTGCCTATCAGCTACAAGGTTTGGGGTTCAATCTGCCCCTTTGTCATGACTGAAAAAAAAAATGATAAGTAATATTTTAAATGACATGCCATAGCATGACTTTTGGGTCACTTTTTGGCCACCATGCTACGGGCACACCGATTGACGAAAAGGTATTATTTTGATAACTTTTAATTCCAAACACGTTAAGAGTGCACAGACTCAATTTCAAGTCGGTCCAACAAAATCTGTAGGAGGAGTTCGTTGAAGTACAACGTGTGAATGGCCAAAAACGGCGATTAAATTGAAAATGGCGGACTTCCTGTTGAGTTGACGTAATGGGGCGTTGGAACTTTTTTGTACATCTCGCTGTGATACACATGTCCACCGAATTTCGTGCATGTAGGTAAATGTAGCCGCTGGGGCATCTGTGTAGGGAGCGCTAGCGAGCCATTTGGCCACTCGCGACTCCACTAGAATACGAAATGTTTCGCCGGGAGAGACGTGTGTACCAATTTTCATGAGTTTTTGAATATGATAAAGACTCCAAAAATGCAGTTCTTTGCGGAGAAAGATAAGGAACGAAAAGAATAATAATTCCTTGGATAACAATAGGGGTTTCGCACCTTCGGTGCTCGGGCCCTAATTATCTCCTATCTCCTATAGCTGTCTCTGGACCTTGGGATGGACGAAAACGATCCCAGTTCCCAACCGACATCCCAACTCAATCCTGCATTTCTCAGCTATAATCTGGCATTAGGCTGCCAAAGCATGCCTACTCACTCAGCAGTGTTGTTATTGTTTTCCAAGGTTATATAAACTAAGACCCCAACCCATCCTGCATGTGGGTAAGCACAGATCAGCCACCGTGCTGCACAAGCCGGGGGAGCGAGCCACTGCTGTGTACTCCAAGAAAATGTGACTTTAGCCTCGGGCGCTTTGTGAGTGTGTGGGCCAAACACAGTTGTCTCAAAAGAAACGTAACTGACCGCCTGCTACAGTATGCAAGCAAAGAGATAGGAAACAACACACTCTCACACACACACTCTTATACACACACCATTCACCCGTTCATCCATCTGCCCAGACATGAGTCACCCCTCCCGCTCAGTAAAGTGAACATCATGTTGTTATTTATAGACGACCCTGCTGCCGCATATGATACATTAGTCACAGGGGAGGCCGGGCACAAACACACACATACTCATTCTCACACACATACACGAGGGGGCTAATAATCCCAAAGTCATCTGGTGCTCATTAATGAAATTCATCTCTCGTAAGGTGACATACAAGTCTATTGGTCCCTCTCTGAGTAGTTAAGAAGTTGTTGTATGTGTGAGTTGATTTGATTGAAATTATTTACATATGTTTCTCTATATTCAACCATTACACTCCTTGTCTTCTCCAACAAGTATGAAGCCACAGAATGTGAATAAAATCCGTATGCAGGTGTAGACATGTGCCTCATTATGGTAAAATTTGTCTGCATCCATGTGTAAAATGAGTGGTGCAAACATTTAACACAACTTGTAATGCTATAGAAACTTGAGCTGGCATTATCTTGTTACAAAAGCTTATCCAAGGGGTAATTTGACCGTGTCGTACATGTAGAAAGTGCCATACAAACGCCTCAAGTTACATGTGATAGTGGCTTTTCTTCTGCTTAGATTCACCTTGAAAATACTGCATTTACTTTTTTCCCTTAAATATAATTGTTACCTAGCCAGAGTTTCAGGAACTTTACATCCCGCAGAAAAGATTTAGACACATACCTTGTTTGATCCTGAGCTTCGAACTTTCCAGTTTGGTCCAAACAAAAATAGCGGGTGTGAAAAGTAGATCAGTCTTTTTAGGCAGTGTAAAATCACTCATCAGACAATAAAAAAAGAAAAGAAAGAACCGAAAATGAAGTAAAACATTTACTGGAGAAGCTCATGGGGAGAGGAGGAGAGTATTTGATCCAACGAAAATGCAAAAATCTACTTAAAAAATACATTAAAATGCCGATAATTCAGAGGAAAAATAAGTGGTGGTCCCCATAATGCAACTATGATGGCAGTGAGGTGAATCTGTTCATTCATTTTTCTCCATTCCAACGGAAAAAACTACTAACTGAATTGACAACATGCCAATGTGAGACACGCCCGTTTACAAACCAATTCATGTCAGGTATAGTGTCATAGCAGACTCGAAAAATTACAATGTGAAGCCAAAACAAACCATCAAATGTATCCAATGTAACAAAAATGTGAAACTGTGTTCGGAGCTTGGTCCGGGCTTTCAGGTGTAAACACGTCCTAAATCTGATTTCAGCAGTTTTCGATTTAGCCTGGGATGACATACAAATGTACCATCTTCTCTCGTCTCCATACAAACTGAAACAAGATAAAAAAAAAATGTTGATGATTTGGAGGCTGTTTTTTTGTGCTTCTTCCAAATCCTAATTCTGTACATCGCAACGTCTGAGTGTTATCGTGTGATCTAACATCCAAACATGTGAACGTGTTGAAAACATGATTCCTGTCTGTGTGTGTACATCACATAAATAGTCGATCACACAAGTTCTTTTGGTGGGTTCTTGAATGTGTCTGCCGGTCACTGAAGTGAATCGGGACCAAAAGGATCAGTAATTAGTGGGTGTGCTGGGGTTTTGGATTAGCATATGAATAGTGACAGTAGGGAGTGGGCTCAGTGCTGTGTAACCATTCTTTATTGTGCTGCGGTTGAATATCCATCCACACTGCTGCCAAGTCACTGGATTCAACTTAAGTCATACAAAAAAAGTTACGGCGCTGAAGTCTGAGTAGTTTTTAAGTCTGGCTGATTTATTTATTTTTTTACCTACCGGGGTGGAGTTTTTGTTGCTAGGCAATAACAGTCAAGACTGCGATGTATTCACTGGGATGGTATTTGTTGCCTGGCAACAATAGATACAGAATTAAACTCTGCTGGCTGAATATTGTAGAAAATGTTTACATCTCATGCAACTTCTGTCACTGTTTGCTTATCAGAGAGTTTGAGTGAGAGTTTCCTCTTTGTTTTCTTAACCTAAAAGAATTATGTGCAAAAACTCAAACGCCAGTAACACTGAACTGTAACTAACTCTCAAATCATTGTTATCTTATTACAATTAAATTTAGTCATGTTATTTATTGAAATTAGTTTGTCTGACCTTGGATTTTATGACAGCAAATCCAATAATTCAGTATTCAGGATTAATTCCAAAGGCAGTCAAAGGTGTAAATGATATGAAAAATATGAAAAGTGAAAGCTTATAAACAAAGCGTAACTAAATTTACACGAGAGGTTGATATGATAAAATAGTGGCACGGTCTTCAGAAAAGGTTTTTTGCTACAGTTTACAGTGGTATGTGCATAGAAAGGCTATAATTTAAAGATCTAACAAAACAATCTAAAATTAATAGCACAACGTGGGGGGCTCGATGGAGAAAGGACAACTATGTCAAACTGAAACGAGTGAAAACACACGATGGGCTTTGTGCCACTTTGGACTGCATTTAAAGGTCTTTACACACCGGGGGTGTTTTTTTTTTTTTTTTTTGTGCGATTAATTCAGATGTCAATATATTTTTTTGTCATGAGAACACTGAGTGAATTTTGATTGGTAAAAACTGAACATTTTTTTGAGCTTTCGCACAGTGAAAAATAGCATCAACTAATTACTTTGTGCTTTTCTGGTATTGTGTTCTCCCTAGTTTCCACTGTGGTGAATATTCACTCAGATGATGCACTTGAAGCGCACTTGGAGAGGGACTTGCAGACCACACCCACAATTTTGATGGAGCAGACAGAGCACACTGCTTTGACCGTGTTGGTCAGCTCGCCTGTATCTTCAGGTGTGAGCCACAAATATTCTCTGACAAATCTCCTTCCTTTCTCAGATCAGCTGCCGGCCTGTTTGTCCAGCTGTCACTATTATGACTGACTGACTACTATACATCAAGTTAAAGCATCTCTGTTTCAGTTTAAAAGAAAGAGGAGCATATGTTTACGACAGTATTGAAGATTTCTACCTGGAATATCTTAATACCACCCATGACCATTGTAAAAAGATATTTTTGACATTTTAAATCCATAATTTTTTCTTAAAAATGAGCTGGTGCAAATCTATTCAAACCGTTTTTAACAAGTGTTGCAACTGTCACAAATTTGCATCGCTGCATGTCGGTATGAAGAGTTTTAATGCAAAATATTTGCAGTGAAAATCTTATTGTTATGTATTCATCATGCCCCCCAGTGTGTAAAGGCCTTAATATTGAGCACTTAGTGCCATTTCTCTATGTGTCTTTCCGTTGTCATGGTCCTGTCCATCAGACAACACTCATGGGATTTTTTTTTTTTTATTTATTTATTTTTTTTTTATGTCTTGCCTCATATAATTTAGAAAGATTTAGAAAATTAGCCAAGGACTGGGACAAGTTATTTGTCTTTTTTTTTTTCCTTTTACACAAAGATTAGCTTTGTTAATTAATCACTGCATGTGCCATAAGGAAACTTTACAAGAGAAGCATGCAAAACACTCAGAGAGCCACATCAAAATCCGAACCATTTTACCTCAAGAAAGGAGAGGTCTTCTATTTGTAGTACATTCGGTAAATCAGGGTTGCTGCTTTGCAGATACTCTCAATACAATGTAAAGAGACCTCCACCACTGTCTGCGTTTAGTGATTCAGACTATGCCTCTGCAATGCAGAACTTACGGGCTGCACCAAAATCACCTGCTCATTGATAGCATATGGATAGGCCAGCCAATGAGGTGGAAAAGGTGCTGTAATGCGGGGCTGTGTGGATGTGCATTCCTGGTTTGCTTCCTTTTTTTTCTCTCAAGCAAAAAGAAATGGTTTAATGTCCCCAGAGGAGTAAGGAAATTGAGTTTTTGTAGCTGAACGCAATCTTGATCTCTTATCAAGATCATCTTATCTTCGGGGAGAATGGGGCTCAGCAGAAAAAGTCTTTCCCTCCAGAGTCAGAGCACACTGTGCACACAAATAAAACACACACAGTGGTTGAGGAATAGAGCCACACACAGAGGAACATACAAAGAGAGAGAAATGTACCAACCATTAAGATCACAACATATACCAGGTCATTTAGGACCATTGTTGTGCAGCAAGTTATACATCTTGTCACTTGTAGATGGAGGCTGCAGAAAGTACCCACAGGAAAGACAAACATGCTTTCAGACTTCTAAAACAAATACAAGTAGATACATTACATTGGGGCAACAGATCCTGCATGAAAGGATCAGAACGTCTTTGTTTGATCAAAATGTTCTTCCTCGTATGAGTCACTGCTATGACCAAGCAACCCAATATTACATGAGCAAATGTTTACCAAAGTTTTTGTTTTTCTGAATCTCATCCTATCATGCCACTTATGAGGCATTATATTTGAAATAAATGCTTTACTAAGTTTAAGGTCAATATTTCACAGCAAATCTGTTATATTTCAGTGTTTGTAGTGATTTATTATATTAAAGTTCTATTTAATGAAAAAACTACATTTTGTGACCTGTGCGACAGAGTCCTGTGTATTACTTGGCAAACACCAAGAGTCAAAGCTCAGCTAAATAGGCCAATGCAATCTGAACAGTGTAAAGTGTTTAAAGTAATTTACAAGAATAAGAGGAAACAACAGGTCCGGAATCAGATTAGGTGAGAGTATAACACTTAACTAAGTCTGGTAAGAAGGAGAATACCAACCTTGTCAGTGAGGTGAATATCACCAGGCTTTACTCACTCAACTGCAAAATGATGCCTGGCTGCGTTGTGCCAATTTTTGATAAAGAAACATCTCAAACTCAAATTCAAGCGGCCTTTTCATACCAATACTGTAGAAGAGTGCACTAATTCAATCAGGCATACAAAATCATTTCTGCAAAGAGGAGCGGGCAAGTTACTGACACACGAAGAGTTATGAGTTCATTCCACATGGGTGGGTCAAATCAAGACAAAGAACAGACACCAGCCTTACGAAAACACAGAATTATGTTCACTGCACTAATATGTTTACTCTCAACCTTCGTCTTCCTTGACTGTTTAAATCATGTGAAAATGGATAATACAGAGCAGCTGGAGGATAGGAGAGAGACCGCTGTGAGCACAGAGACAACTGTCTGTCTAACCCCGAGGGATTACATATACAGTTGTATAACTGAAATGTCATAAGTTTAACGCCCACGACAGCAAGTGTTAGTCTGAGCTGGCGGACTTCCTGAAGTTTTAGTGAGGGACACCTGCCAAGACATTTTGAAAACTTTTCAAAATCAGTAACTCCATTTTTTTGTGCAAATAATGACAATATTTTTTTTTTTTATCAAATGTGTGATGTAAAACAGGGTTGGCCATAGTGAAAACACCCATTATACAGCAGCGTTTTGTTCTATTTGGATCGTTGTTTTAACTTTTAGGCTTTCAACTTCTTTTCAGCCGGTCTTTGTAGAGAATCAGTAAGGATCTAGCTAATAAACATAGAGTGGAGTGTTTGACTGCAAGAGAGCCAGATTTGTTTTCTCAGGAGTCAGAGAATGAATGCTATTGTTGCTCTGTGTCTGATGGATGTGTAGTGTTTCTTCACATATTCACCCATAGTTGATTTCTGGGGCAAGTTTAGCACTTCAGCAGGAGACGAAACACAAGTATGACAAGGGACAACGAGGACAGACTCCACGATTTTAGGTGACAGGATCGAACATGACTGCACATTATAAACAGAAACATCTTGCTGACTGACAAGTCAAGAGAGGAGTGGTGGAGTCTGTATTAAAAGCCTGGAACCAAGGACAGACAGTGTTTACAGTGGAGGGATGACAGACTGTTATCTAATTACCTCATATGTTAGAGTGGTATAATTAATTGTATAGTGTTGGGCTATGACTTTTAGCTCCATATCACAATAGAAATCATCATGGACAAAAGCTCATTTGTATTTGAGGGTCCTCTCCTACCACTCAGGATGAGAAGATCTACCTCAAAGCTGTCTTTTTCTCAGGGTCACAATGGAGACCCCCCAAATGGAGGATAGTTGTCACGGTTTTTAAAAGTACATGCTCATCCCGGGGTGTTTTCCTGTCACTTCTGGGGTCTTCTAATACATTTAGTTTACAATCAATATTTGTGCTGATATTTTGATATTATGCCTGAAGTAAGTGGTCGAAATTGTAACTTATAACGTGAATGGGATACATAAAAAGATAACTAGAAGTATAATAACTGGTTACAGCTTCCATTTTAAGAGATAAGAAAAACAAGGTCAAATCTTTAACAATTACAACTGAGCCAGAATGAGGTCAAAAAGATACAGCTGACTGTAAAATTTAAAAAAAAAAATAATAATAAAAGAAGAGGAATTAACTGAGTGAGATCAACACAAATGATAAAAAACAGAAATATTACAAAGGGAAAAGAAAAGCTGGAAATATTTTAACTGAGACAGTGATGGGGGGAAAAAAACTATCGCTAACAATTCAACTCATAAAATGAAAAAAAAACTAGAAGATATACAATGTTTTAATAAATATATCTTATCACTACATACATTCTCAACCTAATTTGAGTAAGAAGTAAAAACACAGTATTTCTTTCACAACTCACCTCATCAATTTAACTAATGAGCAGAGCAATCAGTTTGCAGAAAAATAAATTAGCATTTATTGCTAATTTCAAATCGAACAAGGCTTTGGGCTCAAACTTCACCTCTGAATGGTATAAAGTAATGAAGGAGTTATTGATCTCTGTTCTGCAGTCCACCTTTAATTGGGTTCTTGAGAGGGATGAGAGACCTCTCACCCAGAAAGAATGACTTCACTGATATGAAAAGAAGAAAATGATCATTTTGAATACAGCAACTTGAAACCAGTAGTGTGTTCAACCAGGATTATAAAAATGTAACATACACATCAGCAACGTGAATAGAGGGACTCCTGCCACAAATCATCAGTCTAAATCAGATTAGTTTTGACCACTAAAGACAAACCCAAGACAACAACAAGATTATCTTGCATCCAATTAGCCATATAGAGATTTCAAAGCCATGTTAGTGGAAACAGATGCAGGGGAGTATTTTGACTGTGCAAATTTGTTGTTTTATATAGAGATTTGTATTAAACTAGGGTTTATACCACTTTTCATAAAAGAATGTGAGCTCTATATACCAAAACAAGGGAGGGAATTATGATGAATGGCATAGTGTCCAACCACTTTGTCATTAGTCCTCTTTCGTTAGCGATTTTTCCAAGATAGATCATCACATAGATACATATAAAGGAGGGAGAATACAAAGATAATGTGTTAATTATGGTTCAATATACCTGGAGCATACACTTTTAGAGTTTTCTTCACTTTAAAAAAAAAATTTTTCTTTCTAGGGTTAAATTTGAAAAAAAAAAAAAAATGTTTTAGCTACAGTTCCAAAAAAGCTAAGGTGAGAAAATATAAGTTACAATGGGGTGTGGACTCCATGAGATATTCTGTAATAAAAACACCAAAGGTTCTAACAAAATTGTTCTTCTTTGGTTTAGTCAAGATGGAAAGGATGAGGAAAAAGACTCTACAGTCTGACACAGCACATCATCTGGGTACTACCACACCTACAGTGAAGCATGGTGGTGGTAGTATCATGATATAGGGGTGTGTCCCAGCAGAAGAAACAGGGAGACTGTTCAGAGCTGAGGGAAGGATGAATACAGCCAAACGTAGACAGGTCCCTGAACCTGCTCCAGAGTGCAGGGGCCCAAAGACTGAGGCGATAGTTCACCTTTCAGCACAATAATGACCAGAAGCAAAAAGCCAAAAGAACAGTGCACAGGCTTCCCGACAAGATCTGACTGGCCCTGTGTGGACCAACCAAAGTTCACAACTAAACCCTTTAACATTTGTAGCGAGAGCTGACGATCACAGTTCACAGCACCTCCCAACTGAGTGGCAATCAACTGTTACGTCACTCGATGGTTTGTGAACCGCTGTTCTGTATCTTGGCTGTCGCCATCTTGATTTTTTTGGAGCCGGAGGCGACCATATTTGGACGAGCTAGGTAGGAGTGACCGGTGGATCGGACTCTATTTCATACAGCAGTAAAACTGCCCAGCCTGTCAAGCAAACAGAAACGCCCCCAAACACAGTTTTTTGAGGCCTAATATCTTGGTAATGATGGGATTATTTTCAAATGCACTGCCAGAATACTAATAAGGAGTGCCTTTAGCAAATGACACCATTATGATTACCATTTCTTGAATTAGTATTTTATCAGAGAAGTTCAAATAAGGTCTATGGAGCCAAAGCCTTTTTGGAGCCAGCCCCTAGTGGCCCTCAATGGTATTGCACTCTAAGGCACTTGAGCACTGGCCTCACTTTTCAGACCTGGAAGCTGTGTCCATTTCTATATACAGTCTCTGCATGTGTTAAAGTAATTCCATCAATGGAAAACAGCGACCGCAAAAGGAAAAGGAAATCTGATCCCACTGGAATTAAGAAATATAAATTACATTACATTACATTTAGCTGACGCTTTTATCCAAAGTGCATTTCAACCATGAGGGTACAAAACCCAGAACAACAGGAATCAAGAAAATACAATTTCTTCAAGAAAGCCAAACTACAAAGTGCTATCAGTAAGTGCCATTTTAAGCGCTACTATATATATATATATATATATATATAATAAATATAACAAGAACAAAACGCTATATATGAGATTATTAGCAAGAAAGTCAATACTGTGGGAAAAACAAAAAGGCTAAAAAAATGCCTTAATAATAAAACGTTGGCAATTAAAGCAGGAGGGACGGTGGATGAGATCCTTTTAACAAACACTGATCAGCAGGTCCAGATGTTTCTGTGATGAGCAGGTGACTTTTCATTCAGTGCCTCGCGAGTGCTCGTGAACCTGATGAAGCTACCTGTGAATTCTGCGGGACACATTCAGGACCTGTGACAGCACACCTGAATAACGGGACTGGGTGGGATATCCAAGCAGCGATACGCTGGAATGATCCAGACGCAGGACAATGCTGAGTCGTAAGAAGTTTTTTAATTGCTGGTATTTAATGGCTCCTACTTGTTGTTGGCTGTCAATCATCATTCAGTTCATTCAATAACTCAGAAGTGTCATCACTGGACAAACGATATATCTGAATAATCTTTCCCTCTGACATCTCAAAAATGTTTCCCCGGGTGTAAAACCACGTTCTCTACGTATCTTTAGTTTCCCTGCGTCTCCTTCTCACCACAATAATAAGAGCAGCCGTCTCTCCAGATTTGCGCATCTGATTAACACGTTCCTTTCAGTCGTACTAAAATACACAAGTAATCACTTCTCCTGTTTCTACTTTCAGGTTCAGTAAATATCTTTACAGGTGCTAAATTGTTCTATTTGCATGTTCCCTCCCAGTATGTTGCACCTTCAAGTAGAAACGCCCAATATTACATATGCATGGAGGCAAACACGCAAAATGGACAACGTGTGTTAAATTGCACATTTGAAAGACACAATCCTCACTGCACGTCGTTAGTAAATCTGTTTGAAAAATTTTTTGCAGGTGGTGTGGAATTTGCATGTGATTTTACACGTGCAAACCTTTAGTAGATCAGGCCCTATGTGTGCAAAAATTAAAAGGGTCTGAATACTTTAAATCCCTTGTGTATTGTTACTCAGCTGTGTTGGAGTATAAAAAAAAAAAGTGTCTAATTGTCTAATTATAATCACTTCATAGAGACAAGCACCTCGTGTCAGGCAGCAAACACGCTCACAATGAGTGGATTTTGATGCCTCTGCTGTCCTTGCCACCGTCAGCACAGCGTATACTGCCAGCTAAGAAATAAAATACACAGATGCAGCCGGGTAAACACAGTTTGTTGACACACACTGATAAGTTTTCCCATTCTGTATGACAAGAGTGAGGAGGTTCGAGCTGGGGAAGTGTGTTACTGGAATATCTTGTATCCTCATCCCACTTCTTCCAATTTCTTTAATCTCCCGTTCCGTTCACGTTAAGCTCCTGTTCACTTTCCCCTGCCCTCACGTGGCCGTCGTCAGCGTGAGGCGGATCTTGATCGCGATGTCAGAGACACACTTTTTCGGGCACGCCATAAGACCCAATGTAAGCTGGCTCCATGGTGAAAGCTCAAGGCTAATCTCGGACCCAAACAGGTTTGCAGGCTTTGATGGGAATTAAGATACATGGTCCTTTGAAGTGACACACACAGGGAACAAAGCTCTCACGCAAGTTTATAGGCAAAAGAGATTATATTTTATGTCTGTTTGAATCTGGTTGAGTGATATCATCGATCACCATCCACCAGTGAAGATTGTATTTGCGTTAAGAGATGAAGAAAGTGGATTTTGTACCCGAGCGGACCTCCTAGCCTTTAAGCACAAATCCCACCATATTAAAACCTTTCAAGCGAATACATGAGATGAAGTGTATTTGTTGATATTTTTTCATACATTTTAAAACTATTTTTTAAGGGTGCCATCCGGAATAGACATACAGAACCTGCAGCTGCTCCCCTTCCAATCCCCTTTTCTTCAATCTTAAAATAAGATCGAAGGCTCTCTAACATCCAGAACAAACATCATAATCTGCTCAATCAAACTTTTTTGAAGAAGAAGATAAATATTTTGTAAAGGTAAACCTGGGCAAGCTGAAATGCTTTGTTTGCACAGCTTCACTTACTATTTAATAAAAGTTAAATATTAAATAATTATATTAATAATTAACAAGCTGGTGTGCAGCGAATACTTTTGATCATGTTCTAAGGAGTAGGAAGAAAAAAGTTGAATGGTTTTCCATAAAATATCATAGAAATGCTTTTCCTTTGAACAGAATATTCATACTCATAACATTCAGAATAAGAAACTCATTAGTGTGGGGAGTATTTGTTTTCACCCATTTCGTATATTTGTTCAAAGGATTGCAAACAACTGGAGTTAACACTGTACGGTAAGAAACGTGTGAAGCTTAGTTCTACTGAAGTGCTTCTTTTCACATCCACACACATGTTTACAAAACAACAACAAAAAAAATCCTTTTCTATTCTCAAGTGCCAGGGGCGGCTGAACAGAGATTCAAAATGCAGTTCACGACTGCCTTTAAAATGAGTCCTAAACGTCATTGGCTGGTGACCTGAAGAGCTCACAGATGGTCCATTTTTCCTGCTGAAAGGGAGTGTGTGGATGCTGTTTACGTTCTCTCAACTAAAATCCCTGAATACGTGCGTGGTTTCAGTTACCGTGGTTAATTGCAAGTGTTTATGTGTTTGCATGGTTGCGTGTCATTGTGCGTGTGACAGAGAGAGAATAATTGTGTTTTTCAGGTTGAGGGGCAGCTCCTGTTTCCTCTGTTCAGTATGCAGCAGCCGTCGTCTCTGTGACGAGGACTGCGAGAAGCTCTGTTTAGGTGCTGTAGGGGGGGTTGATGCTGGCTGGCTTGATGTATCCTTTCAAAACCACTTTTCCTCAAAGGCAGAGCAAACAGATGACAAGCTTTTCTACACCTCAACAACAAAGATGGCGAAGAAAATACCAAACATTCTTTTATTTTAGGAGGAGATTGCAGGGAAAACCTTTCAAAATGGAATTCAGAGCCTACCAAATATACATCTTTCAAAATTGAAGTTTTTATTCATTTTTGCCATTCATTTTTGTGATCAGTGTTTGTCTTTGACAAAATTTCTGATTACCAAAAAGAAGTGATTAAACTTAATTTATTTTTCCACTGCATTAGTTTTGTCCTTCAGTTTTTGTACAACAGATTGTACTATAATTTGATCAATACATTATCGGTATGAGAGAGGAATAAAAATAGTTTATCATTTCACTGCAGCAGTTTTATAAGCTTTAAACGAGCTGGTGGGCTACAGATGTTGCCCACTGCTTTATATTGTGTGATTTCAGAAACCCGTGTGTTACCAGTACTCCGTTAATCTATAATTTCATATGACAGTTTCACATTCTAAGTGCAGAGGTCAAAGGACTTCTCCTTGCTGTGAGGTTTTCTAGTCTGTTCATTGGCCATCACCCCATTTGCATCAATGAACAAAGGACAGCTAACACAGGAGTGTGCAGGAGCTGAGGATGACTCTGCAGGTTTTGAAGTAACATGAAACATGGTCTTTTATCCAATGCCATGGAAAATGCCCATCCAAAGGCTTAGACACTGTTTCCACAAATACTGTGTGTCATTCAGCAGCTTTAACCTCTAAAATGTTGTAACCCACCCACAACAGATGTACTGTATTTTCATTGCATTTCACACTTCTTTGCTGAAAGAATGAGGAGAGTTCCAGTGTATTACTTCCAAAAAGGAGATTACGTTATCTTTCTATTTGTCTGTTTGACAGCAGGATTACAGAAAAACTACTGGCTGGATTTTCATGAAACTTGGTGGAAGCGTGGACCAACGAGGAACAATTTCAATTTTGGAGATCAGAATCAAGGCACAGATGTATTACTTTTCACTTTCATTAACAGTGCAAGAAATGGCATTTGGCCTGCTAAATGTAACGCATTTATCCTGGAAGCTGTGTGTCACAACGCATTTAGTGTAGTGTGTCACTTCCTGTCGCTATCACACTATGTAATGCTGCTGTTCACGGATTTATCTTAGCTTACCATATCTAAACCACTCTGTACAGCAGCTAATTTCCAATTGTAGCACACGCTTGCACCACTCAAATGTGAAACTGAAGCGTATTTTTACCCTTCAAGTCCATTTACCTGCATCTTATGCTGTGCTGGCTGTGCACTGTGCTCCGAGCACTTCCAAGACGTGACCTGCAGCACCACACTGTGCCTAAACGCTTCCTACGGTCACAGTGCTGCTTGTGTGTAGACACAGTGTAAGCTCTTCACTCAGCCAAAGACTGTTTGTGTGTAAAGATGCTTCACTCTGTAACACTGTTGTTCTATCGCATCAGATTGTTTGCTCTTACAGTTCTCCAGTTAAACAATCTATCAATAGCTGCTCACGTCACCTTGATTCAACGCTATATATCACCAGCATATCTGTAGTTTTAATTGCAGCTTAATGGTATTTATTAAAATCCACATTTTACATTATATAGCAAATATTTCAACTGATATTAAATAAATAATGTTCTTTGTCTGGCACATGCATTTTGAGACTTAAACATTAATGCTAAACTGCTAGGCTGACTGAACTGAGAAACTAATTCATTTAGATGTTAGAATAAGTCAAAACTGTCAATTAAAAAGTGTCATTGCTGATCTATGCATAGACACACGAGAGAAGATTTAATTGAAAACTCCAAAATGATGTTTTGGTTAACATCTTATTTCCCTGTAATATTCATATCCGGATTCAGCTCAGGGAAGATGAGTTCATCAACTGAAGCATACCAAACTTGATTTTGTAAATTAATGCAATTCATATTGAACTTTAATGATGTTTACACTTGATTAATTTGCAGCAGAATTAAACAGACTCCCATTGTCATTATGATTGCAGAGAAGAAACAGGAATCAATTACCGGAATGGGGAGTGAAGCCTCTAAAAGACCAAAGGGAATCAGCTTTTCCATCACTCCTGGCGTTGCATATTATACTTCTCAAAATATGCAGATTCTTGCAAATTAACTCATTACCTCCAGTATTAAATTAGCATAGAGTGTTCGCTGACAGCCTAAGTGTGTTTATTGAAACAATGAGATGTGGACACGTATGTGTGATTACCGCCTGAGCCGAGGAGGCCCGGACACGCCAAAATTATTCATATGGATTTGTGTTGTTGCATGCCTCATGATGTACTCAGACATGAGGAAGACATACACTTTTGGTATGACAGTCAACAGATCGTAGGACATTTGGTTACTTGTCACTAAAAAGAAAATGGTCACTCTATTCTTCTGAATTGGAAAGATGAGAAACCAGGTTTTATTCGACATGGCTCCAATAATGTTGTATGTTGACCTGCTAAACAGTGAGCAGGCAGCTGGTTTTGTAAAAGCCCATCGCAGGACCAAGAACCATCACTACGACATAATTCATCAATTTCTCTCAGACCAATGAATATCTAAGTGGACTTGCAGATGAATTTCATTTGTCTTTTTAAATATTTTCCCACCTTCTGAGTTGGGTATTTTTTACGTTAAACTGCAGACCTGAATAACAACGAAGCAAGATTTGTTCTGTGGACCTTTGTGTCAAGGGCAGTGAATCAGTGAATACGGTTTGTTCTCATAATTGGGCTGAATGGAGAGGTTGTTTTGTTGTTTGTTTGTTGTTTTCACAGAAAGTTTGGTGAATTTAGTATGAAAGTGTAAAAACTGTTATCAAACTAGAGTGAAGTCCAGAAATCTGATCTACCAGAAAACACTGTTGAATGATCTACATATTTATGTATCATAAAAAATACATAGTTTTGATAAAGTTTCTCTGTGGCAATGCCTTAATGTACAATACCACTAAGTGCCACTAGGGGCTGGCTCCAAAAAAACCTCCAATAGGCTCTAATTCAAAGTGTCAACTTCTCACATGAACCATGAAGTCAATATAATTTTTCTACAAGTCATGGTATCCTTAGCTACATTATTTTTTTCTGATCAGTGTTCTGGTGGCCATTCTGCAAATACTTTCATAATGAATTAGATATTGAGCCTCAAAGAGGCTTATGTTTAGAGGCGTGTCTGATTTGATTGACATGCCTGGAGTGCATTTAGCTTGCCGGTATTGTTGGGGAGGCATAGTGTCCTCAGGTTCTCAGTCACATCCACCACTCGTTCCTCCCCAGCTCATCCAAATGTGGCCACTGCTGGCAAGAAAAGAAATTTAAAAAGTATGAAAATGCCAGACTAAAACAGAAGTCCACAAACCAATGAGTCGCACCAAGACTTTAACATATTCAAAGTTTAGGGAAATTATAAAAGTGATGTGTTATAAATGTAAAACTGCACCTTTTTTGAAGATGGTACTGCATGATGGCAAACCACCAACTCACATATTCACTCAGGAGAGTGTTGTCATGGATATATGTCGTACAATCAATCCAGAGCTGCGAGTAATTCCCTTTTGTTTAAAAAAAATTGCTATAACTCCCAAATAACTGCGAAAATAAACAGGTGCAGACTCAAATGACTGAAAATGCTGGACTGAACTTCAAATCTGCTTCAAATTTGAAAGTAATTCCTGGTGTCCATGCAGTGCCAGATAAAAGATCATCTGTGGTTGACCTCACGCTGTCAGAGCAGCACATTGCCCAACATCCTCCAACAACATACAGATGAGTTTGGCGAGCAAATGAATAAAAGGGGTTGCATTGGTAGAGTGGTGAGATATGAGCTCAAAAGTATGATTAAAAAAAGTTGTGCGGAGACTAATCTGAGTTTTGCCAAAAGCGAGATGGAGCATCGGTGTTTGAGGATGCCTTGCAGCTGTTGCCAGTCCAGTCCAGAGTTCTGCATGGTTGGGATTAGTTTGCTAGCTGTGTATCTAAATATGATTTTCTAAATCACTGAGCACACCGAGTCCCCCTTTGAAGTAAATTATAATAGCGGAGTATTAAAGAAGTGAAATAAGCTGAGGAGCAAGGTGAGGTAAACATTTACATAATTTATGTCACCAGCCAGTATGTGTGTGTTGGTGTCTGCATGTGGCTCTCCTTCAATGTCTCAAGAATATAAAGTGTGGAAAGGGTTGAGGACCTTGTTGACATCTGAAAAATGCAGCATCAAGATTATGTCATGAAAGCTAATCTGATGTGATAATTTATTGATTTCTTTTTGGTCGCCCTCTCTCATCCTCTCAGGGCTTTGATGTCAGACTTAAGAACACTTCAATTGAGAGTTTACTGCAAGTGAAAGCCACTGTCCTTTGCTAAACCAGCAAATAAATTCAGTTTCAGATTATCTCAAACTCCCAAACTAATAAATCAACCTGGAGATAAAAGTATGGAACAAGATTTTCCCAATACTTTACTGCTGCGTTTTCAGCAGTAAAGCAGGAGTTGTACAAGACCGTTTTGGTGAAGTGGGAGCTGTCCAAAGATGAAGCTTCTGATCTACTGATCGATCCTTATTCCCATCCTTATCCATGGTCATGAGTGTTGAGTAAAGACCAAAAGAATGAGATGGCGGATTCAAGCAACTGAAAAGAGTTTCCTCTGCAAAGTAGCCTGTCTCAGGTTTAGAGATAGGGTAAGGAGCTTCAACATCTGGAGGGGAGCTCGGAGTAGAGCTGTTTCTCTTTCTAATTGAATGTAGCCAGTTAAGGTGATTGAGCATCTGATTAGGATGCCTTCTGGGTGCCCTCCATTTGATGATTTCTAAGCATGTCCAACTAGTATGAGACCCGAAGGTAGACCTGGAAAACGCTGGAGGGACTATATATCTCATCTGGCCTAGGAACACCTTGGGATCTCAGAGGAGGAGCTGGGAAACATGTGTGGAGAGGGATGTCTGGGCTAACTTGGCTAACATGAACCACAGCCCCAATGAGGGTCGGGTCTGCTGTCGCAATCCAACCTTGGATAAGTGACATAAAATAGATGGATAGATAATAGTATTCATAAATTAAATTAAATTGCATGTACGGTATATAATGCATACAATTCAACTTATTAAAAAATGCTTTAATAATAATAATTTTACCTATTTCAGTTCTCTATTGCAGAATTCCTCTGATACACAAGGCTGCTAATGTACCTAATTCCCACTATTCCTCCAGTTAATTTATACCAGTGGGACAAGACTCACAGGTGGACCTCAAAGGCACACAAGTGATCAATCTGGACGAGAGGTCTGGAGGAAGAATTACCATGATTTATGGCCTTCCGCCCTGTTATTTACTACTTCTGTCAAAAGCAGCCAGATAGGAGGTAGCTCGTGGGAGCATCCCAACGAGGGCAGAGGAAATCAAAGATAGCAAAAGTGTAATTATCTGTGGGAGAGAGAGGAAGACGAAGAGAGAGAGGAAAAGAAAGAGTACTGAAATCCTATCCTCTTGTCAATAGAAGTGTGTCTACAGGCAAACACAGGTTCAATAAACTGAGTTACAGAGTACATGGTGGACGAACACAGTGGAACGCGAAATAGTTTCAGAATATTTCCTCTGTACGTTTTTGACAGGTGGAAATAAGCAATAATGTGTATGATGCATTTCTCTTTTTACAGGTTTTCCAAAAAGGAAGTGGCAAAGATTGGGAAGTGTGCTCGGCAGGGTTCAGTCAAGTGAGTGATCAATATTCAGCAACACTCCTCTGGGATGAGTCATTCGACTAATGATATGGGCCAGATCAATGGTCTGCTGCTGAAAAATTCAAGCTATTCTTATTCTAAACTTAATGCACAGACTCAACAAACATGATGAATATTTCATGATGGTGGCCCCTATTATGAGAGTAGCATCTGACCGTGTCGTTCTCCTTCTTCTCTGTTAAAGCTTGAGAAATTTGTCAACACCATTTATAGTGGTGAGGTAGAATCACATAGTTTCCCATGAGTCATGAGGAACAAGGGATCAGAAAGTTCAGAGACTCTTCCTCTTGTCCATTAACGGAGTACAGCACAGTAATATGCATGGAGCAGCGGGAAGGAATAACTTACAGGAGTAAGTACACCAAGTTATGGGTCTTGATCAACATCAGCACCAGAGTTACACGTATCTCTTTGGCCGCTGGTAAGTGCGGGCAAAGAGATATGGCAATTCTGCAATGAGGCCAGGCGAGGTTTACTGAGTTGCATCCTAATTTCAAGAGGGGTAGAACGTCAGTGAAGACCAAAGAGGGCGTATAAGGTCAGGACTGCAATCAGGTGGGTTTTCTTTGAGGTTCCTGGGGTTGTGACCCATGAATTGATCCAACAGGCTCAGACTCTCACCGCAGAGTCCTGCTAATACATTTGAGATGTTTAAAGAAAAAAAATGTATGCAAACGACCACAATGGCACTTGGATTCTGAGAAAAAACAAGGTTCTCCCTCACAGCACGATGAAAATGCACAACTTTCTTGCCTGCAACAACACCACTGTTGCCAACCACCTTTGCCAGATTTGGCTCCCTACAACTTCTTTGTATTCCCTAAAATAAAGTTTGTGAATGGCACATGTTGTTTAATGCAATCACAGAACGGGACTTCCATCACTTCCACATGCTGGAACACTCCCTGGGAGCAGTGTCTCACTGCACAAGCAGACAACTTTGAAGGAGATAGCAGCCAGATAGAAGTCAGGTACACATTTTAGTTGTTATAAGCGCAATCTCTGAACTTTTTGATTGCATCTCATATATTTTGATTCATGTTGCGTTAAAGCTCATCTGTCAATTTGGTACAACAGGTTTCTAATCTCCATATACTTTACTGTCTGTGTATCAGACATTTGCAAGTGCTCTGTCTTTACAAGCCATAAAATATATGTGCTATGAGCTGTGAGGGTAGACTAACGCCATTTTAAGGCAAAGTTTTATCCTTGCAGTAACCGAGCAGTCGCAACCACATAAAAAACTGCTGCACAGGAGACATCAAAGTGAAGCAGGTTCTTCCGTTATAACACTGGTGTTTACATACTGTGATAATCTGACCTTTTCAAACAGAGCCACAGCTCTGCAAACACAGCGAGGAATTCAGACGTAGAAACTCTGACCTTTTTTTTAATTCGGCAGACGCTCAGTCTGATAGTGAAGTTATCAGACCTTTCCATCAAAACTAATACAAGTCGACATCAGTCAAACATGACAGTCAAGCATTCTTTCACTCACTGGTTGTAGCTGGGTAATCGACCACAGCAGGACCTTGAAGATTGTGCTAATTTTACCTTAGCTACGGTCATTTCCATTTCCTCCAGTTAATTAATGCACTAAAACATCTTACATTTATCTTGCGGTATTAATTAAAAAATGTCAATCATTTTCCTGAGCAATTCACCAGCTCATGGTTTGCGTATCAGTAATTGATAGTGGCTGGAATTGAAATGTAAATTACTGCAAACCATTAATATCCATATGCAAACCATTGGAGACCGTGGGTTCACTCTTATTTGATAATGAATGGCACCGTCTTCAGAGAGGTCACGCTGCAGCTAAATGGCTGAGGACAGATTCTGCAGTGCCTCTCTTCTCTGCAGGTGGCTAAAAGTACACTCAGTCATTGATTTTCAAATCTAGGTGGTAGAGGATTTGGCAGATGCATCAACTGGACCAAAAAAAAGAAATGACTGTATTGGTTAGCTTATGAAAATGTAGCTTAAACTGATTCACATTATTTTACAGTATAGACGAAAAACAATTGTAAGATAAGTAAGAATGTGTTACGATGTGGTGCCCAATATCAGGACAACATTGGTTATCACTGGTTTCTTAAATGGGATTTTCATGAATAGTTTCTGGTCCGCTAGATGAATAGTTTAGCTTTAGTTAAGTTTACAAAACTACCAAGTTATGGTTAGTGACGTTTAAAAACAACAATACTGACTGCTTCTAACACATAGGGATTCAAACATGGACTCTTGTTATGTCAAGGAGGACAGTTTTCTGACAATTATCTAACACAACTTCCTCCCAAAGAGGCTTTGTGGCACCATATCAGCTTAACTCTACTTCCACCTTTGCTGAGAGAACACCCAGAAACAGAGATGGTTAGATTTGTAAATCTTTTTCTGATTCCATCCAGAACACAGAAGTTTTCTCTCCTCAAAACAGATTTTTCCAATAGCCTCCAGAGTGTGTAAATCTTTAAACACCAGCTTGGTGTTTCAGTGTGTACAGGCTCAGCAAAATGATGACCTAAGCCAGTCCACTGAGGGCCAGGCGCTGTATGGCACAGTGCCAGTGAAGACAACCTTTAGTTACCTCTAACTTTCTCTGTGATTATCCATTTTAAAAGCCAATACAGCTGATACACAGCAAAGTTATTGTTTAGTATCTGCATTTTTTTTTATTTATTTTTTTTTGCTGATTTTGTCATCAGACATCATCAATTACAAAATAATGATTTTTTTTTTTTTCACCGCAGCACAGCAGATTAGGTGAGACGGCTGGTTAACATGAAGTGTTTATGGGCCATAATTATATAAGCATTTTACACTCTTTCAGTCTGACAATAGAAACAGAAAAATCTGAAAATAAAATCAATTACACAGTGAATTTAGATGTATTAAAACAGTGTAGCTGACCACAGAGAACAGGAGATGACTCAGCGGTGCTGTAATGGTCTGTTATTCAGCAAATTAACCAGTTAAGAAGACGATGTTCTGTTTTCTCAAACTATTTCTATAATCAGCTCAACTCAAATTTATGTTAATTTTGTCAGATAAAGTCCAGAACATGAAATAAAAGCCACAGGCTACTTGCCTGGAAAATGTAACAAAGGTTTGTTTTGGGAACCTGGGGAGGGCAGTTAAACAGAGGGTTGCACAGCATTTTGCAACACGGTCAACACGGCCCAAAAATAATTTTCTCTACAGATCACCATATTAAAAAAGCAATCTATTAAGCTGTAAACAGGACACCACAGATTCAGCTTCAGATATGGCAGATTTTTACTCTTTCACAATATTTAACCCATGATAGTCTCATATTTGTAAACCTCCCCCAGAGCCCAGAAAAGAGTTTTATTTGCATGACGTCATCCCAGTGTAAAGTCAATGGACTGAGCAGGAATGTGCATGCAGAGCCAACGGGGGAAACACACGCAATGGGCAGTGAAAGCAAACCCAGAAGCTATAAACCTTTTTTGAATTTTCAGACTCGTGCGTCAGGCGAGCAAGTTAACTCATGTGAGCGGGCTCCATCTTTGAGTCTGGAATCCAGTTGCTGTACAATATCCATGTTACTGCTGGTAGTCTGGATCAGTGTCCAACCGACAGCATTATCAGCTGCGTCACCAAAATAGCCAGTCATCACTGTACTGGATGCACTGCTGATAGGAAAGACTGTTTTTTCAAACGGTAGCACCAAAGTTACAATAAAAATCCCAATCATTATGAGTTATTTTAATGACAACAATACCATGTTTTATATTGTTGTGGGCACAAAAAAGCCCATTAACTTTAAGATCTTTTTACACAAGGGAAGACTTTTGACCTTTAAACCCACAAAATAGTCAGTAACTTCCTGGGCAAACAAATTGGACAGATCCAATATCAAAATCATCCTGTGTTCGACTTGAGCATTAAAGCTTTTTTTTTCAGTTTTGCATTCTCCATTTAAAATGAAAAGAACAAATGATACACAGATTTAGTCTTTTCATCACGTCATTCTGGCGGCACAAAACCATGATGATGCTCATTACTGCCTCTTAAAGTGGAGAGGGAAAAACGTCCACTACTTAATAGTACCCTGACGGCCCTAAAGGGAGAAAATTTGCCACTATCACAATCAAAAAACAACTTTTATAAGTGATATATAGTCGAGTTTGCTTCATCAAAAATGATTTCAAGCTGTATTTATAAAAGACTGAAGCTCTGGCAAATGTACATATGCTTTACCGTCCCACACAGAAACCTCCTTCCTGAGTATTACTATTGGAGAGTCTGATAATGTCTTCCACACAGTGGATGAGGCTGTCTGCAACAGAGCTCCTCTGTATTGCATAATGCATTAGCACAAATATTCTGCTAATACTAATATTGTTTTGAAGGAGAGATTCTCTGTTATCACGACTTACTACATAACATACTGTGCAATTGCAAAATGCTCTGACAATAACAATGTCGTTTTGAATGAAAAGTTTTCCAGTGATCACACATTAATACATAACAGTCATCAGTTATCAATCTCTTTGAATGCTAGCTACCAGTCTCTGCCTTGAAAAAAAACTGCATTGGTGGATCTCTAATCCTAACATTACTCATTTTCTCTATGACTTCCTTTAAGACTGAGATAAAAAGAACTGTTGCATTATATCAGTAAGCTCCATTGTCTTTTTTTGCAGTTTTTCTTGGGTTTAACACAATGTGGAAGTAGTGTCATGACAGCCATGTCATCACTGTCCTCAAACCAACGAGGGTTTTAGGACAGAGAGAGACTAACCTTTTGATGCCACCATTTGTGACATAAAATTATCTGAGAAGTTGTCCTTGGGAACTGTGTGGAAAAGGCACCTTCAAAAAAAACACTTGGCAGGTTACTGGATGAATGATCTTTCTATCACAGTCCATCAATGGCTAACTTCAACCAATCAGATCATTGTTGTTTTCGTATGAACAACACGACTGCTCCCGTAGCTGACAGTAGGTTCTCACAGAGCAATGATTAGTCTGAACGAACACACACACACACACACACACACACACACACACACACACACACACACACCTTGAATTTTATGATCTCGCAAACTCAGCTGCCTCTCATGGTAACACAGATGTACATAGTATACTTATTATGCATGTTATTTCAGGTTACCTTCATTTATCATTGCAATTTGTTTAACCTTAATGACTGATTACTACAACAGGAGTACATGTTTATGTAAACACATACATATGCTGTACAGTGATGTTATTCCACTTTTGAAGATAGAGGATCTTCAATATGTATTAAACAAAAAGAAAGAAAGTTGGCCTGATAAGAATTCAGGAAAACAAATAAATAGTCCAAAAGATCGCCAGAGAGATAGATCAGCCAGCAGACGGATATATCAATATTATAAAGATTGATCTAGGAACTGTGATACAGCAAATTGTATACTTGCTTCAGGATATTGCTCTCACTGCTCTGAGCTGAGGTCTCACTGATGCAGCTGCACAGAAAGATATGAGCCATCTGCAGCAGTTTCCAGTACGGCGGCGCGTCCCCATCACACGAACCATCTAATAACTCACGCCAAATAGTTAGATGCTACACAATATTACCTTCATTCAAAAGTGTTCCCCCGGGAGCGACACCCAATCAAACTAACTTGTCATTTGCCATCCAAATCATGTTATACTAATAATGTTACACACTCAAACAGGCTTACAGGATTACAACCTTCTCCAGAACCTCGAATCTGTGCTAAAAACAAACATGAAAAGGAAAAACAAGATTATTTCAGTATAAATGTATGAGCCACCTATCACGTAAAAGAAAAAGCATTACAGCGAACCACATTTTGCTTTAATTTAAAAAGACTAACATCTGAAATCCTATTCACCACATCTTTAAAGAATATTCATAAATTCAGGTTTAATGAAAGAAATGTGATGCATTTA
Source organism: Embiotoca jacksoni (assembly GCF_022577435.1). Classification (NCBI taxonomy): domain Eukaryota; kingdom Metazoa; phylum Chordata; class Actinopteri; family Embiotocidae; genus Embiotoca; species Embiotoca jacksoni. Next base: position 7,390,535 of record NW_027185447.1, read on the forward strand.
GCAATTTGTAAACTCCCATATAAATATACAGAAGTGATCTGAATAATGTCCGGTTATCCAGGGGAGACAGCTGCTTGCTATCGATAATGCGATGGGCATTCATTTAGCAGTTCAAATGTGCTGGTGTGTGTTTTGTGTTTTCCATTCCTAATTACAGATAGCAGCAGTGCTTGTTTAGCTGATGCTAAAAGCCTCGGGGGAAGAGGACACAATTGCTTGCTGAGAAAGTGAGAGTCATTTGTTGTAATTTAATATTTATCTATTGGCAGAGGCTAGGTTATCAGAAGAAGCTAAATTGAAAGACGCCCAAGCGTGCCCAGACAGACTCAGCGAAAATTTAAAAAAAAACAGCCAGCTTTGATGAGCCTTACACAAAAACAGGAGAAATAATACGGGCATAGGACAGAGGTACTAAATGTAAGAGACAGAGTGACAGGATGAGCCAGGAAGAGAAAGATGTAGACTTTGCACATATGAACGTTAAAGAAGGGCAAAAGCACTTTGTTGACTTGAGGACTGTGTTCACATGTTTCAACTTCTGAATCCAGCTGGTGAACGAGCTGTATACGACATGTCATGTACATCAAAGAAATATGGTGATTATGCAAAAATAATTTGCAGTTTTGGTTTGATTCTGGCTCTGGCAAAGAGAGACAGTTTTCCAGGCTCCAACATAACCACTGGCCCCGGGGTCAATAGAAGTTTACATGGGGAAAGTTGATATGCCAGAGTCTGTGACATGAGTTAATTTCAGATAATGTCAACATTTACAAGATATATGACCGATGAAATGCATTATGATTCCCTGAAATGTGGGAAAGGCAAAATAAATCCATTATGGGATGGACTCTTAAGCTGCATCTCCACTGATGCTACCAGCTCTACTTTACTTGACTCTACTCGTTTTACTTTTCTGGATTTCCTTTTCCATTGCAGAGAGTACCCCCTCAAGGCAACAGCGTAGCTATGATGACACCACCATAACATCATTTTCAAAATCACCTCAATAAAAACACTGTTCACTTCTAAAATAGAAATTTCCACAGACAAAAATTGCTTATAAAGTTCAGTTTGGGCTTTGTGTCTCTCTTTAGGACTTCAGTCATGTGAGTACAACATCTCAGAGGTGAGCTTTTGATCTGAATACACGTCCACTTCCTTGTTTTCAGGCAGGCGGGGCTTGTGGGAACACATATTGGTGAGGAAACCGGTGGGAGTTCGACACAAAACCGGCTTCATTAAACACTGACTGGGTGCAAAACTTCAAAAATGTTTAAAGAAAAATGTATCTACCTGCAACAAAATGATCCAGTGAAGGGGGGAGAAGACAGAAACCACTGGCTATGCCCTGGGCAAGCTTGGGGTCTGCAGTGTTTTCAAGGGACCTTTTAGTTCGGCTTAGCTCGGTCTAAACTCTGATGCCGGCGATACTAATACCAGATACCATCTTTAGACAATAGAAAACCAAAACAAGTGAATAGAGTCAAGCAGATGCTATCAGTGGAGAACGGGCTTTAGCCTCCTTTCAGTACAAAAAAAAAATAAAAATAAAAATATATATATATATATAACTCACTAAAGAAACATACGAGGCTGAGAAAAGAACGAGGGGCTTTCTACTGTCATGGAAGCAACGAATACTCCTGGGTGGAAAACAGCAACTGGCATCTTCTCTAATGTTTGCCAGCTATTCCTTGTAAAAGACACGCTTCAGGGCCGTGAAACATATAAAGACAGTCTAAAGAAGCTACCTCAGTGTAATCACACTGACAAGGCAGGTCTTCATTAGCCTGGAGGGTCCAGACATAGAGCAGTTCAAGTTCATGTATGAAGTAGACAGCTGGCTCGAGGGAGCAGACAGAAGGAGCTCCAAACACACAAAACAAATGTTCTCACACTGTTCTATCTTAATGAGTACATTTCTGCAGACCTCTCAGCATCGTCTCTGTTAACACAAGAGTTTATCACCAAGGTCATCCATGCTTGCAGAAATGTTATTAACATAAATTATTTTATTATCTGTTGTTAAATCATAAACAACCAAATCGAAAGGTTCAATTATGCATCAAACCACAAACATATGTAAAAACAGTTGTTTTCCTTTTTCGGCTGCCGGGAATTGTATGTATAAGTACTCCGATGATATGGGAGGGTCTTAAAGTGCTAGGTTTTGCCTTGGTCACATTAATATGAGGATAACATGACTTAGCTTGGCTAACATGCTTTTGTTTTTGCTTTAGCTAACAGACAACAAATATCCTTGCTAATCTGTCAAAAACAAACTGAAGCTTCCTGAGTGAGATTCACTTTTCCGCTTACCTATTTACTTCACTGGGTGTAACGAACCAAAGCAAGTCACAAAATTAACTGAATGTCCAGTAACCAGTTCATGACGGTTCATGTTTTCCTCTTTGCGATAAAAAAAAACAACCTCAAATTGATCACGCCAAGGCTATTGTATTTTGTATTTTCTTGCACTTCAATTTCACAATTTATCAAAGACTGGCTCGTCTACTTTAACATGACATTAACTCCCAGGTAATACCAGAGCTCACGGATGTAAAATTTTAAGTACGGTCAGACCAATTTTGACTGAGGTCATATCATTAGCATCTGGTAATAGCCCTCACGAGACTTCTTCAATAAAACATGTGAATTCATTGTTCTGCCTTGAGTTCACCAATTCAAATACACTTTTATGTAAATCTAATCTATTGCACAGTTAGGTCTTCTGGAAATGCCTCAAAGAAATTAGAAAGGGTTACATATGCACATGCATTGGCACTGTGGACTACGAGCAGAGCGAACGTGCACTCTCCTTAATCAATTACTCCAGCAATACTGTACTCCTTGTCAGATTTGTACTCAGTCTCAGAGGGCTTTGTAGAAAATCAAAACCTAATCCCATTTAGTCTGGAATTCAACCACAAGATCTATCCTGTCTACTTTTATAGGCTGTAATTTTTGGTCAAGATCAAAGACCAAGACTAATATCACTTTATGATAAGTATAATGCAAAAACAGAAAAGAAGAGTTCGGACCACGTGTTTATAAGGAAACCGTTTATCTATTTGGCGTGCGCAATGTCTTTCCTTCACTTTTTGCTTTTGCTATAAAGAGTCATTTTTGTGTGATATTTGAGAGATACAAATATGCATGAGGACACAGATACTCTTTTATGTGTCTGAGAGTATGTCGATCACTGAGTGCCACAAGAATGATTAACAACGATCAAACAGCTGAAAGGAATTTTTTGAAGCATCTGGTGTTTTAGTTCGACCATAGTATAGTATTTTTTACGAGCTATAGTTGTTACATTTCATTTTCTTTTTTGTGATGGATGGTTGATTTGCCACGAGGTTAATACCACCATTCAGTGTACCATCATTGATCTTGGAGCTTTGCAACTGTATTGGAGACTGTACAGTGTCTTAGCAATGGTGGTCTGTTAATACGGAGCGCTGGGGCGCCGCCCCCACCAACGTCGAGAGAAAAAAAATACGACCATAACATGTAAAATTTAAACTGATTATATAATAATAATAATTTGCTTGTACGGTGCACCTGGTAGTCTGTCAGCGCTCGTAATCATTCAATAAAAACAAATTGTTTACGATTTGTATTTCGTTCATTTCTGTGTAAATACATATACTTCCAATTGAGAGTGATGACAGGTCCTTCAACTTTTATCAACCACGTGACCTGAGGCTCCTCTTCAATTGGCTGTTTCAGATTTTCCACCGGGCACAGAGATGTGCGCCCCCGACACTCCCTATTTTATTGGCAGCGAATCTGTATTTCTTTAAGTTCCTTTATGTAATGTGATTGGACAACTCTCAACATCGTCTTTCAGGTTCACCTCACATACACCATTATGTAATTACACGGTTACTTCTTCTTTGCTATCTGATCGGTAGTGGAATGGCAACTTTAAGTCGAACTGCAGAAAATTTGGTTATTTCTAGGGATGAGACAGGCACTCGGCCGAAACGAGTACCCGGTACAGATAATGTACTTTTAACAAGTATGAGCATTATCGACTAAATGTGTCAATATCTGTGTTGATGGAGGCTTCTAACAGACACTTGCTGTGCGCACACATCGGGGCAGCTGCACACAGAGCCCCGTCTCCTCGTCTACACAGACTGCTGCAGTTTGAGACTCACTGGGCATGCTGTCAATGGAAAAGAAGCTGGTGACTGACATGACTGAGTTTAACCACAGAGTCATTGAGAAATTGAGAGTTTGGGTCGTTTGCACTAAATGTTTTTAATGATACGCAGAAGAACGTCACAGTCCAGCTCTGACTGTGGGAGACGAATACATAGTACACAACCTAGAAAATGTCAAAGAAAACCCACTTACTTGAGCTCTTTCAACAAAAACTTGTCGAAGGGAGGTGTTGACATTTATCAAGCAACGTAACCTAGTACACTTACTCACAAAGGTTATTGCTTCCCTCTGCTCTGTGCATGTCACGGTGCTTCGCGCTGTTCGCTCGCGACAGGAGCAGTCTCTGAACATTGTGATCCACATGCCTACAGGGTATATTTTGTAATCATAAGCTTAGTCACCCTGGCTGCAGAATATAAAGGGTGCTGCTAAAAATGTTTTGAGTAATTTGACTAATTCCCTTTATTTTTCTTTTAAAAACACTCTTCAGCATCAGTGACTTTGACGATAATAGATTTATTTTCTCTGTGGCGCTGAAGGGCTTCCACTCACTTAATGTTTAAAAAGACAGGTTGTATTGGAAAAGAACTCTTGAGAAAAATCTGACCAAACCCTTAATAGTGAAAAATAAATGGAAATTAATTTAAGACAATTACAAACCAAAGTCTAAGTGATGAACTGGGTATTCTTATCTCAAGGCTTCCACAAGATCCAATAAGCTTTTCCCACAGCTGCACAACACTGATACGTTCTTCAAAACTCTTGAAATGGAGAGGGCTGGCCTCAATTCATGCTTGAATACAACATGTTAATGATTCCAAAGATAAAACAACTCTTAATTATTTTTTCATTATGCACCACAGAAAAGTGATTATTCCCAAACTGAGCCGCGCATTGTTAAGTTTGTGCTCCATTATTGATCCCTTTAAATCTCATTCAAGGGAGAATAATCCGAAGTGATGAGAGGACTTTGATAACAGCACCAATGCTTTCCAAATTATGGATTAGAAAAGTATGAATTGTTCTATTTGTCATCTCCTCCTAACTCTTCTAGCTGTGTTTATTAAAGTGATACGTGTCCACAGCAGGACTCTCACCTTCTCCCCCTTCACCACATATTTCAAAAACATTTTATCATCTTTCAATCAGCACAGTCCAAAGAGAGGCTCCCGCTCTGTTTCACTTTTTCCATCAATCCCCACATGAAATGAGCAGCTCTGGGCTAAACTATTCCTATCGTGTAAAAAAAGAGTGCATAAACATCTCATATGAGAGGAAATATATTTCTATGAATTGCACATTACAAGGCTAACCACAGAAGCAGATTTTGCAGAGAGAAAGTCGCTATAGTTTGGAATGAGGATTTCAAAAAAACTGTTTGGTATTCACTAGGAACTGGTCAACAACTATTGGAAGACATGCGCTCACACCAGGCTATCAGACAGACTTTCATTGTTGATCTCTTGATGGACCGCCTGCTCAGTGCACTGCTGTCAAATGATTGTGCATAGCTGTAGTAGACTTATAATATGCTAGCTTTACCAGTGCAGTGCAGTGATCGGTAAAGCTAGATAAAAGGAGGTGCAGTCTGCTTTTTGAAGTCTTTAGTAGTGTCTGCATGTTTCTGCTGTTTATAAAGTAGCATCTAATCTCACAACATCACACACATTTAATGGTGGTTAGCAAATGGGTTTTAGGTGCATAACCGCCACCTTCTGGCAGTAGTGATGCTTGACTACCAGGTACCAGTAAAAAACAAGGGAAATAAGACAAGACAATATTCGCAACAATTGGAATTTAAACAAGTATTGGAAAATTTGAAAATTATGACCCATCCTAAGTACAAATCCTTATAAACTTACTGATTCTTATTGGTGTAAGCTGAAATTTGAGCACTCACTTTTTCAGTGGCCCATGGCAGTGAATGTTATGCGTGTTGCTAGCCCAACATATTGATAACATGTCCGCAGGGCAGTATTTCCAACTCTGAAAGGAAAAAGATCTAGCGCCAGCTAAAAAGACTAGATAATGTCTGTCCAAAACAAAAAGTCTATAAATTTGTGTGGAATTTTGTTATTTACTTCTAATTGCTGGTATGAGCATCAAAATTCTGTCTGCAAGGGAACTGAAAATATCAGACTTTCAAAGGGTTTCCTACTTTAAAATGGCAGAAGTTGTCTCGTAATAATCTAGCATTAGGACACTGCATTAAATATGACTACCAGTTTGCAGTAAAAAGAAAACAGCACAGAGCTATTGTTATGAGCCACCTCACTAATAATGCAGATTTTAAACAACTTTATGACTGACACAACGATTCTACACTGCGTTTACCAGTAATTTTGGGCATCACAAAGACAGGGAAAAAAGTCTGAGTGGTCATCTCTAGGGCAGCTCACTTGTTGCAGTTTACAGAAATTGGGGCAAATGTACACTACATTTGTACATATAAACACACGAGGCCAATCCTTTAAGCATTTTCATCTGGAGTCACACCTGAGTGTCATAAGTTTACCTCCACTAAACAGTGTAGTTACAGGCGCAGCACATACATGCGCCAAAGGCAGCCCGACATAGCTCTGAAACCACATCCAAAAATTGAGGGCAGGGCCTTTGATCATGGGAGATAGCTGGTTCCGCAAGGTAATAAGGGAAAAACTAACACAATGAGGAAATAGGGAGCAGAAAGACAGAGCAACGGGGACTAACATATAAAAAAAAAGCTTTAGCTATTACTTGTCTGGCTTCATCTCCTGCTTATACGATCCAAATAATCCTCTGATGGTCTGTTTCCATAGTAACGACCAGCCTCTTGTGCACCTATGTACACAGATACACACACACCTAAGGCAGCAGGTCTGTCAACTGTGGCTTCCACTTAGACTGCATCAATAGATGAGCAAGATAGATTAGGAGTGTTGTATCTGATGTGGCCTGACCTCACTGAGTGAAAGTATTCTCCACATGAAGAGGGAGATAGTTTAGCTATTGTGAGCAGCAGGTTACTCACTGAATCATCCTGCAGTTGACGCTTCCAACAAGTCCTCCATATCGGTGGTTTGTTCCTCCCTTCAAATACAACCACAGCAGTGTTTCCTAAATGCACGCCCCTGGTTAGGTTTAGGCACAAAAGATAATGGTTTAGGTTGAAATTATCACTTGAACCATATTAAGCGTAAAATGTGCTACTTAATAAAGTTATGCAACCTTTGTTGTCATGGTAACAGTAAATGCAGCTTAAAAAAAAAACCCTGTCCCCAATTCGTGATTGTAAACGGGAAGCTAACAGATCGCCCTGTCATATCGGTCCGTGCACCCAACCAGCCTCCTCCTAACAGGGAAAAGCTCACACTGTACAAACATCATCTGAACCTAGTCATCTCTCTGGGGCACTAGATTGTCGTCATCGATAGTTTTTTATGTGACGCTAAAGGTTGTTCAACTATAAAACATAACTGTGGGTTGTTATAATCTGCTTTCACAAAAGACCAACGGGATGTTTTTTTTTGTTGTTTTTTTTTGGAAGAGGACAGTCTCAGCACTTCTCCGAGACACACTGTAAAGGACTGTGAGCTGCCACAATAAAATAAGATCAATACGTAATAATACCATAATAACCATAATAATACCTGAGCACACACATGCTGTAAATACAAGTCAATAAATTAATCTATGAACATACCTGTCTGTGAAAGGGCTTGTCAGACAAGCCAGGTTGCCTGGCAACCAAGGTAACACAGGGCCAGCTATGCAAATATTTATATTCTACATTCAAAAGCCCAAATTATTGAGTTGATTGAATTTGAGGACCACATTCCAGGTTATTAGACAGTAAGTGCAGAAAGTCTTAAGGTCTAATAGTATATAATAATACAACCATACTGTCCCAAATACATTCATAGCAGAAAGATAAGAGTAATGATGAATCTTTAATAAAACATAAAGGTTTTCTGTCTTTCTCTGGCCATCTATGAGCCATGTTTAATTGCAGTGGACAAACTAAATCTGTTCGTTAGGTCATTATGATCCCCTTTTATCCAATTTAAAGCCAAACAAAGGCCCTGTTTCTCTTAGCAGACAATCCCTTGTGGGGTTCACAACCACTCAATGCAGTCGAATCAAACTGAACCGGCCTTCTCACTCAACACTGAAATCAAACACAAATGATTTGGGAAGGTAATAAAGCCGTTTCCCGATATGGAGGTACCAACAAGTCCACCGTATCAAGCCACAGCCTGATCTACAATCTGAAAACATTTTGTTCTGGGTTAAATGACTTAACACCGCCGTTTGCTAAAGTCTTACCTCACGCTTGCAGTTCACCTTGGAAGGAGGCAACGTTATCTTTCCCTCTCCCAGGCGGCCAGAAAGGACGGTTAGTCATTGCTCCAGTTGTATGCACATCAGCTGGAAGGGGTAGTGGTTACAAAATCTCTGAAGCATTGGAAACTGGATCAATGACGACTATTAAATATGTTGTGCTACTACTCCCACAGCTGGTGTATGTCTTTATTAGAGCCAGAACTTGACCTTTGATGGAAAGGGTTAAAGCTTGGGGGTGAATAGGGCTTAATGGAAGATGAAAACTGTGCAGTGTGTTAAAGGGCTCACACAAGATTTCAGCGCTCTCCTTAAGCGCCCTCCGAAATCAATAGGTTAGTCTTTTTCAGTTTTTCATTGCAAAGAGCTCGAAACAAGTCATTATTTATCTCATGTAATGGGCCTTCAGGTCTAACCTGAGTGGAACGATCCTTTGTGTCTCTACAGACTGCTGTGGGAAAGTGCTTACTGATTTCAAGGATGTTAGCTCATATTAACTCATACGGTCTACTACTAGCTTAAATTAACACAGAAAATGTTACCAATGCTCAGAATCCTAAATAGCAGAAATTCACAAAAGACACCGTGATTTAAAATGCATGCGTTCTCCAGTGTTACAGATGTGTCCATTAAAAAAACTCAAAGTTGAGGGGGGGAATAAGTCAAGCTTCTTTTTTTTTTTTTTTTTTAAGTCTACAGACGTTTTGCTGGTGTGCTTTTATTTTGTTGTCATGACAGTTACAACCAAAACAAACATCACATTTGTAGTAATAGCTCTCATTCCAGCGTGTGTTTTAGTTCTTTGGGTTTTTAGCATTAGTTGCAATTTTGTTTCTTCATTCACGTTTTTAACTGTGCATAAAGGCATTGCGTATCACTACGCTATATAATTCTATTCAATATGCTTTATTGGCATGAATGTCAGGTGAACAATATTGCCAAAGCTTCAAGGACAACACGATAAAATCTGAGAAATAAAAGATTGCTATCTTTATATGAATAGAATAAAAGATTTCTATTTCTTTGGAAAATATGTTTGAGTTCCTCTCTTAATTCATGGATCTATTTCTGAACCCAGCTTTTCTAAACCATGACCATGGCTCCCCACGAAGGCTAATATCCCCTATCGATCAGCCCATCAACTATTTTCTCAATAATTGATTGGCTGTTTGGTGTTTAAAATGTTTAAAAGATATTCTAACTAAGTACATTATAATGGAGGACTAAAGGAACCAGAAAATATATAAGACACAAGATTAAGAGAATTTGAGCTTCTTTTTTTTAATTATTATTCAAAACAATGAATAAATTAGTTGGGAGATTAATTTTCTTTCTTTCAACTACTCAGTTATTCAACTAATCCTTACAGTCCTAGTCACCATTGTTCCCTTTCTTTGCTGTACGGTTCTTTTGCATTATTCACCAAGGATCATTAGCTTCTAATAGATTCTTATGGGACAAATTATCAATGTGGAAAATGGACTGCGTTGTTGTAATATAATATGTTTCCTTTAAACTGCAGGCAAACTTCTGTAAATGTCCTTTTTCCTATATTATGTGTGTCCAAATATTATAATAAAGCTTTGTTAAATGATTTTATTGTTTTGTTATACATTTTTACAACAAATGTTCAAGTGTGATTTGTTACACTGATTATGAGAGCCAAAGCAGCAGTAACAGAGTCTTTCACATTTGTATTTCTTACCGAGTCATGACAATTTCCATACCATTACTGTTTCCCTGTGACAGAGAACTCTTTTCTCTGCAGGCAACATTCAGAACTGTATTTCTATAATGAAATGGTTTTCAATTTATTCCTTACAAGATAAGCCGTCATTTTCAATCTTCTCAACATACAAGTCCACCAGCAACAGGAGTAATATCATGCATCTCGCACTGACAATTCCATTTTTGTGCCCCCCGCTCAAAAAAAAGAAAAAGAAAAAACTGATTGCGTGTACTTGATAAAGAATCAAAGACTTGATTTCATAGATTCCTTCTGGATACTTACCTGCTCAGTGAATAAGATATCCCTGGACATGACACTGAGTGCAGTACCCACGACCACAGCAGTATTAAGAATGACAAGGGTTTGACATTGTCTGTATAAGCACCACCGCTATGAATAATATTCATATCATATCAGGCAATTATGACTTTAATAATTATGATGACAATCAGAAACAGGAATAAACGGATAGAAAATGGGAAAACAACTGAGACTACTGAACAAATGACCTCAAGTTCCATCTCGCTGCCTTTAATATGAAAGAATCATTTTCACATTCAAAGCACACGGTGACGCCATGAAATCGGTTGAGCTAATTTGAGCATTTTGAAAACACTGTTTTGACAGCACAGTAAAACCCAGGAAAACACTCTGGCTCTTTCCAGCAGTAGATGAAGACAAAACTCCCTTTGAACCAAATTATCCAATTTCCATTCTCATTTGTCACAGTCTGGGATTGAGCTGGGCCACAATAAGCCATCACCATGGTAGCGCGTGGCAACTCATCTGGCCGGCCCTCATTGGAGCACGGCCTATTAGACAGGCCTGCAGAGTCAGAGGACAGGTTGAGAGGGCAGATGGAGCCAAGGTGATGTATTATGCATGGGTACAAACCATGCTCTGGCAGGCCAGCTGAGGCCCCAGTCGGAGAGGGACAGACTGACCCAGCCAGACCCATCACACGTTCTCTCCATCTACAGCCCCTCCCCCAAGTCCTCTGAGACTGTAGGCAGCCTGCACTCTTCCATGACCCTGGGCACAGGTCCAGCACTATTGGCTAATATATACGGAAGTCATTGGTGTTGAAATATTAATTTGAACACTTCCAGAATCTACATTGATTCAATACAACAAATCCAGTAGAATAAAACGTAAACCGAACACTGGCATATTATCGCTTTAGGTTCAATGACGAAAATTAGAAAATAGTTATTTATTTACATCCAGAGGACATGAGGCCACATAAAAAGTGTGGGGTTTTAGAGGCTTTATGCTATACTGTGTTCACCAACACGTCTCTAACTTTGCAGCTTGGCACTTGGCAGGTAGCACAAAGTAGGTTCATCAGAGCAGTTGGTTTAAAACTGCAGCTCACTGGAAACCAGGCTGGTGAGCAGTAAGACCAAAAGACACTGGAAAATGCTTTGTAGAACAAAGAGGAATTACAGTTTCCGTCTGTGGCCTCATTACTCAGAGCTACCACAGAGTTTTGACCTGCTGTTAAAATGGAAATATTAATTAGTGCAGCGTTAATTCATAATTACCTATTATCTATTTTCTTCCAAACAATATAAAAGTTTTCATGGATTTCAATAATACTGTAACAATGTCAATGAGAAATCAAATTTGTACACTTTACAGCCGTACAATATTGATTCTCTCAGAACCAGCAATATTGATTTGCTTTGCTTTGTTTTCACTACATATTACAAAGGGCTCACAAATTCTGGCTTTTTGGAAATTTCATTACAAGAAATATTGATCCGATATGTTTGTACATTCATGGTCTTTAGCACTAAAGTTTTGGTTAACTGCGAGCTTATAAAAAATAAAAATAAAAAAAAAAACTTAAAACGGTGTGGGTTTTTTTCAGTTTTACTCGAAGAGCGACAGACGTGTCTGCAGCTCTCCACTGATGATTAGAGCAGTGTGGAGGTCAGAGGCGGTCAGAGAGATCTTATTTATCAGTGTCTCCACTCAGTCACTGTCAAAGTCACCTTTAATGGCCTCCAAACTACGTCTGCATCCCCCCCTGTGCCCAAACTATACCTTTCTTTCTCCCCCCCTCACTCCCCACCACTGATGAGTGACAGCTCAGCTAATGTAGTCACAGCTGAGTACAGCACGGGGAGGGGGAATTAGAGGGAGGGTCGATGGCAAGAGCTCAGCAGCCAGTCTCCTCCCAGCTTGACTACAGGATGCACACCAGATGGGCCTTTGGTGTAAAAGAAAGATCCACATGAAGCAGTTCTGCAGTGAGCCGTCTCTTGCAGGACAATAGTGGTGGTCAAATTTTAATGGTATGTCATGATTCTTCAGTCGAGAAAGGTGAAGGGAGATATAATGAGCTGAAGTTTTTAGATTTTGTTGTCAGCTACCTCATTAAATCAGTGTGTTTCTCAGCCGATTACCAATAAAAAAAAAAGGACTATGGCTTTAATTAAAATGTAAACAAAAATGTAACTGGCAAATTTTATTCATAATATAGGTATTCAATAAATCAGTCTTAGGAATAATTTGTTACTATTATTGCAATTTTTACCATCGCTATTATAAGTAATAAATTACTTTTTAAAACAAAATAATAAAGTTACAATAAATAAAATTTAAATGGATTTCTTAAACGTTACTTTTGTCTTGTAAATGACTAGTAATAAACAACTGAAGACTAGCAGGCAAATACAGCCTATTCCCCAAGAAGGTGAAGAATTGGCCACCGGAGGCGCACGGAGAGCAAACAGCCTGAAACCGCCACACCACACTGATGGTAAGGTTCCGAGTGATGGGACAGAAACCCAGCACCAGCCTCCATGCGCACCTTGAGGGGGGCACGCTGCCCTCTAGTGATCATTTTTCCTGCTTTGGCGTGATACTCAAACAACTTAGGGGAAGAGTAGTTAGCCAAGCACCAACTAACACCTTTGCCGCACCCCAAAGAAAGTGGACCAGACCCTCAGCAATCCAGAGGGGAAGGCAGATAGGCAGGCGACACTCAAATAATATACTGTAAGTGTGTATTAATTAGAGAATTGAGTTACTATCCCAAGTAACTTTTTAGGCATTAAATGATAATTCAACACGATTTAGATACATGGTATAGGCTGGACCTCACCAATTAAATATACTAATTTAATTATTTTTTTACATATTCTCCATACTGGCACATGGGCTACTTAATATCACATGATGCTTCTTGTGCTTCGGAAACAAAAGTGGACAATAATTACTGACAGACACCAGATTCATGAAATATTACTTTGCCTTATTAACAAATTGAAAAGGAAACGTTCAAAAGAGTGCCAACAGAGTCTGCTGTGCTGTTGAAAGAAAGATGGCTACTTGTCTTTGAGAAGCAGAACGTGACATAAAGTGATAAAGTGAAGAAAGAAAGGAGTGCTCGATGTCAATCAGCAGTCACGCGGTAGTCTCCACATGTCCTGGTATGTAGGTTGATTTTTCTTTGGCTTTGAGCATTAAACACGCTTTTTAGCCTCAGACAGAAATAGACACAGAGAGACAGAGAAAATCAAACACAAAGAAATGCTAAGTAGTTTCACTTTGATTAGAAGTGTGGTAACCAAAGGAGGTGTTTAGATTTTCAGAGAAAATGACTCAGAAAAATGGCCATATCGAAATCTTGTAGCAGAACATAGTTCATGACTATTTTTATTCAACAGCATATGTTAGGGTGTAGCTCATGCTGTAGATTTTCATCTTAATTAATTTGGATTGTGTGAGCGAATATAAATGACATTGTAACAAATTAACACAAGAAGCATATGCATATTAAATCACAAACAGCTCAATCACACATTGTCACTTCAGCTGGGTGCAGCCTCTCCCTCCTAATTGGAGTTCTTAGGATTCCAGCCACTCATCTCCTCCTCTTCCCTGACAAAGGTTGTGTGAAATTATCAGCCATGACAGGGGCGAAACAAGATGAGAAAAGTGAGGGAGAGAGAGTACGTGTGGGGGAGAGGGTGCCAATAATGTTGTGTACCCATCGTCTCTCTTTAACGTGACGATAGTGATTCATTTGTTAACAGAAGCCCCACGAGCAGTTCACAAACATCAATCCTCAAGCATGCTTACAGCTGCTTACTTGGGTGACTGATGCTCCAGAAAATGTATTTTTGAGGACAGAGGGGTCATCTGGGAGTGAGAGGACTTGAAGGAAGATTTCGTCAAAGGTTGTGTGGGGGTGAAGTAGCAAGAAGAAAATAAATTAACCGTTAGAACGTTTCCCAACACTATGCTCTGTTCAGCTTATCTGTCATTGCGTGGAGGATATTTGAGTGGCAATTGACTGTGATGCAGGAAACATAACCTTGTTTTTTCACCCCTATTACACACAGTCAATATTTTCATTTCATCTGAGGCCCTTTGCCGGAGGAGCTCCGAGACAGCATTGCGTGTCTTTGCAAACCATTTGCACTGGTGCAAAATGAAGCATGAAGTGTACTCCTACACTCAAAGTCTGCCAGGTATCAGCACCAGCAAGGTTTTTCTCTGTTGTCGTTTCACAAATTTCAGGATCTTTTTGAACTTTGTTACCCAGGATCACCTCATCCAATAGTTTAAAAGGTGGATTTACCATATCTTGACTCGTATTGTTGCTTAATTTATTAAGTTTAAAAAAACTACAGCACACAAGATTATTTCTAAGCTAAATTCTCCTCAGTTGTTCTTTCCATTTAGTAAGCAATTAATCATTCAGCCTAAAATGTCAGATAATAGTTTTACAAATGTCCATAACAACTAAGGTTATACTTTCAAATTAATTATT
Source organism: Embiotoca jacksoni (assembly GCF_022577435.1). Lineage (NCBI taxonomy): Eukaryota > Metazoa > Chordata > Actinopteri > Embiotocidae > Embiotoca > Embiotoca jacksoni. The sequence continues at coordinate 7,405,543 of NW_027185447.1, forward strand.
CTGACAGACTAAAAGTCCACAAATACAAAAGCATTCCATCTACAGTGAAAAATAATCAATAGTTGTTGACAATTATCATGCTGTGAGGTCATCTGCTGGTCTGTTTGTGGACTCGAAAGGATATCTATCTAATATGTAGGCGTCCTCAAAACTATTGTGTCATGATGTCACTGTGAAAACTGCACTGCAAGAATTACTCACAATATATGGTGGTAAATGGTGATGATACTGTGATTTTATTCAGATAGAGGTAAAGAGCTAGAATGAAAGCTTACTGCAGTGGGTCAAAAATTTGCACATCAATTTTTACCAAAGTGAATCAGTTTACTTCACCACCTTCACTAATTGCGGAACTTCCATTCAAAATTGTATATTTTGTTGAAAATGTCTCCCTGTGGTGTGGCTGTTAGTTGGACCTGGGAGGCTGAATCAACCAACAATTTTGTCAGTGATGAGTCTCTCTTTCTCTAACCCTACCTGCCTTCATGTGAGCTCATTAAAGCACTGTTTTGTGTACCTGAGCGTCCACGAGGAGGTGCCTCATCAGGGTCATGGACTTCTGCATTGTCTCCTTCTCAGGAGGAGGAAATGCGGGCTCCTCCTTCTCCAAGGTCTTGGGTCCAGTCACAATTAAGCTTGCAATCTGGTCATTCAGGCTGTTCAGAGACTGCACAGCTAGAGGGAGACACACAAATAAAATGTTTAAAAAATCATCACAAATAGGCTGTCAACATGCGGAGTGATTTTTTTTTTTTTTTTTTTTCAGTTTGCCATTTGATTTAGTGACTAAAAACATCATTAGTCTGGTGAGTATAACATAAACTGAGTGCAGGCAGGGTAAGTGGAAGATAACATCACACACATATATTCCTTCTTTCTTTGCGAATGCCTCGCCAATTTCTTACTGGGCAGGAACAGGAGAGATAACAGAGTGGGAGAACACACTTCCCTACTGTCACACTGTCACCGACTTTCTCTGTCAACGCCCTCCCTGGTCCACAATGTTCCATGTCGGCCTGAGATCCATCCTGTTTTTGTTTCTCTGTTCTTGCCCCTGTGCGTCCCTGGCAAACATCTTCTTTCACGTTTCCTCTCCAGCTCAGCTCCCACATTAAAAACTAGCCACCCCTACTGTATTTCCTTCTTCTCACAAACACACACACACACACACACACACACACACACACACACACACACTTCCTCAACACTCTTCCCATCTACCAGTAACTGGCCCTTGGTCTTTAAAAAGGTCACCACAAATATTTCCGAAGCCACCCACATGTTGGATAAATGAAAGAGTTGGAGGAAAAGCTATTTCCATATTTTTAAGTATCTATTGTATTTTTCATGAGCTGCCTCCCTAACCCCTAATGCCTCATTATCCATCTGAAAATTTGTTAAAACCTTACAGCGTTATCTGTTGCAAAGGGAGACCGTGGTGCAGTGATCGAGGATTTAACCTTCTGGCCAGAGATCACCTCACACAAACTGTGAGCCATTCAATCTGCTGTGTTTGGCTGGAATAAGGCACTGGCACATTTCTGCCAAATAAAGAACTCCAACCTGCTAAATCCATGAGTAGGATGATTTTAGGCCAAGCATGTGTATGGGGCCTTTTCAGGATGCAAATATAAAGCCCCTTTCAGACACAAAAGCCCACGCAGAAAAAAAAGAGAGAGCATAGATTAATGTGTTACATAACCAAGAAAAAAAAATCTTTCACCACAGCTGACATTTTCAAGCAAACAAGCTTTGAGTAGGAAATTTGACAAGTCGGCACTGAAGGGGGGCAGAGATAAGGAGGGAACGAGGGGGGGATGTGGAAGAAGACTGTGTCCCCTCGAGGTGAGAGCCAAGCAGACATCAGAATAATGAATATGCGAGTAGGGTTCACACATGCTCTGGCCAGTTCAGCTCTCTAAACACTGTTTTAACACATAAATAGATGGCATGCTGGTGAGTGACAGTCTGTTCTTTACCCATTTCATCTTATATTAAATTTTGGTTCATTTAAAAGGCAGAAGGCCACATTTATTTCAGCATATCTTTACTGGAGTCTGAACCACATTGACAAATATGTTCGAAACTGGTTTGGGTTTCAGTTGAGCTTTTCGAAGATGTGATTTCAGTTGCTTACTCGTATTGCCCTCTACTGGGCAAATAATGGACTTGCAAGCACTTCTGATTCAAAATGGAATATTGATCGTTGCCCATTTCATATCCTGAAAACACACTGAACTAATATTTGTCTTTGCTGCACAGCTTTTAGATGTTTCGGGAAATAATTTGAAAACACAAAGAACGCAGAAGCAATGTCAGCAGATATTTTTGGCTCTGGTATAAATATGTAGGGAGGGCAGATAAGATCAGTGGAGCACTACAGCGTGCTTTATTAGTTCAAGAGCTCTTTGAGCTGTTTTCACTCTAAATAACCAAAATCCATGTTGGACACGACGTGGTAAATACACTGTTTTTCAGTAAGTTTGGATTAGATGCCTGCACAAATACAAGTACATCTGTAAAATAAATTTAAGTAAAAAAAAAAAAAGAAAAAAAAAAAAGGTTTGACATCAAAATATTTAGGTGGTCAAAGTTAAAGGTGTGTCGTACTGGACTGCATTGTATTGAGGGGTGTTTTTGTCTTGTTGTGTTTTTTTGTGCTTTACATTTACATCCATTACAGGGCAGAATATTGAAAACACATTTGGATATAGATGAGTCCAGTAGAGCTGCAGTGGATCGTCAAAAAATTAATCACCAAGTATGCAGCACCTTGAGCTTTGGGAAACACCGGTCAACGTTTTTCACTATTTTCTGACATTTCAATGACCAAACATCAAATAATCAACAAATTATTCAGAAATGAAGATAATTGTCAGTTGCTGCCCCAGAGAAAAGCACAATACTACCAATTATGACCTCATTGAGAATAAATGACTGAACAGTTTAGAAAAAAAAAAAAAAAAAAGTAACATTAGGTTTATAGTTCATCTGTTAAGGGATTACAGTTGGATCACTGTGCAGTTGTTCCTAATAAAGTGGCTACTAAGTGTATATGACAAACAGAAGTATAACCTACAGCAGGGGTGTCAAACTCATTTTAGTTAAGGGGCCACATACTGCTCACTTTGATCTCAAGTGGGCCAGACCAGTAAAATCATAGCATAATAACGCATGCATAACGACAATATTTCTCTTTGTTTAAATCATTGGTGAAGGTTTTTGGATGATAAACCCTATTTCAAGGTCTTTCTACAATAAACTAGAAACATAAAGACCAAAAACTCAGACATCAGCCCATTTACGCTGTTTTTGAAGCAATTACTGCATCGATTAAAAAAAAAATAACAAAACGTTTGTACTCATAAACCTCCATTTTCTCATAGAAATGCAATTTATGCCTTTCTGTAATTTTCACACTTAGCAAAGTCATCCGGCGGGCCGAGCTGGACCCCTTGGCGGGCCGGATCCGGCCCGCGGGCCGTATGTTTGACACCCCTGACCTACAGTGTCAAACATCAAATAAAGTATCTATTAATTTACTGCATTGGAAATCAAAATGCTTCACAGTGTGAGGATGGCACTTAATAAACAAACACATCAGACAAATTTTCAGTGTGAACATCACTGATGACATTAAAATTCATAGCCATTGATCATGAGACCTACACTACTCACTGTAATCAATGGAGGTATTTTGTTTCAGTATGGTAGGTCCCATATGTACAGTAGCCTTTACCCTGAATATTGAACATCAAACGCTGACTGTCCGCTTGTCAATACTGCGATCATTAAGCCTGTGAAGCAACAAGGTGCAACAAAGCGGTTTTGATTTGTCATTTCACTCACTAACTATTAACCAGTTTAATGAAGCACTCCATCAATGCCCTTCTTAGAAGGTGTCATCAACTAAATCAATTCAGGAGACACAATCTATCAAGGACATGTCTTTCATCCTACACACCATACCTTCCTCCACCATAAACCAAACAGCTACAATTATTGACTCTGTATCTTATCATTTACAGATCATCTAATTCAATACAAATAGAGACCTGAGCATTCGAAAACATTATAGGTACAACTGATACTGGCCACATAAAACATTTACAATCTAAACTTGGCTATCTTTAACCACATGTTCTGTGATTTTCTGCAAAGTAACCCCATATTTCACTGTGACATTGCTACTTCGGATATGAATGCAAAACACACCAAACTACAGGGACTGTCATTCTGTGTCTCCATCCGAAACCTGAAATAGATTTCACCTGCAGCTTCCCTTCAGCAAATAGGAAAGCTGATGAAAGTGAGGCAGAGGCATGCAGGTGGGAAGGAAAAGGCAAGATAAAATTGCAGTAGTTACATTACAATAGATCCAAAGAAAATTAAATTGTCATTCCAGCTCAGCTCTTGCACTTTTTCTGTGTCTCGCTAACCCATAAATATCTCAAAGTGCCTTACATGTCCTCCTATAGAGCAGCAACAGCACAACAAACACAGAGGAGAGGCCACAGTGGCATCTCGTCAGGCCTTTATCTGTTCAGGTGAGCGACATATGGGTGCCAGGGGAAATAAGATCACTACCAATGAAAAGTGTCTGAAAGGATGTATGCAGCCAACCTAATAGGATGAGGTACAGTAGTCAGGCTAAAGTCGAGATAAAAGGGGCTTATTTCATGGGAATTGTTCACAGCGCACATGAAATCTTGGAGGAATAGGGAGAGTGATGAGCCAAAATCAATTTCTGGGGTAGTTCTGATGCCAGACTTACATTTGCTGCTGAGCACTGCACTCCACCACACACAGTGTTGTATACTCACCCAAGTTCCTAAGAAACTTTAAACGGTACATAACGTGTAAACAGTAAGTGAAGCAGTGAGATTATTATTCTATTAGTAGAGAGGCTTGTTTGAAGTGGGGTTGTATGAGATACTTTAACTATGTAGATGGGGGTCGGCACATCTCCAGGTTGGAGAAGCAGGCAGCTGTACTGTCTCTGGAGATAAACAATATGCTGTGAACAGGGTCAGCAACAAAATGGATTTCAACCACCTAAAAAACGACCACATCAGTTTCAGTGTCCACTTTATTTCGAGTATTTTCACTGCTTTACCTCCTTCTCCAACAGCCCTTTCCAACAGGGAACTGCACATTAAATCGCCACCAGACTCCCTTAACAAAAACAGTCATTTTACATCATATAGCATGGGAGTTGCTGGCCTGATGCCGCTTATATTGGTTAGGTTGATTGTGTTCTTCTGTGACTTTGGTGTGAGTTTGGATGCAAACTAATGTGTTAAAACACAAAAGTCACAAGATTTTTTTAGGTACCTAAAATAGTTTTTTTTTTAATGACCCCATCTAAAGCAGTGTATCTCTTGTACCGATACAGATACCTGCTTCTCCGATCTGTGGACGTGTCGACCCCCATCTACTGCAGCTAATACACTTATGAATATGTACCTCACACTGTACAAACCCACTTTAAACAATCTGAACTCTCCTTTTAACTATAGTGCATTTTAAAAGACGGGGAAACGTTGCTCGATGTATGAGATATATCAGGGCGTATTTTCACATCAAGAGTAAATAATATCATATAGTTCTGATTTTAATATATTCTCTTGAGGAGGATTTCTGACACAACCCAAATAAGTAACAATTTATGAATAACTACTTTAATGACAGAGCTGCTCTTAATTCTGCAGGTTTTACTTGTGCTGATACATTTTGTGTTCTCTGACAATCTAGTTAGGAGCGGAGGCCTTTTACAAGTAATAAGTCGCAAATTTATTTTAGGTATTGTGGCTCATTTATTTAAGAACTTGCTGATTGTTTTCTACCATAAATCCATAAAAAAAAATAATAATAATAACAGAAGGTGAATACTCATAATAGGCCTGTTGCTTGTTTTCCATGGGAGTTTGCATCAAGGCATTCAGTTGCCATACAATGGAGGACTATTGTGCATCCAGCCGGGGAATACTTGACGTCGCTGAAACGGATTCCTTTTTGTGCTCAACTGGAAGCTTGCTGTTCACTGTGTTGACAATTAGGTGCAACTTCAAATGATACACTTCTAGCAAATGATACAGATGGTCTATTAAGATAGAGATAATTAAACTAATGAAATTCTATATTCAAGTATGTGCGAAGTCATAAACAGCATCATTAACATCAGAATAATAGTTATGGTGGGCTCTGAGAAGCTGTTGCTAGGTAATGAAGAAGTAAACACATGAGTGGGTTAATTGATTTAAACAATTAAAATGTGCACATTTTCATAAAGAAAATGTTATTTCAATGTCACATTTGACCGGAAAAGAGTTACAAAATCAAGTCATTTTGAGGAGAGGCTGAACTCCGTTCCTGATCTGAATCCGCAGCTGTGACTAAGTGACCAAAGAAATTGCAACAAAAAACATTGGAGAGAGTCAGATGGGGAGAGTTACAGTGGACCAGATGGGAGGCACTTTGCAGTTGAGTGCTTTATAATAACCAGAAAATGTCACAGCACAGATTTCACCTAACTTAAAGCCCCAGACATTTCCACAGAACACGATCCAGCCTGGCAGTAGTGCTGTACAACACTGCCCCCTAATGGCAACAATAAAACACCACAGTCAGCCCAAACAGACAAGTGCTGTTTCCAGCACTCACTCACATAATTCAATCACACTGTGAAATTAATGCAAATCAAATAAATCATTGAGAAACATTCCCGGGCTTAACCTCGTACAACATGGATAGGAACATTAATGTCGACTTCGAATCTGTCTGATGGGATCGAAATAACATGAATGTAATGTTCACATGCTTTGTAACGAAAAGGAAAAAGGAGTCAATCTTGGCACGTTAAAAAAAAAAAAAATTGTCTTCCAAGGTGATACATGAATCTTAAAGGAATAAAATGTACAAAATATATTTTTAACAGGCCAGTCACATTTAGTAAAATAAAAGTGTCTAACATTATGATCTGTTTTTTTTGTTCAGCCTTTTTTCTGAAGGGCAGAGGATGTCAAATGATGAACATATTGTCCAACCCTGTGAGTCAATTTTATGATTTCAACCATGAGATTAAGTGATTATAAAAAGTACTGCAGCCTCAATATCAGGAAAATATGATTTGCTGGTTTGTGAAGATTTAATGCTTGTCTGTAACATCTTTGGGTTTGCTGAACTAACTGACTAATCTGTCATCAATAAAATGTGCAGTCCTTCTCTGTGCACAACATGGCACAGGAGACATCTTCACATTTCTGAATAAATTACACGTGAACATGTTCCGACACATTATGCAAATGCACATCATGCCGTCCCACCTAGAGTACCCACACAATATTTCCATGCTGATGATGAAGAGACAGAGATGCGGCGCAAACAGCGAGGAGCACACGTTGCTCGTTCGGTGGAGCCGAACCCCGCGGGTTCTGTAGCTGTGAAGCACAGAGCAGCGAGCAGAACTCTCATCTCTGCAGAGCTCATTAAACTCCACTAATCGGGTCTGTTACTGCTGTAATGGGCGGAATAAAAGGGAGAGAAGCAGAAATGGGATGTGGTTTCCTGGAGGTGGTTGGCTGTGCACTTAAAATGGTTTGTGTGTGTCCATGTGGGTGTATTTGTGTGTGTTTGTGTGTGTTTGTGTGTGTTTGCCCATGATTGAAGAAAAAAACAACAACCTGGCACTGGCTCATCATATCTGCCTATTTCTCCCTCCAGCATAGAACGCATCCCCCTCATCCCCCCCCTCAGTTTCTGCTGAGCTTTACATGACTGAGGCTCTCTTCTTCTTCTTCTTCTTCTTCTTCTTCTTCTTCTTCTTCTTCTTCTTCTTCTTCTTCTTCTTCTTCTTCTTCTTCTTCTTCTTCTCTGTCCTCATTCTTGTGTTTTCCTGCTCCAATTCTAACAACATCCTCATCTGTGGAACGGATCAGTTTTGAGCTCATGCACCATTTCAGCATGAAAGATAGAATAATAAAAACAGGAAGTGATTATCTAGACACAAAGGCACAACAGCTGCGGCATAACTGAACAAATGTTGTTTGTGTATCAGCTTCATCTTCAAATAATGAAGCCTCATAAACACTCTCAGCTCATAAACAGACTTGGACTCTGTAAAGTAAAAAGCAAAAGCCTCATGTCTGTTGCTTTGTAGTCTCGGATTGTTTTTGATTTCGGCCAACAGAAAGCTCAGCAAAAACAGGAAGGATTCAATACACGCTCCCCAGTGCCAAGTCATGAGCCTAGATGAGATTAAACTGTTATGTCAACTCAAAACTGTCTGTCTTTTTTGCCTTGAGAACATTTGCGGAGTCTTTTCATAGACACTGGGTGGTCTGAGAGCGTGTTGCTATTCGCAACGCATCTCTGAACGACAAAAACTCTCAGTAAATACTGTCAAAAGTTTGGATCTAGGACAAGTATCAAGAGGCTGATAAAGCTCTGCCTGCGCTCGGTGTAAAAACAGACGTTCATTTGTTTGCAGACTCTGCCCGACTGTGACGATTAAAAATGTGAATCCCAAGATGAAGACCTCCAACATAAATCAAGTTGAACTTCTGAGCAACCCTCGAACATCTCCGCATCCACAAGATCGTATTTTTGAATGCGGCACTCCTATTTTCTCTGCAACGCTGAGTGAATGTTAAAGACAAAAAGGCTGTCACTGTGAAATGAGCTAAAATATTTCATTTCATTTAACAGGACGATGCACTTTCTCTGAACTCACGGATGAACAGTTCATTGCTAACGAATGCATCAGCAAAAAATGTGTAGCAAATGAAAGGAAGGAAATTTAAGTCTGACGAGAGAAGCTGGCCTTTACTTAATAGAGATAAATGAAAATCAAGTACTCCCTCCTCATCCTTTACCCTTCTGGATGTTTTACATTTTAAATACTCATAGAAGTTTATGTCGTGGCAAAGGTGTTGGCCGTTGAAAATAAAGCTGCGCGTGGCAGTCTGTAATGTGAGTAAGAATAACACTTGACAAGACCGTTTCCTTTCACTGTCATCCCCTGCTGATTTGGCTGTGGGGCCTGAAAGCTTCTGCCAAAACATCAACAAGAGGGATTACATGTATAATGACAGTCCTCTGTCCAGGGTGAAGTGTTGAAGTTAAAGCTGAATGCTGTGTTTCATCGGGGAACTTTCTTTTAAAATGGAAATGATCTAATTAAATGAGATTTAAGTAAAACCCAAAGCTCTAACAACTCAAGGGAGTGCTTATTAAACTGTGGTGGTGTATTGCTATTTCCTTGTAGTAGTTAGACATTGTTTTGCGAAGAATAAACGCTTAGGTAATGAGCAGCTGTAAAGGGTTGGTTCGCCCAAATGACAAAAAAGCATATTTTCTTACTTTCCTTTTAGTGGTATCGATGCAATTTAGGTTTTACATTCAGAGGTTTGAGGAATTGTTCTCCAAAGTCTGCCCTCCCTTCAATAAAATGGAATCGAAGGCAAATATATGAGCTTATAAAGACATCTATTTTATAAACTATAAAAGGTCCAGTGTGTAGGATTTGGGGTGTTTATTGGCAGAAATTGATCATATGCATATTTTATGCTTTTATTAGTGTTTAATCACCTGCAGCTACGAATTGTTGTGTATCTGTTCATTCAGAACAGATACACAACAATTAGCCCTCCATATCTACATAAGGAGTTATTCACGATGTGTCCCATGTCGCACCGCCATGTTTCTACAGTACCCCAGAAGGGACAAACCAAAACACTGGCTGTATATTTTTTGCGAGTTTTGCAGCAACCATAGATTCTCTTAACACGTGGATTAGGAGGGTAAAACGAGGGACAATCAGCTGGTTGCAATCTGCATCCTCACCACTAGATGCTGCTAAATCCTCCAGTGCTTCTATAAATTTAGGCACAAGGTTTGATTGTTTAAAGTAAGTCTTACTTGGAATGCTCAGAAGCAATTTAAAAGCAAACTTGAAGATGCTAATCTGCAGATTAACTAGTTTGCAGCTGATGGACATTCACTGTTTGGCTGCCATGGCAATATACCAATATGTGTGAGACAAATAAATCGGCTGATGATATTGCTCCTGTCTACATGTCAGCCTGGCTGCAGTGGCAACTTTTTCTTGAATAAAAAACAGTTCCAATGAAAAGTAAGCCCAGGAGGGTCAGAGCATTTCTCAGTGAGACATGCTGCTGTTAAATATTTCAAAATGTAATTTTTCAAAGCTGTGAGCACCACCAAAGAAAATCCATTCATCTCCATTACAGTGGGGTGGCAGCAGAAATCAAAGAGGGAAAAATCTCAACTCTACCTGTATGACTAGTTATAAAAATTTCTTTTTTTTAAAGTTGTTATTTCATACATATAATTTGGATGCATTGACACCGTAAGGCAATTGGAAATTTAAGATTTTTAATTTTCAACTCATTTATTTTTAAGATTTTTCATTTTCTCATTTTTTATATAGTGTCAGAGAAGTTGTAGTTGAGTCACAACTTATGTAAGTGTTCAGACCCTGACGAATGTTTGGGGTCAGCTCCATCAGCTCTGCGTGGTTTCGTAGCACTCTGCCACTCTAACACCTCAGCTAGAGTGAGATTACTCCCTGAGGCAGCGGGGCCTCTAATAATTATAGTGGAAGGTGAGATGTTTAGCCTCGGCACATCCGAGGAATGAAACGTACTACTCTAACCTTAATTAGATGATATAGAATATCTTTATCATCTCTTTGTCTGAAAAAAATTGCAACTGGTGCGTCCTAAAAAATATTAAATTAGCACTTATTGGATGAAAGCATAATTTAATCAGTGACAGAACAGCAATATATCTGACAAAAGAAAATTTAAGGGTGATATTATTGAATAAGCCTCTTTATTTTTTTCATGAGTCTTTTTGTAGCACAGAGACATTATGTTCACTGTTTTCTGATTCGGCCATAAAATATGCCATAAAAGCAATGCTTTTCTTGTGCTTACATCTACAGTATGGGCTGCTCGCGCCTTTCTCTTTCACTGATGTAATCAGACTTAATTTAAGTGTGGAGATGAGAGGACTCTGCTCTACAAAAGCATTGTATGTTGTGCTATTTGAATGCATAGCACAGCAAACACTCATTAAAAGGACACTTTTAAGTATTTTGCTTTTAGGATTGTAAGTACTGTGAACAACAGCGCTGTTTGAGTGTTGAGTGTGTTAGAAACAAATATCAAAATTAAATGAAATGGATGAAATTCATGGTTTCATGTAGAATTAGGATACAGAATAGGTTTTTGAGGACAATCTGAGATTTCTTGTGTCATTTTTGCCCTTTTTGACCCTGGTTTGGATTTAATTTGAGTGCAAAAAAAGAAGGTATTACAAAGACAGGGCCCTTTGGTTGCAGTGTTGGTAACAAAGTGTAGGGTGGAGTCAGAGTGTGAGTTGAATGGGCAGAAGCTCAAAACAAACTACTCTGCAGTTAGGTTTTGTAAACTTCTTCAAATTCTTATATCTGAAAATGTTGCAAATATTTTATGCTTGAAAAGTACCTGAGAAGAAATGTATTGGGATGTGAAGTACAAGTCAGATAATAGAGACTGTTCTGACATTGGTTTATATTACCATTCATTTGAACTTTTTCGTATGGTTGTGTAGTCTCTACCGGTGCGCCATATCGTATTATTGACAATAATCTCTCTATAATTTCATAAATTTGTATTTTGGCAATGATGGCAATATTCAGATGTGTTGACGCGACATAAACCATGCCAGACTCCAGTTATGTGGAAGTAGCTTGGTTACAAAAGACCAGATGTATAAAAAAAAACCACAGTAATAATATGTTAGTTTTTACAAAATATTTGAAGGCAAACTGTTATATTTAAACTGACATACAATAGTGTTTCACTTATTTTGCTGCATTTGTATGTATTTGGTATTAATGATTAAATATCTTTCATTATTTTGTCATATTGCCAAGAATAGCTTTATCACAGAAATACCTTGGAATATCGTTATATTGTTTTAAGGCCGTAGCGCCTCCCCAAGTGAAGAACAAAACTTCCCACCTCGTGTTCTCAAATTCACAGCAGCAAAAATTGCTTTACTTCAAACGTACAACACTTGTTCTATAATCCTGTATGTGTTTGGGATTAAACTCTAAGCTCTTATCACTCATAAATGATCTCTCGTCTCACAGAGGAAAACTCGGCCGAGATGGATTGTCTAGATGGGAGAGCACAGACGCCTGAAGTGAGGATTTAGACGCAGGAAAGTGAAGGATTACAGACTAGGATTGACGTGATTGGCAGAAGAATTACGCTGCTGCTGACGCATCATCCACCTGCCGCGGAAGATAAATGCAGCCAACAGACAAACAAATAAATACAAAAAATAACACAGGAAAGGAAACACGTGTCATCTCAGTAGCAAAGAATATGAAAAGCGCTGTGAAACAATTGCAACTGCAAAAATAAAAATGATCAACTTTCATTGTTTGGTGAGGATTACAGTTGGCTTGCCAAGGAGCCAGAAGAGGAATTGTCTGTCCTCAAAATAAAGCTTCGCTCCGTGTGATAACTCGTATAGTTAGACTGGCACTGTCAAGTTTTCACCTGAATCCTATGATTCAATTGTAAGAAGAAACTCAGTCAGTGCACTTTGGCATAGTTTTTCCATATCATACAAGGATGTAGTCTGAAGGCACAGTCTACATGTATTTTATTCCCTTAATTATATCATGTCCGCCACCAAAGGAGGGTGATTTAGGAGAACAGAAAATATTTTTCCAGACACTTCAACATGTTATAACAGGAACAGCACAGGTATAATTAAAATCATTAATGTCTGCATTCCTTTTTATTAGTTACACCCTCAGTCTGACAAATCCAAATGTCTCCCATTAAAGACGAATAGCTATCTTTCTGCAGTTTGTAGGGATGTATCATAATTGAAGATGAATTAATCTGTATACCAGCATTTAGTGTTTGTCCTGTGGATATTTTAAAAACTAAAACAAAAAAGCTGAAATCAGTGGTGTATTGTTGACCATGTTGTATGGGTCACAGTCCATGCCTGAAGAGGAGAGGTACATCCAGCATTGCCAGTTCATCGCCGGCTGCTGAGCAACACCACAGGCTGATCGGATGATGGGAAAACCGCTGAGAACCGACTTCTAGTTTTGCACACAGTTACCCACTGATGTCAACAGAAATTGAGTCACTACACTGTAATGAGTTTCAGCGTGGACTGTTTCCTGCAGCAAACAGTACTCACTCAGCCTCTACAAGTAAATACAGACAATGCCACACATTTACTCTGAAGCCTAAATGCCTCTGATGCTTTACCTGCTTTTGTGTTTATCAAAAGTTAAATCTATTATCTTTCAGAGAATACAATTTTTCACTCAGTTCCTTAGAACAGATATTATTATCTCAGCTAAGGTGGTTATGTGTTTCTGTCCCATTTGTTTGTCGGCAGGACTAAAAATCGCAAAATCCAGTAGACGTAAAGTTCAATAAATGCCAAAATAGAAGCCATTCTGGACTCCCTACCACACTCCACACTCAGTGGTACCAGTAGTCTTCTGGGAATCTTCTTCAGTTTGCTGAAATTTATTACAGCGAGCAGTTATTATGGAGCCCTCGGGGACAGTGATTTCGTACGGGAGAAACATGACCAGCATAATGTAACACCCCCACAACTGTAAATATATCCAGATATAAATAATGGTTGCGGCTATACATTAGCATATCATAGAAGAGTGGACTATTGGCTTTGGTGCAAGTGTTCTCTGTGAGAGTCCTACAGGATTCATAATAATGTTACTAAATACCATAATGTAATCCTTAACAACACAGCCTCCCTAATTCCATAAATTCTTTCAGAATAAAATAAGGACAGAGTGCCTTCTCACTATAAAGATCCACAGTCTAACTTTAGAACACAAATAACTAAAAGTGTTTCATCATACAATAAGAAATGGCAATCACTGTATTTTCTAAACTTGTGAGGAGTCTGCTTTCACACCTGTAGAAATTAATATACAAATGAAAGGATGCACAGGAACCCTCAAACTCCAGTTTCTCCACCGTCGCCTTCATCTCTGCAGTGTTGGACACAGAGATGAGGTTTCCACAAAGTAAGAACAGAGGACTGCACACAGCAGACACCCCCCCCCCCCCTAAAGCTTCTATTAAATTCATGCTGTTAACCTACTAAAGCCCAACAGATTACATCTAATTTTGAGTACAAGCAACCCACTGCTGCATTTTATGTACAGGCAGTGTTTCACTTAGGAGCACCTGTATGCAGGAACACAGGATTCAATCAGTGAAATTAAATCAGCTGCAGCAGGAGAACATCAAAGGCTCCACACACACACACACGTCAGTGAACCGCACACAGAACAGCTGCTGGTGACAAATCATGAGAAAGTGTTGTATTTTCCATGTAAACGTACCGGTCTGCCGCCTCCACCAGGACCGACACAAACGGGCGCTCATTTGCTCAGCAAAATGTTGATCACTGAACTCCACACAACTGTTGCATTGTTCATTTAACCAACAATAACAAGAGTGAGCGGTCTTACCTTAAAGCAAGCGTTTGTTCTTTCCTCTCCTCTTTGTTGAAACATAATCGCATCACTATATTAAACTCCAGGCCACTCTGGAGGTCTGTAGTTACTCCCATCATCTTTAGTTCCTTCTGTACGTCACACATCCTAACTTGCGGTAAAGAAACATGCCGGTTCGTGTTGCTGATTGCGGTTTGTTTGTTTTTACGGTGATCGTATCATCAGTTGCAGAGACCGTTTCCTCTTACTCGTGTTTGGTTAGCGCAACTTCTGATATTCAAATATTGGTGGAGAGGGACCCGGATGTAAGCGCATGTTTAATGTAGGCTAGGAATAGAGGCTATAGGCATACATAAAAAAATTAAAAAAAAAATAAATAACTACAACAACAAAAACTGCTTTCGCTGCATTCAAATTGTAGTTGTTGCTTGTCCACCACATAGTGTAATATAGGCTATAGTGAAATGACTCCTGTTATTTTTCTGTCTGTGACAAATGCTTTTATAGGGTTGTCTCCATTGTTGGTCCCACCGGGGGAAAAAAAGTAGCCTAAATCAAAAGGAGGAAAAAAAATAGAAACGTTTTGATTTCAGTTGCTCAAGTTTTAAGATGTTTGTGAGGACTTTACTGTGTTAAGTGCCTTGAGACAGCTTTTGTTGTAATTTGTTGTGACTAATCATTTCTGCCACCACTTCAATACAGTGGAAGTGAAGCAAATATCTGTGTCTTTGGTTTTAAAATTCAACAACATCTGTTTCCGCTGTCAGGCAATCTTTTCATTGGCTCCTTTAAAACAATTTATTACAAGCTGTAAAGTCCCAAATGTAAATAGCTCCAGACACAGCGAATATGGTGCATTGATTTGCTGTTATAAATGAGTATAAACACACAGTGTTGAGTGGAACAGCAGGCAGAACAAAGTAAATTGTTACAGAATGCATGAATTGTGACAGCTGGTTGAAGCTCCACAGCACAGATAGCATCTACTGTAATGTCCTTGAAGGGATGTTATGGCTTCACTATAGCACGGCAATTTCAACACTTTAACACTTCACAGGATCAAATGTGTTCTCTTTTATGGCCTTCATTGTCCTGCAGATAAAATCACTTGGCTACAGTAATTTTTCTTTACTTATTGGTCCTAAGTCTCCTGTAAGTGCTGACTCCTGAGAATAAAAATTTAAAAAAAAAAAAACAGTTTTAAACACATGTAATCTGTATTCAGAATGGCCCTGAGGTGTGACAGGCTATGCTAACACAAAGTCTGTGGTTCAGTCGTGGAAGAGATGCCGACCCTAACTCTGTTTTCCATCAGGTTCCCGTGGCAGTGTGCTCATTCACCTGAAGGTTAATGGAAGCTGGAGATGTTCAATTCTAAGCACAGGAGCAGGCATAGGGGGTAGCATTGTAAATTTTTCAGAATGTGCCAGGTGTGCCATGGTTTGCCGCTTCAACTGAAATAGACTGCATTGACAGCATTTTTCCTCCACGAGGAGGTTGGAATGATAAGCTTAAAGGGTGGCTGTCCGCTATCACAACAATTCCCCGAACAACTTGACAGAAACTGTTTTGCTGCTTCTAAGGAAAGATTTGTAGAGTTTCAAGCACCTTCCGTCCAAACATACTGGTCTGTACTCCAAAAAATATATATATGTGCACAAATCATAGGTCTTCTGTATGGATGGCTGGATGACAACAGTGGCAAGTTTTAATATTTCACATGTGATTCTGATGCCCTGCTGGGATTTAGCTACACAAATCCCAAAGTTTTAAACCTGTGTGAAGATAACTGGTGCAGACGGATGACCTGCAATCATCTGTGGTTGACTGTCAATAACAGGTCTGCACAAAAAGTATGCTCAAGCATGGTACATCATTATTTCTCTGTCAGGTAAACCTCAGTTTTTCACTTCATAAAATTACTGTTCAAATGGATTTTTTTCAAACCAGAGAGCTTCTAAAGTAAAAAGGAGCTCCCAAGACAAATGCCTGCAGCAGTTATATCATAGTGGCAATAATATTATGTGAGTTATGCGGCAATAAGCCAAAATACTGCAGAGAATCCACCATATTCCCACTAATTTGCTGTATGTTTGTGAGCACAAGGGAAGTTAAACGTTCTGAGATACGCACCATTATTTGTGCTCTTTGTAGATAGTGCACTGAAAATGTCAATGCAGATTTCACAGAGATGACATATTAATAAAGACACACAATACAGACTATAATATAGGTATTGGTAAGTATTAAATGATATTCAGGAATAATCTAAACCTCTAGGAATATGTGTACAAATTTGTATGCTGTAAACTTATCAGCACCATATGCAGCAAAATGCAGTCAGTCCCCGGCAGTCACTGCATATTATTTATCCCTTCAATTCTCCAAAATCTACCACAAAATATCTCAGAGTGCAAATTAAACACACAACAAAAACCACAAACCGTGAAAGAATGAAGCACTGTGCCTCCAACGTTCTGCCCGGTCTGTATTTGACACTGATGAAGGGTCCTGATTGTGGTCTCTGTCAGTACCTAAATTATTTCCTGGTCGAGTGTTTTTAATTATAGTCTATTTGAAATTGAAAAATACGAAAAAACAGCCCAAATCCATGAGTCACCACGTGAAAAAAATATGTTACCTAGCTGAGTGCACACACTGACGAGGCCGGCAAACCTCTTGCAACGTGACTCCTTCTACATGATTAGCAACACCAGCAGCATGAAGCTAATCTCTTACTGCAGGAAAGCCCACCGGGTAAGGAGGTGTGAGGAGTTGGAGTGTGCTGGAACCATAACACAAGTGGAAGAAGGAGAGGAATTAATCACTTCAAAGAGAACCGAAATGTGTTTTACACCTGCAGTGGTCACGTATTAAAACTTCCAATCACATCCACCTCTCCTGAGCAGGGATTTACCGACAGTTTATTGAAGTATCAGGAGGATATTCAAGGGTAAAGTGGTTGTTGGTAAGAAAGGGAATGGGTCTCTAAACTTTGTTTACTAAACCAGAAATATATTATCTCTCCAAGTGTTTGTGTTGTTTCTGAAACTCATAAATAAAATATCTATTATTAATTATAAAACTCTTATCAGTGGCAATCAACTCTTCATAATTTTATAATGTCACATTCTGTCCTGATCAGTTTTTCACAGAAAAATATAACTTATGTAAACTTTGTATTCTGTAGTTTGTATTGTCATTCGCCTGTTCTTCTTTACACATGTTTAGAGAGACAACATGACAGTTACATATTCCATCACATTAAAGAAGAAAATTATAGAAAACAATTTACTTAATGGTATTATGTCAGCGTCAACTTCAACAAAAATCCATATCAACAAATAACGAAATGCACAGAAGAGGGAAGCGAATGTATCAAAATTAGAGTTGAACATTATTTTATGTGATGATTTATTTCCCAACTGACAGCGGGGTGATATCTGGAATTTGGGCGGAGAAACAAAACAGGAAGCTGTTGTTAAAGCGCAGGAACAGCCAGGAGGTGAGTTTTGAGTGGCAGAAATCTCAGATCAAGAGATCATATTGATCCACCAATCGCCTAAACATATGTTTGAAATCATTTCTGTGCTACTGGGGTGTAAGCTCTTTCTCATGGGCATTTTAAAACAGAAATGACTGTGTTGAGACTTGTCTTTGATCCTCATGAGGAACCAATCTTTTAATTTCCATTGCAGGAACGTCAGTGTATTTGACGGCACAATTATAGCCCATGGGTAATTGGTAAAATAGAGCTGTACCTGAAAAAAAGTAATATTCATACGGAATGAACTTTTCCTGTGTGCTTCAACTATTTATAAGCCCGGAAACTAAAGTGTCACACACCCCCACCGAACGGGACCATCGACTGCTGAAGGATTTCTGACAGCACATCACAACACTGAACACAGCACAAACCGCACCAGCAGAGAGTAAGAGAATTGAAGCAGGGATTACGCACCTGGCACTGCCACGTGAATGTGATTCATGAGAAGAAGAAGGAGAAAAAAAAATATCTGTCAAGTGTTTATTCTGCCAGGGTACCACCAGAAGGTTGTTAATATTCAAGTCTTTGGGCATGTGCAATACTCATGGAGTGGATGTTCTCTCTGCAATTCAAGCAGGCCTTTGCATATAGCTGAGGGACTCCTGATCCAATGATGGGTGACAGCCAAAGATAACAACAACAACAAAAAAATCCTCCTATAATTACTGTTCATATATTGCAAGCCAGCACTACTGTGGATTAGCCTTCCAACAGCTGTGTAACAGTATGTAAGGTTGTTGCTAAAAATAGAATAAAACACCCACCCTTATTCACACAATTTGCAGCTTGCTCACTTTATTGCCCCCCTTCCCTTCCCCATTGCCTCCTCCCCCCTCCTTCCAGCTCCCCCTTCCCTTCCCTTCCCTTCCCTTCCCTTCCCTTCCCTTCCTTCTCTCACACATCCGAAATCGCAGACATGCAGCACAAGCTTCAAAGAGCATAGATAACTTGGGGTAGCGCAAGACTGACTGTAATTCATCACAACACATGCAATGATAATGTCATTTTCGCAAGTAGAGAGAGACATTTTAGTTTTATGTGCCCGGCACTCTCACCTGTACTGTGACTGATAAGCAGGCATCGGAGGGGAGACGCTGCAAAGCACCACAGTTTGACTTGATCTTGATCTTTAAGTTTAGTTAAAATGGGGAGGAGCGGGCCAAATTGAAGAACTACAATAACGCCCCATGGACATATGTAAAATAAATGTACAACAAATACTGAATATTCAGTGTGAATGGCTCTTCAGTTTGTGATAGATGGAAAACTAATTGCATAAAGGAAGCCTGTCGTGCCTCTGAACATTTAAGCAGTTGTGTCTTTTCCTTTGATTTTCCATGTGTTACGCTGCCTGCTGTGTTCTCCACGGTGTCTGGATGAGCACCTAAATGAGTGAGTAATCATTTCAATCACTCAGATCAGAAAACCTATCCAGTCTAGGCTGTTTTGATTACAGCTACAGGCTCCAAGGAACAAACAAACAGCAACCATTAAGCAAATGACAAACCACTGAGGAGCAGTTCTACAAAAGAAGAAAGTTTCGTTTGTTTAAAATGTCATTGAAGCAAGTCTTACATTTTAAACGGTGACGAATGCCAGGGAGAGCCCACTGCTCCTATTGCTAAACAGCAGCCTAAAAGAAAGTCATTATTTATTGATGAATGAGAAAATAAAATCAGACAAGGTAAAGCCTGCTTCAGCAACAGAACTAAGGATACATTTCAGTGCCGCAGTGGATGAAGTTTCCCGGCAGATATAAGCATGTATATTCAATCAGCTAAATCTGCAGCAATCCTGTGAGAAATCTCAACTCGCTATGCTCAGCTTCAGATCAACCGTGGCCAAAGGGCTCGATTTTGTGTTTTAGGGAATTATGTGACACCTTGTAACACAACACCAGAGGCAGGTTTTGTCATGCTGTGAGGTTTGATCCTGGGAGAGAAGCTGCAAAGTCAAACATGCAGTTCACAGTGACTCAAGTCGCCTATCCAAACAATACATATCTTTACTATCATAAGCAGAGTTTAAATGAAGCTGATGGCGGCTGGCTGGCACTAAAAATGCAGATAACCACTTCAAATATTATTAAAAAAAAAGCATAATCTATTTTTTTCAGCCTCAGATATCGCATATTGGCTTTACACTTTATCCACTCCTGTATAATAATATAGTACAAGTAAGTATATTAAAGCAGTAAAGTGACATCTCTCTCACTCATCGACATTATAAAGTCCAGCATTATAAATGCAATTAAACACATTTATTGCAGGAATATTTCACCGGATTATATTTTTCAGTTGTACAGACTGTTCTGTATTAAATGTTAACTGTAATCTTCGCTTGCGGATGGCTTTTTGTTTTTCGACCTGTGGCATGTTCAGCCAGACAGAGATCAAAGGATTTTACCCATGAAAAGTGTGCTTCGATCCCACACGCACTCTCTCTCTCTCACACGCACGCACACACACACATGCACACACACACGCACACACACACACACACACACACACACACACACACACACGCATACAGACACACACACACACACACACACACACACACACACACACACGCACGCACGCACGCACACACACACACGCACACACACACAGACACACGCACACACACACACGCACGCACACATACACACACACACACACACGCGCACACACACTGACACAGACACGCGCACACACGCACACGCACATGCACACACACACACGCGCACACACACACGCACACACACACACAGACACACGCACACACACACACACACACGCACACACACACACACACACACACACACACACACACACACGCACACACACACACACACGCACACACACACGCACACACACACACACACGCACACACACACATACACACACACGCACACACACACACAGACACACGCACACACACACACACATGCACACGCACACACACACATACACACACACGCACACACACTGACACCTCTCTTCTGCATGAAAGTAGCATCACACTCTACTATCATTAACACATTGCTGTGTCAAGCTGCATTACACTGGATTTGATTTGATATATCATATTTTTAGGCAAAAATATGAGCACCTATACATTTGAGGTTTTCAGGCTGTAATAGCAGAATGAAATCATAAATTCCTTTTTTGTGACAGCTATTTCGCACACAACAGAGACAGTGAAAATACTTACTTATATAAGGGGAACATGATTTTAAAACTGAGGGAGCTGAGTGATAAATTCCACCTAAAGCTGCTTCAAGAGAAAGCAATATTAAAAAATATAACTGAAAAAGTAGGACAGACATTTTCAACTGTTGGCTCCTTAACCAACTTAATTTTTGCATAACAGCACTGATGGATTTTTCTCATATTAGTTCACTTTCAAGAGGCATCAAAAGGCAAAGGAACAGTGTCCCCATCAATTATTCAAACACTACATGCAATCAGAAACTATATACGCATGATGTTCTGCAGATTTTACATTGAGGATAACACTCACTGGCTTGCATGAGCTGACCCTGACGCCCAAACACCTGTGAGAAAGGGCTGCGACTGCAGGTGAGCGTCTCCTCCATGGTCTGGGCTCCTTCAGGAGGGGAACAGGTCCTTTGTCTTCAAAGAGAGAAAGTGCACTGAGGGTCAGAGTCAGAGGGAGGGCAAGGTCGACTTTAACGTTGGGGCGATCCTCTCACTCTCACCACTGACTGCTAATTTACCTCTGAAGCCACTTCACGACTTCTCCTGCGCCTTTTCCCTGGACTGTCCTCTCCTGTTTCCAGCTGCCTCTCTGCTGACTGAAGATCAGTCACGTGGTCTTGTTGCCTCAGATGCTGTCAGAGTTGCCGCTGCTCTTCAGCTGATGGAAGATCTGTGTTGGGTTGCTCTCAGTCTGCTCATTAGTGCTCCAGTGTGCTGCTGCTTCAGACAGAGAGCACAGCAAAACACAGCATGAACAAAGCAAGAGAGCGAGAGAGAGAGAGAGAGAGAGAGAGAGAGAGAGAGAGAGAGAGAGAGAAGCCTGCTGCAGAGAAGACAGACTCTCTCCCCTGAGTGAGAACAGAGATGTCTGTGTGCATAAGCAGTTCCAACAGCATAGCTACTGGTTCCCCTTTCTTTACATATATATTTTTAACCCGATCTCACTCTGTATGGTGAGTTGACATGCATAAATGTGGAAATAGAAAAGATAGAAAAAAGTGAAAAGGCTGGATTATATCTTCGTTAGAGAATGGACTCTAAAACAAATCAGGCAAGTTCATAAACTGCAGTTGAATATGCACTGCAAACATATACTAGGATACTCAGTGTTTTGATTTGGTGTACACCTCCAGCATTGCTTTTTTTTGACACCGAGTGTGTTTCATGTTTAAGACTCCAGACCCAAACTCCCTTCAGAATAGCAAAGCTGAAGTTCTTTCTTTCTCACCCTTTTTCTCCCCTTTAAGTTCCTACTTGAGGATTATCTTCCAAATATAGACAGAGAAGACTGCATCTCTCACAAACAGTCAGGTGTATGCAGGGTTTATGCAGCATTTCGCTTGTGCAGGCGGGAAAAAGAAAAAGAAAAAAAGAAAAAGCACATTCATGAGCCCCTCTCAAAGCAAAAACACGGATTCGGGAGAAAAAAAACTCAACCGCTGACACAAAAATCAGTTTCCAAACTAAAGGGGCCAGCGGATCATTAAAAATGGATCCACATCCTTTATTCATGTCCTCGTTATCATGTCTGTTCTGCTCCCGCATGAAAATCATGCAGAGAGGGAAGAAGTGACTTCTACAAAAGTGTTATATTCATATGTCCTGTTGTTTTTTCTTGCATCCACCCAGAGCTGCTTGGAGGGGTTTGTTGCCTTCATAATGGCAGAGACACGTCGATCATTACTTTGAATTACTTTGCAAGTTGTCCGATATCTGTTCAGATGTTTGAATTTGAACTAACTAGATAACTTTCAAGTTACTTAATTAGTTCCATTAAGAATCTAGCCAAAGGGAGGTTGACCAAAGTGTTTCTGATTGTAGAGAAAAAGCATACATAAGAAAAAATGTGTATTAAACATGTGATGGTCCAGTAATTTTTATTCACAGTCATATTAGGCAGAACAAGCAGTGGTGTGACACAGCAGTCTCATCTGTTTTCACAAAAACACTGTGGTCCTCCACAGAGCTTCTGTCACTGTTTCGGTCACTTTCACCTTCACATGCAAATGTAATCGTCACATCCACATGACCCACTGCATCGTTCAAACTCGACCAGTCACTTTGGCTTCTGACAGACCAGACACATGTCTGATCTCCAAACCACCTGTAAGGGGAAAAATTAGTCTTCTCTCTCACTGCATTACTGGTATCACAGTATTAATATTGTTTCATGAAACTGTCAGAAGGCAGGATGATGAAACTAATGAGAGGCAGATCAAAAGTTTTCTCCTCAGACTTCTGGGATGGATGTTTTTGTTTTCCATCATATGTCCTCACTTTTCATCAGAACTTCCTATGAGAATTCAACGTGGCCGTGGGCTATGAGATCTTAAGCTGTGTCGAGCATACGAATGCAGCATCGCAGTTTGAAGTCACTGCTGAGCTTGCGAGCTCTGGGAGATTTGTACCTCAAGGCTGTGGTTTGTCGCTATAGGTACACTGGCACAAATCATCTGCCAGCCGCTGCTGTTTGAAGCACCCGAAGGCTGATCTCTTACTCCCAGAGAGCGTTATTGACATTCTTTATTTACTAAAAGGACGGCAGGCGAGTTTAATGCCTTCTAATATACATCTGAAAAAGACATACAGCATCTGACAGCTTCTGGTTTTCCTCAGCTCACTTCCAAAAGCAGTGCTCTCAACCTTATGTGTTCAACTGGAGTCAAATCAATTTGCTGAAGCTTTGAACATGTCAGAGAGAAAAAAAAAAAAAAAAAAGAAACCTCCCCAAAATCCAAACCACTTGTGTTCAATTGTCACAAAAGTGTTAAAAGCTCCTGAACAGTGAAAATATACGTATCACGTATCAGGTGTGGGGGGGGGGCACAAGCTTTTAGACCTCAACACACAGTAGACCAAACCCACTTGCTTCACCTTTTGCTGCTGAGTGGTGAGCATCTGCATTGTATTACAGTGTCGGCTACAGCCAGTAGCAACAGGGGATGGGGCGATTACAGCAATATGTCAGTGTCACAGACTGATGTACAGCACAGCTACTGGTTCCCTGAAGAGTCGTAAAACAAAAGATACTTCCCTTGTATTCTTATATGGCCGTAGAAAATTAAAGATTCTGCATGACTGCCAGAATTCCAATTAAATCCATGCCCACTGTGCTGCATGTTGATGAACAATTACATTTAGGCAGAGAAGACTTTTTGTGTGTTAATGATGGGATTGGGAGAGCGTGCCGTTACAGGCCAGCAGAGACGGGAAGAGCTGTTTCCTTTCAGTGGGTCTGGATTAAATTTTATTCAACATCCGTGTTTATTTTAAATGGGCTGTAGGGATCTGTCTTATTTTACATGAGCATAAAAAACTAAAAAGGTGCTTTGTTTTTACACTTGTAGATCTATGGAGAAATGCCTTTACCACTAGATCGCTGGTTTTTTTGACACAAACTCGAAGGTGAGGCTGGAACACTCACTTTCAACAGATTCACACTGACCCGTCATGGTGCGACCACCATAGTAAAGGTGCAGTCACAGGTCATTTTCAGTCAACAACATGCACCCACATGCAGCCCAAAAAAGGACGTGATGCCAGATTTTACGTGAGAAATAAATAACTGGAGATCAAAGCAATAACAAACTATAAACAGTATGACAGCCCTGGCACAGTTTGTTGTCTGGTAGTGTGACAACGTGCTAAATTATAAAACATGCTAAAATACTCTGCATTTCCAAACAGAGCAGCAGTGTCTCTGTCGGCCAAACAAACTCCCATTCCCGGGAAATATAAGAATGAACCCTGACTATGAAAAGTGCCAGAGCTGCCAGCTGGGCAGTGGAAACATTATGGGACTGCACCTTTAGGCATCAGCATATGCTGCAATGCATCAATTCTAAGAAGACTGCCAGTGAGTAAACACGGGTATAAACAATGCAGATTGTCTGAGAAATGTTTTACAATGGAGAGTTACACTCCATATAAAAGACTGAATGGAGACATATCTTTGTTTGCTGGCATGAAATCCACCCAGGGGCCTGTTCCAGAAAGTAGGTTAACAAACTCTAAAACTAACACTGACTCTGACTTGACTAACCCCAACAAGGGAAACTCCGGATTTCCTGTTCCTGAAATAGGGATTAGTTTCTCGGGGGGGGGGGGGGGGCTTTGGTAATTCATGCCACAGTCAGACCAAAAGCAAACTTGTGAAATTTATTTGTGTGGTGTGGCCAAAGGCTAAGAGATGGAATAACGTGTTGGGAAGGGCTGGAAGCATTGCTAAGGTTTCACAGGGGAAAGGACACAAACACAAACACGACACTGAGGCAGGCTGTGAAGCAAACAGAGGACTTTACTTACCATGGAAAAGCACAGTGCAAAGTCCAGGCAGGCTCTCAAGCTGAGTAGTCTGAGCGGCAGCCAGTAGTGGCGAGCGGGTGAGGTAGGCATGGCAGGATGGAGAGCAGGCATGATGAGAGAGACCTCTGGTGGGTGGAGTGATACAAGGAAATGACATATCACCTACAGGACCGACCTTAAGCACACTAACTACAGCAGTCCCGTGTTTTATGAAAGGTTTCACTGCTATTAACTCACCATATACTCAGCCGAACAGCTGACCTCCCTACATGCTGCTAATCTTGCAGTCGTCGAACAAGACCTCTGAGTTTCCACAAACTCAGGGTTAACCAAAGCCTGTTTTCTGGAGTGCAGCCCAGTACTTCATTTCTCTACATTTGGCTTCAGCGTGTGTTTAATGCACAGGTTTAACAAATGTGACGCTCGGTGTTACATGCAAATACGTTAGCTTTTGAGGTGTTAGTCCAGAGCCAAGGCAAGCTGCTTCCCCATTTCCAGTCCTTATGCTATGCTCGGTAAAAAAATAAAATTATTTGTGTTTCTGAAAACATTGCACTTTTTGTTAGCATATGGACTTAAAGTTCATCCACATCTTGTGCTGATGTTAGCTAATAATATCCTTTATTATTATTTTAGTTTTAGCATCTTATAAATTTATGTTTCCTCTTTTGTTTGTTTATCGGTGGCAATTAACTTAATTGCTATGTTCTGAACATGATAGCTAGATGTAATTATTAAAACAGCATGCAGAAAGACAGTTTCAGCCATAAAAACAGATTCTAACTTGCAGTAAATAATAGGTAAACACATCATTGTATTTTAGCCTCAGGCACTTCTAGCAGTGTTTTATTTTTAACCTGTGCTCGATCATATATTCTGACTAAACAGTCACAGAGCGTCGGATTTTCTTAAATTTAGTTTTGTTCTGTTTTGAGGGTATTTCCTTGATCTTTAAAGGGACTTCAGTCCATCTGGATAAAAAAAACAAAAAAAACAGTATCCTCTCCGCTGTAAAATCTGATTCACAGGAGCTCTCAGTCTTAGCTGATCTTTGCCAACACATGGTCACTCTGCGCTGCTACGGAAACTAAAACCATTTGTACACATGCACATCTTTCACTGTTGTAAGCTATTTTCCCAAACTTAAATGCAGTGCACATGTTTTACAGCAAAGTGTAAAAAAAAAAAGGTTTAAAAAGGCAAAGTGTTTGACCTTTTCGAATGATGATTGTTCTATCTGTGGTTGAATGAGGACTGTGATTTGTCCTTTAACAAATACTATAGGAGACATATACCATAGCTGGTCCTCCCTCTTTGGTCTGAGAGCAGTTTCCATAAGCATCACAGCAGCTCAGCATGTTCCTCCTGCAGACAAGACACCCCCGAGTTCAGTCCTCGTGTGTCAGATTCTTCCCATTTTTTATTTACCTCTTAAACTCTGCTTCCCTGCCTCCGAGTACTCTGTATTTGCTACTCTTTGCACCAGTTCGACTCTTTGAGCTCCTCCACCCACAGCTAATCTTACTAATTAGACTTTTTCCCCTCAAAACTGAGCTTGTGTAGATCAGTCCTCTTGAGGTTCACGCAGAGCTGTTGATTTATAAAGATGCTGCTGCAGTTGCTCTTTGCAATGGCGCTGGCCTGAATTAGTTAAATAGAAGCTTGAGCTGCCAGAAAATGTTCTGAAGCACTGTCATTCAGCTAAAGTGAGTGCACACACCTTCTGGAGGAAATTTTACCGTTTCAAGTGCTGCTGTCTTTTTTTGGCCACTCATCGCTTGAATGTCTGAATTCAGCCAGTGTCATTACAAAACAATGGTTAATAATACATGAAAGGTACAAACTGGAACCTGTTTAATGTTAACTGGATTACAGCTGACATTTCAGCGTTGCAAAGGTCAGGGAATGCAATCCAAACACATCAAGGGGGAAAATGTTCTGCTGATTTTTGAAAGAAAGTCACAAAATTATCACATTTAAACAGATTATTATCTGAGACTTGAATCAACTTCATTATTTTTACATTTTCTATTCATTTGTTGGTCATTTGTATTTGGATGTATGCCTCTTGTTGTAAAAACTAAATCATCATGAAACATGTTAAACAGCTTCTTCGCATAATTTTTCATCAGTTTGCCAGAAAACAGGTCACAGGCTGGTGGTTCTTGATATTCTTGCACGGAGACGTTTTGGCATCCAGATTCCAAACGGGGAAGTGGTGGTGGTTTAAAAACAGCATGAAAAACACACGTCGCTGTGAATGCATTTTTTTCAAACAGCATGTAGGAGTGCAGAAGAGATGCAGTGCTGTTACACCCCACACTCTGCTATCTCTCTGATGGAGCCACAACTCCAGAGGTAAAAGTAAAGAAAGTGCACCACCCACTGGCCATTTTAGTACTTTGCATTCACACAGTGCAATAGCTGCATGTAGGACTTGATTGAGATTCTTTTAAATAACATGAACTGAGGATAAATCAATTTGTTAATCCCTACACATCCAAACATGTGATTACCTTGATTTGTTTGCTTAAGAAAGGTTGACACAAACGTCACGTATAACCTTTACATTCTCCATTTATTTTTAAACACTCGCTTGAAAAAAACTTTAGTGCAAATCATACAGAGGAATTGTTCAAAGACTGATAACATGATTTTTAAATTATTAATAAATATACATGACTCAATTTACACTTCAAAATGCTACAAGCACTTTTCACAGTTCAAGAACAGTCTCCTAAACCATCCTGTACATCCAACATGTTGCAGTCTGAATGAATGAAAGGAATATTACCAGCAAGGGTTAAAAAGGCAAACAATGTAGAAGTACCATCGCTCTCTCTCAATCATAATGCAATAACTACCCTGTATAGCACTGGATCTTTAAACTAGTAGCAACATTTTAATCAGATATAATGCGTTAGACTCCCTGCTGGAGGTAAGTGACTTCTTGCCACATTTTCATATGCAACTACAGGTTTCAGAGAAAATTACCCCATAACTGATCACGTTTCCATTTTGTGATTTATACATGTTGGAATTCATTACACAAACTTCACACATTAAACTGTTGACAACTGTTACACAGATTATAAGTAATGATGAAGTGCTTGTATGTTACAGATTAAAAAGGCCTTAACAGACTGTACTTCTAATCATTGAGTTGGGAAAACACCGCAAAACAATATTTTTGACGAGCACTTGTAGAAGAGGTGCAAAATAAAAGCCAAAAAGCGAACTGGACTACCGAAAATATGTCAGGATTTCAGAAGAAATGCAGTAAAGCCAAGCACTGGAGCCGGCTCCGTCAATGCTCTTTAGACATGAACTTATTGTTGTGAAAGCAGCACTCAAGCATCTGAACTGTACAGGATATTAACATAGTACTTCTGATTGGGATTGCAGTGCAAATACCAAATGCACAGTTTTCAAAACATTGAGAATATATTTGTGGTGATTTGAAAGCCCCAAAATTGAGCCTGTGTGATTCAGCTGTCAAAAGAGCAATGCATTCTCACGCCAAAGGTCATAGGGAAGTCATTTCTTTGAGATCATTTTCATATGGATGCATGAAGTAACTTTTGAAGGGCCAAATGTGCAAAAAGAAAAAGTGGGGTGATTCTATTCGGCTGAAACCACCAAAATAAATTCTTCATCTGGGAAACACTGAAGAATGTTTTTTTTCACCACTTTTATGCCACATTTGTCATATCATATACATTTGATGCCACATTAAGGGAATTATTCTGAAAATGTTCACACAGATATGCACAGTAGCAGCTGGGCCAAACAGATAATTCACAATTTTGATCTAAGAAGGCCGCAGCATTAAATCTACTAAATGTTACATTCACATTAATGATGGAAAACTGCCTTCCTTAACATGAATTAACATCGCTGATATCCTTAACAAGAATTTTGACACTGCACAATAAAGTGTTACTTTATTCTTATGTAATCTTCAGTTCAGAAACAATCATCCACATTCATATTTTCTTATTTTTGAAATATGACTTCCATGTACTTGTCATCAGTGACCACACTGATCACCAGAGCAAAAGATCATCTGATTCAGTGTTTAAGGCCTAGCTGCATCAACATAATCAACCCTAAATAAATGAAGCAGTAGTACAAACTCACAGACAGCATGCAGTAAAACTTTAAACCAAAAGGCCACAGACAACAGATAAGAAAAAGTGCAAATGCATGCTGAACATGATTGCCACCTGCCAGCCTCTCCGAATAACCAACCAAGTAGGAAATGAGAGCAGCAGCCTTCCATCTCATGTCCTCCCATTTCCTGCCCAATGTGTGACACATAGCATTCAGATTAACTTCAAGTTCAAATCCAAGTCACCGACAAAGAGTTTACGAAATTAAGGAGAATTCTACAAAACTCCAGGTTAACACTCAGTTATAAACATCCACTCACTGCAGTATCCTTCGTTGACTGTTTCATCTGTCCTGAATTCAGTCATTTATTATACAGTGTAATGCAGCCTACAAGTCTGCTGGGTTTACAGTGTGATTACCAGTTTTCTCCCTTTAAGAGTCGAAGGAGGTCCATGCAGCAGAGTCCTGGAAATCACATTTAACATAGGTTAAGAAAGACACGGATGTGGCATTGCTTTATATCATCTGTATTTATGATTGTCATTTAAGATGGTTTATTTATTCGCATGTGTCTTTTTATACATACCTGCTGATCCCTGATGGGCTGCCGAGTAGTCGTCAAGCTGTAGCGCTCTGCTTCGAGCTGCTGGTAACGGTTTTCGTTGCCTCCTCTCGGCTCTGGGCGGGAGGCAACTCGTCCTTCTGTGGTGCAGTCTGCTGAGGTTTCACTATAGTGATTTTAATGGGGACTCCTTTGACGCTGTGCTGCACTCTGCTGTATTGCCGCATCGACGGGTTGAAAGTACGAACAATGGGAAGTTCATTCAAAGTGGGCGCTTGTTTTGGCTGTGCTCTCTCTTTAATAATGATTTTACTTCTTTTGTTTGAAAAGACAGTTTGCACTGGTAGGATGGCGGGTCGCTTTGCGGAGCTGGACGTCTGCAGTCTTGTTTTATGCTGCGGTGAGGACTGTCGTTTCTCTTCAGCATGAGAAACCCGTTTATGCAAGTGTCTGTCATTTTCCTTTGTCACAGAGATTCCTCCTTCTTTCCTTTTCTTTATTTCCTTAGGTTTCTTGGGGCAGACAGCCATGTGCTTGGTTCTACTGCGACGCATTGTGAACTCCCTTCTGCAGTGTGGACAGACAAATAGTTCTTGCTGCTCATCCACCTGTGCAGGTGCCACTTTATTTGATGAAGAGCCTGACTTGTTCCTCTGTGGCAGCACCCTCTGGACCAACTTTTTCTTCCTTTTGCCCAGTACTTTGAACTTTACCGGTGGGTCTTGACTAGGTTTGGACCTGTTTGACTGACTGACTCTGTTCGAAGTATTGAGTCCATTAGTAGAATTAGTTGTAGACAGCACTCCATTTTGAGTTTTTGCAAAGTGCCGTAGAGGGATAGGATTCTTTCTGGGTGTGTATCGCCTTTTATCGCTGGCAGTGGCACAAGCCAAGATGTGCTTGTGTAGCTCTGGCATGTTATCAAAGCTTTTTCCACACTTGGTGCACCGGATAGCTGTGGTAAAGGTTTGTGGGATGTTGTGGGTGGTGAAGTTTGTGGCTGAAGCCAAGGAACCTGCAGGAGATCTGTTATGGTAAGGAAAAGGAGGGGGCTTGAAGCTGGGATAGTGTTGGTTGATGCCAAGACGTACATCAGGCCCTTTGATTTTGCCTCCATCTAAAGCCATGATTTTAATGGTTGTAAACAGTTCTTCGGCTGCCACGTCTACTTCACCGTCCTCCTTTTTCACCACCTTCTTGGGTTTCTCTGCCACTTCAGGAGCTGGAGGATCCGTGCTGACTTTAGTTGGGTTGTTGTAGTTTTGAGGTCTTAGTTTGCCCTTTTCTTCTTCTGTGTATGTACACTGTTGGCCGGGATGCAATTCTTCCTGATGCTGTTTCAGATTGCAAAGGTAGACAAATTCTTTTGTACATGCACTGCAAACGTAAGTCTTTCCCACACCGTGGAGGCTTAATCGGTGGTCGAGCAAAGCAGAGGGTTTGCCGAAGAGCAGCACGCAGAACTCACATTTGTAGGGCCATTCATCAGCATGGTCGCATACGTGTTGGCCGAGTTCTTTCATTGAATGATAAAGCTTGTCACACACGTTGCAGATGAAATTCTTGGTGAACGTCTGCTGTTTTCCATCAGTTTCTGGGTTATTTGAGTGTTCCTCCCCTTCAGTTTTCTCAGCGGGGGGACAGGTTTCAGATGAGAGTTCAGGCATGGAAACAGAAATATCAGCTTCATCTTTTATGGTTGTTGCCTCTGTACTAACAGGCTCTGGGTCAGGACTTGACTCACCCACAGCGGGACCATCTGATATAACCTCGGTGGGAGTAGACAGAGTTACCGATTCAGCGATGGAGGACACGAGGATAGCGGGGTCTGCAGTTTGAAGGTTGGGCACTGATACAATCTGTTGCTGTTCTATGTGATTAACAACCATCTGTGCAGGTGCTGGAGACTCAGCAGCATGTTCGTGTAAGGTAATTGCAGCTGGGACTACACTCCCCGGAGCTTCAAGAGCTATTGTACACTCTATTAACACTGTGTTACTAGCAATGTTGTAAGAGCTGAGTAGAGAATCATTTAAAGTTACAGTGGGTGTGAATGGCACTTCTGACACAGGAGCGGATTCAACTATAGGGGGATTGAGAGCAATTTGATCAGTGAGAAACAAGTGGTTCGGTAGATTTAGAGCTGGGTCGAGGGGTTGGGAAAGAGTGACAAGGTTTGCAGAATTTGTAGCTGCAAATGCAGCAGCTAAATCACACTCTGAAGAATTTAATGCATTTTCTGTGCAGATTACCAAGGGCTCGGGTGATATATTCGAGGCTAAAACCTGGATTGGTTGGCTTGGAGGGTTGGAAATAGGTGGAGGTGGTGCCAAAACTGTGATTAATGAAGGAGCAGTAGGGAGCACGGTGTGTGAGGCTGGCGAACCAAATGCTATGGTGCACGGTGAAGCTGGCTGAAGGGCAAGAGGAGTAAGAGAGACAGGTGAAGGAGTGAGAGAACTGGGAGGGAGGGTAAGTCCATAAACAAGCCCTTCTGCAACAGGCTCCACAGGGGTCACAATTTCTGAACCTGTGACTATCGTAAAGTCTGTGACTAACGGAGTCTCGGGATTCCCTAGATGTATGTTTTGTTCTCCAATTTTCATTAAGGCATTTTCCACCATACACATATTAAATTCTCCTGGGATCTTTTTTTGAAAACTCAAATCCAGTGCAGCATCAGATAAAGCTAAATCTTCATTTCTTTTGACCGCGTTAGAAAGATCCAGAGGCTGCTGGTTACAGGAATTACCGCCGGTCACGGGAGGCCAGCCCTCTGTCACAACAGGTTTCCCTGCTGGCTCCGCTACAGATGGTGTTGTGTCATCGTTCTCACTGACTGTTTGGTGCACAGGTGAACTATGCTGAGTCTCCATCTGCCCTGTATTTACAGCATCAAAATCTCCTGCATCTGGCATTGATATTTCTTCATTGGATGTTGGAGTTTGTTGTGGAGAGCTCGTTGGAGAGCCAGTCCTTCTTTTAAACCTTCCTGTTCCAGACGGCAGGACAGACAGAGAGACAGGTGAGCATGGCTTCTGGCCGTCTGTGATAAGAGCGAGTGTAGGTTTAAGGCCATCCTGCTTCTCCAGGAGCTGCTTCAGCTTTGGAGACAGAAACACAGTTCTCTCCTTCTGCACGACTGTAGACTCTGTATTCTGAGGAAGTAGATTTTCTATTAAAGAAGATACGAGTGAAGATGAGGATGACGACACAACTACCTCAGACTCCAGTTCAGTTTTAATTTGTGGTAAGAGAGGTGGTGTTGCAGTTCTCCTCTTGGCAGGAGGTTGCCCAAGTATCTCCTTGCCTATAACAGAATCTGTATTTAAAACCTGGCTGATCTGGGCGGGGTCTAGAATCAGGGCATCCAGTCCAACTAAAGTCGAAGACCCAGAATGAACCTCAGCTGCTTCACAGTTACTGACTGTACTTGTTGACACTATCTTACCATCAATGTAAAAGCTGAGATTCTCTGAAATATTGCTGGAGACATCGAGCATGTATTGTTCTGCATGTTCTCCTTCACTCTCCAGAACAACTGCAGGTGCTGTACTGTCATCAAGTTGTGTTTGCTGTTGAGACGTTTCACTGACTATTGTCTGAAGAGAGTCCTCTTGGGGCAGCGGGGTTTTGTCCACATGTCGGAGTTGCAGGTGGTTTTCATGAACCCTGCGCTCGTGGCGTCGCTTGTTGGTATGTGTTGTGAATATCTTATCACAGTACTTGCAAGCATGATGGCCCTCTAATACTCCTGGCTTGTGTGGCTGAGCTGTGTGCTCTCCAGCTGACAAAATGGAAGTATCGGGGCTGGTGGGGGAGGAAGTATGAAGCTGAATGACTGAGCCTCCTGAATCCAGAGGCTTCATCTTGTCATGCGGCAGCTGACTTGAATTCAAACCAGAAGACATGTTGTTACTTTCCCTTTTGTGTGTATGCGCTTCATCATTTGCCGAAGCGTGGGTGTGCATGTGTAGTTCCAAGCCTTGTTCGCTTGAAAATTGTCTCTCACATTGCTGGCAGAGAAAAGAGTCCATGTCTCTCTCAAAATCCTGGTTGAGATATTTATTCATGCCCGGTTCCACGTTAGGTTCCTCTTCATAAATGACCTCATCTTCCTCCTCCCCTATGTCCTCATTGTCTCCTATTTCAGAGATGTACAAGTGAGGAGAGTCCTCCATCTTCTGAGGGGTTTATATCCAGTTCTCTGAAGGAAGACTGTCACACAGGATTTTGATAGTTGTCACACCTATAGAGAAGATGACGAAAATATTAGCACTTAGCAAACTGACACATAATATAAGCGAAGTAACATTTAAGAGCTGCTGCAAATTTATTTATATGTTCAGTATAAATATTCACACGTTACAGACCAATACATCAACAATATTTACCTGCAGTTGGCGTTGTCTGCTTTATCAATCAGTTAGTAATTACTATATTTTATCTTAATGACAGACAACAAATTGCCACCAACTGATCTAACGCTTAACAAAAATATTATTACTAACAAACAGCTAGTTCGCAGCGTTGTATTGCAATTATGCTCGAATAGTGTCGTACAGGTGTTTATGGTATTGCCTAAATCCTGCATATCGTATCACAATGTTATATAGGTCATCCCTAATCAATAATACCACGGACTACATCATGTAAATAAATTCAACACGTACATAAATTCAATCACGAAAACCCTCCAAATCCTCAGCACAGAAAACAAGACACTAAATTAAACTAATATGAGGAAAGTGTATCGCGACATCTGAACATTTTACTGGTCAGAACCGAGGAGATGTTTTGTTTGGCAGATAAACACACAGGCTTTACTTTGTGTTGGAAGACAAAAAGATACAGAAATGAACCGCGGAAACCAGTTCAGTGATATAAGATGACACTTTACTAAATGATAAGAAGCACAAAACGGATCCCAGTGAACAGCTTTGGTGTGGGAGTAGCTGAGCAGTGCACTTAACCTCTTTGGTCATGTGGCAGCTGAATATGTCTTGAATAAGTCCAATCTTGTTAACTTATGCATAATGTCCCTCTGGGTATCAAGGTTACACAATGAAGGGTCAAACACAAAATAACACGCCCGCAAATTTTGTAGCACTGTTAAATCTAAATGTTATACACACAAGAAGTGTTTTCTTTTTAATGGACTAGTTGCAGGGAGCACAGGGCCAAAAATACAGCTAATCTGTCTCCATGATTACCTGAACATTCACACCCGGTGATGGCCACAGATACTTCATCATCTCTTTTATTTTTTTTTATTTATTTAATCGCAGCTATCTCTCAGTTGTTATTAGTAACGTATAAACAAATAAAGTCGTGCATAAAGTGATGCAGTTTTACAATGAGCTGCTGCACGGTAGGACAAAATGGCAGGTCCGACCGTGTGACTGATTTTAACGTGGTGAAACCCACAGCAGCTTCACACGACTGCATGCGCAATCAATCACACCAAGAAAAATATG
Source organism: Embiotoca jacksoni (assembly GCF_022577435.1). Taxonomy (NCBI): domain Eukaryota; kingdom Metazoa; phylum Chordata; class Actinopteri; family Embiotocidae; genus Embiotoca; species Embiotoca jacksoni. The sequence goes on from NW_027185447.1 coordinate 7,441,286, forward strand.
CTCAGCTGTTATTTCAATTAAGTTTTCACTTACCTCGTTATTCAGTTTTTAAAATTAATCCTGCATAATTATTACATGACCAGCGCAGTTTCCGGGCGCTCGCAGACAAGAGGCGAAATGTAAACAAAGACTTTTAGAGCCTGAGTTTTAAACACGTTATCATCATCATCGTCATTTAAAAAAAACACAACAATCCTGTTGCACAAATAAAACTGATCCAGTCACGATGAGCAGAACCGACACTTCCTCCAGCACCGTCCGAAGGCCCAAACACCCATGTCCCTACATACAGTGCTGCAACAGGCTTATCTGACACTCAAACAAGAACATTTACGAGAAGATACTCGTGTATATGTCTCATGAACGTTGTAAGTCGGACCGGTGTCGGTTCACCAGCATCTCGCTTCACCTGGTGTGATGACGCGCCCCCGTCCTCTCGCACCATTGCTCGCTGGTCACACAACACGTCGTCACATTTACTCTTTTTTTTTTTTTTTTTTTGCTACACGGTGCAGCTAAGCTCGTCCACTTTGAGAGGTCAAACTGGCTGCCTTCCCCCCCCCCCCCCCCGCCTCAACCCCCCTCCCCCCCAAAAAACGAAATGACACACGTACAGCCGCGAAGGACCGAAGGACCACTTACCAAAAGTGAAGGAAATCAGCTGTTATCGGCCATTAAAAGTAGTAACAATGTGCTGCTAGCTCGCAATGCTAGCTCGCGAGCCCCCTGGCTTACGTTTAAGATCGAACGTTCGACGCGACAGTGACGTCACCCTGACCGTGACCGTTAGAGGAGCCGTTACCGTTTCCGTACATACTTCGTGTTCGCAGCCCAACGGCCGTAGAACGGTTTGAAGTGTTCCTCTCGTGCAGCTTGTGGACAGCTGGGGGTTTTTTTTTTTCTGACTTAATGTACCGACCGAGCTTCTGGCGTTCTGATTGGTCAGAAAAAAGTGGATGTCAACATTGAACCAATCAGGAGCAGGTTTGTTTAAAATCTCAGAAGAAGAAAAAAAAAAAACAACAACAAACAAAACACCGAAAGGCAGTTGTCACTTCAAACATAAGCGCTTAATGGCCCGCGTGAACAACATGTTTCACTAAAATGTAAGCCCATGAATCTAATTCTAAAGGCTTTTTAGATATATTACAAATATTTGTTTTCATATTACACATTTCTTAGCTGTCCCCAGCTGTTCAGCTGTTTTAGACATTAATGTTGTAATCAATTGTAAATTAAAAAAAAATAAAAAAATTAAAAATCAGGTTATACAGTTACATGATAACACTTTTAGTTTGGCGTTCACTATAATTAAAAACTTCAAAGAATAATAAAATATTCAATATTGCCACTGCAGTAACAGACTGTAAAGCATCGTTATCTTATTCATCATGATAAAGCAGTTGCATGAATGACAAACAAAATCTCCATAATATCCCCTGAAGCATTACTTTCAGCTCTTGTGCAACATCCTTTGCGCAATAACTGTAAGATAAATAAAGAAATAATTAATTCCACGTGCCATATACATGAGTTAAATCAACGGGCATACCAACAAGCCTTAAACAGTTAATTGGTTAAGGAAAAATAGCCTACCTAAAGTGTATCTAAAGAAAAGGTTGAACATAACCAAAGCTATTTCTGTCTAAACAAACTTAATCATTGCAGTGTATTAGTTTGACCTGTAGATGGCGCAATATAATAAAGTCTCAATAGAAAGAAGTGTGCTATGACTTCAGAGCGCCTCTCAAGTCAAACTAACAGTTACAGTTACAAACATAACACTAACAAGATGAATAATTAATATAAGCTTATCTGCAAGAAAGTTAGACAAAAAAACAATATCATTTTATTTTTATCGATAGATATATGCATACACTTTTTACTTGCAAAAATATTTTGTTAATATATTGGTAAATGCTCAGTATTTAATTTGGATGATGCAGTTAGATATTTAGGCCATATTTCAATCTTTTTAATTTCCATTGTCATCTCTGTTGAACAGCTGTTGAGAAAACAGAAGTCACATTGTGCTGACAAGTTGAAGATTAATGATGTGTTCTTGTATGTGTGCGTTCTCCTCCCCAGACCACTTCTCTGTTTCCCTCAACAATTGTCAACTGAATCACAAGGCACTGGCTCACATAAAGCTCACACCTACACTGGCAGAAAGCAACCATCTGGTCTCACATGGCATTATTTCCACCTCATCAGAGAAGGTCTTTGAGAGAATCTGTAGGAGTCCAACGGACCCCACAAATGCATCTCGGACATTGTGCAGCACATGGGTGGTGTTCTTATGGCACATGCATGGTTGGTATCTTGTTGTAATGGTGCATGTGGGCCGAGTGGTGTTTCACTATCAAACTACATGCCAGACCTCTGCGAGCCGTAATGAAAGATCATAAATAACAGGCCTCTCTCTGTATTCAGACTTTTCTCCTTCTCTGTATTTAAGTTCAACCTCCCAAACTTTGCAGTAAAGTTGCTGCTACAGTGTTGAACTGGAGGAACCATCTCTGTTTGCCATTGGATTCTTAGTTCGGTGGCAAGTTGGCTCCGATTGTGTTTATTTATATACAGCTTGTCACGGTATAAGTCACTGTGGACATGCCGAGTGCTCCAGCATGTCTTTCACAGCTGATGGCGATTGCAGCTGTGAAATTATAATGAGGCCTTCGCTATTGGGGCTGCTCGTCAGACACATACGTCAAATCATCGTATAAGCAGGTGCTGACCGCCTGGAAGCCGTGTGAGACGCATGGTTAAGCAGTCAAAGTTGTAGGAATGAGTTTCACTAGAACTGAAAGTATTTGAGCACTTGCAGAAAATATCACTATCAAACAGCAAACTGTGCATCATGTTTTTCATGATTAGAGATTCAAATGTGGCTTTACAGATAACACATTTTAGCAGTGGCCCTTTGCAAAAGCTTAAAGGCTCCTAACTCTGCATGCTGACCTGAAGTACACATGGATAATGTGTCTGTAAAGCTACAACTGTAGCATATGTCAAGTGATTTCTGAGAAGTTAATCAGGTGAGAAACATCATCTGCCTGTGATCAAACTGACAACATGTTTCACTGCCAAGTTAAAGCTCAACATGTTTACTATACGATACCGTATGTTGACATGAACGTGGAAACACAATTCTTAAGCTTTGTGAGAGAGGCAGTCACAATGGTGGGTGACATTTGAGGACTTAACGTGTAGGCTACCTACATAGGTGAGGTCTTTAAAATGTACTTGGCCACTTTTTTAATTATTTATTGGTTTATTTTGATCATTTTTGCATTGCTGTCAGCTGTAACAGGAAACAGCACTTCTGCATACCTACGTTATGATGTTTTCACATGTATGTGAGTGGTTGCATGTGGACATCTAGTCCTGCAGGTATGAATGTGTACACTCTAATTCGCATCTGATGAAGTTAACTGTTTAGCTCTTGTAGCCACTGCATTAGAGATAAAAGTACAATAAACAAATCAAATATGAACAATAAGAAAAAGCTTTTAGCATTTAGTTTTGTGATGCCAAAAGATTTGACAGTTATTAATATCTTTGAAGATAACATTAAAAGCAAACAGGAAGCTGAGTGACTATGAAAGTAAACCGAAACAAAGTGTGACCCAGACCCTGTGGCAATAGGCGCCTGTTCGTGCCAATGTCTCTGTGCACAATGAAACATTCACCATCCACATGAACATATAAGACAAGAGAGACAAAGAGAGAAAAGAGGGAGAGGTGGTCCACAATGTCTCTGTGTATCAGACAGATCACTGCGCAAGACTTTGGTATGAAACAACAAGGCCCTCTTATAGAACATGTGTGCCACACAGCGCACACAAAGACTCGCCTGTGATCACACAACATGTCATGCCACTTGGACAAAATTTTATTGCTTCATGGTGTGGGATGCCAGATGTGCAGGGAGAAGTATGTAAATGTGGACACCTCGGAGCACAAGTACAAAATGTACAGTACAAAAACACATGATGCTGCACATACGTGCACACAACTGTAGGCCACTGTACTGTATATTTATGTGCTGACGGCACACACACACACACACACACACACACACACACACACACACCACACTCACTGGCAAATAATCCCCTAAAGTCCAATAAACACACGTGTCTTCCAAAACTACTGCCCCTTTCTCACTTTTGTACACACATATTTTGGAGATCACACCGATCCCCATAATGTAGCACGCCATATGCACACATACTGCACAAACACATTTATTAGCACACACACCACATTAATCCATCTCCCCTTTAACTGCATCTGTTTATCTGTCCCACCACACTGGCAAGATTGTGTTATCTACTGTGCCAGCCACACTCTCTCTGACCACACACAGACACACTATCTTCCCCAACTTTGTGGACCTTGCCTCGCTCCCCCACCCGCATCCACCCTTGGGCCCAGCTGTCTGTGGCACTCAAAGGCCTATGGGCTGACATTCTTGTCATGACATCACAAACCCCTGCACTCCCCGGGCCTGGCATGTGGGGTTCGTTGCACGCAGGCAGACCTCCACTTCTGCAGAGCTCCAGTCACCGTGGGACGGTATTAATGTCAACTCTGTGAGATGAGCACTGGAGTGTAAGAACATAAATTAGTGACATATATGGAAAACTTGTTCACACCAGTGTCTTGTCTCTTGGAACTAAAACAATATTTTATCTCCATTTAAACCAAGCATCAATTTATCCAACAAGTGCATTTTGGCCAACAGTTTGGAGAGATCATGTCCCAGATAGTGGCTTTGTGAAGGCACTGAATTATGGGTATCTTTTAAAACTTTTTCTGACATAGTAAACTTTATGACAAACGGATTTATACCCTGCCCAGGGGATTCCTTTCCCTGTGGAGCCTGCATGTCTCTTTGTGGGTTTTTTTTTTGCATGTGTTTCCTACACATAATCCAGTCTCTTCCCACAACCACGGGAACACAGGGCTGGTCAACTGGCAGGTCTATGCTGGTGATAGGTGTGAATGTGTCAACCTATTAAGGATGACTCTCAGTGTGAGCTGTGATGTTCATGATCCGATGAAGACAAGTGCGTTTAGAGAATGGAGCAATGCTTCTCAAAATGAATGCAAGACTCTTTTGAAATATATAATCAGGTGATCTGATTTTAAACAAGGTGAAGTGAACAAAGCAGATGACAGAAAACATCATGTTTTTGTTAACCACACACGATATAAAATTTTGCAAGAATCCAGTCAGCTAATCTAGTTTTGTCCTATACATACGTTTTAACAAAAGAAACACGGTCATGTATTGAATTAATGTAGTTGCATATACTTGGTGTGTTTAGGCAAGATTTACTGACAGGTTGTCCACGTTCTCTTAAAATGTACCCAGAATAGATATTACTACAATGGATGAACGGACAACATGACAACAAATTTCTGGTGCTGTGAAGTTTTAGTTGCAACTCAACAGCAGGAAGAACTGAGACCAAAGTACCACTTCATTGTCACCACGCAGTGCAAACAACAACCCTTTTACTGCTTGTTCAAATAACATAAGATGACTGGAGATTACAGTATGTATGTAAAAAAAAAAAAAAAAAAAAAAAGTAAAATAGAAAAAAAAAAAGTGTAAAAACTGTCTTGTGGTACTTGTGGAAAAATAATTAATGGCTATTTAATGTAGAGCTGATTTTTAATTTTTTTTAAAAGATTATTATTTCCCTTGCTTTCCCATTTCCGGGCGGGTGTACTCTCTTATGTAAATGTTTACCGCTGCGATTTCTTATTCCAGAACAGAAAGTGTTTTGTATCCTTTCTTTAAATACTTTAACAACTATAAAACATCTTGACAAGGTAGAACTTCATAGTTATCTGTTGTCCAAATTGATAAGAGTGAGCACAGACAGGCTACAAGCCCAAATGTCATATAAGACAAGCTGCTGCAGCTGCAAACAACAAATCTTACAGAATTAGCTGAATGCCCGATGTTTATTTTCAACCCTGCATTTACAAACTGTCATTGTTATACAATCTGTGCTTTCTTTAAACTGTTGGGATTATTTTTTGCTGAGTGAGCATCAACAGCTTTTCTACAAACAGACCGGATAACCAATTTAGAGTCTCCTCTGTGTGGAATATATCACAAACAGGCAGCTAGGAGTGACCATGTATTTCTGGTTACCACTGTACAAACCGAAATAAACCGGCCTGCTTTAAGTTAGAAGGAAATATGTTTGCTGTATCCATCAGTCTGTTGGAGCTGAGCAGTTTCTTCCTTCCTCTCAGACGAGCACAGGAAAAGGGAGGGAAACTTTGTGTCGTGACTAACCTCTGACAATCACATAAATTTCTTATGTACACAAATATGTATAAACAGATACTGTATGTAACATGTGCAAACCTCACAAACAAGTGAATACACATAGCTTCTGTACCCAAAATGTACTCATACTGCACTCATATTTATGCCTGCACACACCACACTAACAGGCGGTCTTGAGTCAGATAATTAAAGATGAGACATAGACCTGTCTGTGTACTGTTGAAACGATGTGTCATGAATTTGACTGCGACTTTCCTCTGCAAATCACACTTTTATGGTGTGTCTTAAAAGCTGCCTTCGCCGAGACATTTTGCTGCAGCATGACAGTTATAATAAGTTTACCATGTGTTCATCTGCACAGAGGGCACTGAGTTTGTCTCTTTTCAAATATTTCTTGGTTTGTGTGTGGATGTAAAAGCACATGACCGATGCCGGGCCCACCCAGGAAGTGACTCCACCCTGTAGCGATGAACAGAATTCCCCCCTTGCTGAAGGGGAGAGAGAGGCAAGCAGCTTCACAGCCACGGCCCATAGCCTCTCCATTTGCCCCTCTCAAAAGACTCCATTGTTCCCCAAAGTCTGAGGCGAGAGAGTGAGCTAAAGAGAGTTATGAAGCTCGCCGTTGGGGCAGGGGCTGGGGTGGTGGGTGTTGGGCCGCTGCCTAAAACCACACGGAGGAGAGGGAGCCAGACACAGAGCATCTCTCTGTGCGACTAACAGACTACTGTTGGAGCCCTGCCTCAGCTTAACAGCACCGTATGAAAAGCTCCACAACATGACACAAAAAACACACCTAACTGTCAGAGGGCTCAACCGACTCAACGACTCGAGGCCATATGCTCCTCCATATTTGGTGCTGTTTGTCCGCCTGCTTTTTTTTTTTTTTTTTTTTTCGAAAATTTGAAGCATTACTTGAATGGGCCAATCAGAGCGGTCAGCTGGATGCTGCCCCTGTGGAAACTGGTTAATACTGGTTAATAATGTTGCACTTGGAAATACAAATTTAAAGTCATGAGTTTTTAACTGTCAAGTATTTAGGAGTGAATGCAGTCAATGTGTTCACTTGTAGACGTTTCCATGTTAGTGGCGACGTAATCTAATTGACAGGAGATGACTAGGACACAATAAACAGATATTTGAAATAGCTATCTGGACATATTTTCACGCATAAAAGACAAAGGAGAGCTTTTAGTGAAGAATTTGGCGACATATTTCTTGGAGTGTTTTCAGTTTTTTATTGAAACAGTATGAACAAAAACACTGCAATTAAATAAAAGGCTTGAACGAATCGGATGGCACAAATGAAAGACCCAAAGAGGAGTGATAGCATGCGGCAAAGCAGAAGGGAGGAAACAAAACACGTATCGTTGCAAACATTTGCAGTGTCTAAAGCCTATTCATTAAACATTACACCACTCATTCAGTGCACATATTAAACAAGGTCGTAAAGCAAGCAGGGGTAAGCTGAGACTTCATTATTTGTACACCCATTTAGCACACTTACAATTGCAAAAATAACAAAAAGCAGCAAAACTGCCCAACACTGCACTAAAACTAAGTGCAACTATAAACTGTCATCCTGTGCACGCAATCTGTGTTTAGCTCAATTCAAAGACTGGATGACTGTTCTGGTAATCTAACTATGAACAGAAGTACTATGAATGTATTGTCATGACAATGTTATCACTATGTCTAACAACCGCTGGCGGTGTGTAAGCCTGTATAACGAATAAGCCACAAGTCATCCAAGTTGTTCTTTTTGGAATGGGTGTCAGATCAAAAGTACAATCAAATTCACATTAATAATGCACTTCAAAAGTTAAAATCCTCCAAGCTAGCTAGAGATAACCAGAGACAGTGGCACAAACCCTTCTGCTAAATTTCACAGATATGTATTAGGTTTTTATATGTCAGTGTTAAAGTGGGCAGAATGTCACGTTACTCTTGCAAATGAGGGTGCCTTTTCTTTTCTGCTGGCCCTCAGAGCTCATGAGTGTTATGTCAGACTACAACTTCTGCACAGGGTGCTTCATACAGTTGGCCAACATGTCAGGGATTCTGGCTACACGAGAAAATATTCGAACTGGTGCTCAGGGGTGTTTAAGCCACAACAATAGCCAAAGGCTGCCTGTACATACTGCGTATTCCATTATATCAAATGCTAGCCTATGCAACTGCAACGTATGAGAAAGTCATTAGCTGTATACTATGTAGTCCCCTTGCATTGTATATACATCTTGTGGAACAGTACTCCTTGCTTTCTTTCCTAACCCCAGCCTCCTTTTGTTTTGTCTGTATTTCCCATTTTCTCAACATGAACTAAGTCAGTCACTACATCACTTTAAAGGAGAGAATTTTTCCCCTGAGATGTCAGATAATCCCTTTCATCTCTCTTTTTTTCTACAAAATGCATTACAAAAGCCCTGCAATTCTTTGTGACATCCCGCTGTCCCCTTGTTTTGTTCTCTTCAAGGGAAGTAGGGGCAGATGGAGCTTTTTGTAACAGCAGCTCATGGGGATCAGGGAGGTAAAGCAGGGGAGGTGAGGATGTTGGCTCATCTTCCCCTCTTGTCTCATACATGCAGTATATACATTAATGCACACAAACTTCCCTCCCCCCTCTCTTTTTTTAATTTTTTTTGGCAACAGTCCAGAGTCCTTGTTAGATTAGTTTAGTTCTGGTATCGTGCTTGTTTTTAATGATCAGAAATGACGTCACAGTTCAGTAGTTCAGAATTTCCAGAACTTTGCGCGCTCCTGCTGCTTGGCCTTCTTCTTCCTCAAGGGCTGTGGGACAAAAACAGAGAGCCCATCATTGATTGAAAAAAAAAGAGGATTATTATGAAGTTAATTTATTTGTGGGCTAGTTCTGTGTTATTTACAATTAAAATCTCCACTTTTAGGGGAACATGGATATGGACAAAAATATGGGAGGTGAAAAAAGCTGGTTTGTAGATTTAATTAACAGATTAAAGATGTAGGTCAAAAAACAAAAAAGGGAAACAGTACAAGGTTTACATAAGAGGCTTAAAAAGGGAGACATTTGGATTTAAAGCATTTTGAGAGCTGACAAGATGAGTTTTTAGACAATTCATAAAGATTCAGTCCAATATACTGAGAAAAATGTTTTTTAAATACACCGATTACCAAATGAAATTCAATTATTAGTTCCTTGGACAAAAAACAAACAAACAGAAATTGATGACTTTAGTTTGCAACTCCACTTTTGATGAACACAAGCCCTCTGTTTGTAGGGATCAGATCAAGCTGTTGATATAAAACCAGTGTACCTGATGACCACTGGCCATGTAGGCAGACACTGAGTCAATAAACAAGTTAATGTGAAGGCCAAAAGAGAGCCACTTGTCACCATGAATGCTCGATTTTCCTCCTACAAGCATGGGACTGTGTGTCAGCCAAAGGAGCAACAACTGTCAGGCTTTGTCAGTAGTTTCGTTTTTTGAGGGGGAAAAGATATATCTGTTACATATCTGTAAAAAGGTGGGCGAGAGGTTAAAGTGATTAGCTGAAAGAATCAAATAGTGAAATTTACAGAAACCATAGTGCTGTCTTTTTTGGCAGGTTTTTTGTTCCTGGCAGACCTGTGACACAAAAAACATGCATAATTATTATCATCAATCATTATCATCGTCTTGTCATAAGGGAAGGGTGTAGTCCGTGGGAATATGTGGTCCATGGGAATCCTGTCTCTTGGAAGGATTCACTCACACGAGCGAACGTCAACGCTCAAATATGTCCAGCACCCGGAGACCTATTATGGTTGAAATGCTATGGAGTTTGTGCTCGACTCTTTGAGGTCAGCTTGTCTCACAGAACAACTCTCATTACATCATTGCCTGTTTTATTTCATCACTGGATGTGTCGGTGATGACTAAATGCTTGTGCATTTAGATTCCATATTTAGAGGAAGCCAGAAGTGATGACTCAGTGCACATGGGTTCAAGCTCTCTCTGTGTATATGTGTGAGTGTGTGTCCACCAGGAGAGGTTAGGTACTTACGAGTATTTGCCCATCCTCCTCACCACAGCAATCACCACGGCGATGACGATGATCACTGCCAATATGGCACCAATCACAATGCCGACCACATGGCCAGAGGTCAGTTCATCTGTGAGACAAGAGTTTAGACATATACATTTTTTAATAACAGTTTGCATTTGATGTTACTAGTTCTATGATACTATGAAGACCCTATGAAATACCATCTACCTCCCTATGAGAAGAACCTCTGAGAAAGATACCGTGTTTTGGAATGGAAAAATGGGAGGAGAGTCATATCTGATCATTGGGGTCATATTTATTCCAGCTTCCATCCAACACATTCCTCACCTGTGTGGCTTACAATGACCACCTCTTCAGTGGCGTCTACCTTGGCAGGTATTGTCATCTCGGGCTTGTCCACAGCCTCTGTGTCCTCAGTGGTGCCTTTGGTCTCGAAAACAGGAGCGTCAGTGAGAAGAGGTTCTGGTGCCGCAGTTATAGTGTTGGCGGGGATTTTTGTAGCAACGACGGCCTCTTCGGAAGTGAATGTGTCAGAGGGAGTCACTGTGGTAACTTCAGGGACCGACGCAGGTTTAGTTGCAGGGGGTCTGGTGACAGCAGTGAGTTCCTCTTTTGAAGGCTCGGTGATATAGATGACCTCTGTTACTCTCTCAGTGGTACCACTGTTGAGGCCTGTAGGGATCTCTGTGGGGCCTGGGGAGAGTAATTAGTAGAAAGATCACATAGGTTTAATACTCATCTTTTCTCTCTTCCTTCTCCTCTCATTCTAACCAGTTGAGGCAGACTGCTGCCCACCATGAGCTCTGTCAGAGGTTTTATTTTATTATTAAAAAAAAAAGAGATACCTCTCAAGGATGAATTGTTGCGTTTCCCTCTATAATATTTACAGTATGTCTCTGTAATTTGTTTTTGAAAGGAGCTATTTAAAGTATGCATGTTGCTGATATCTGGTATCTGTGTGTTCCTATGGTGCAGCTGAGATTAAATGAGTTGGGAAAAGCGTTGTTTCTCTGAGCTACAAATATTCCTGTTAAATAATTTTCTACTTGCTGAGCAGTGTGGTGGTTGTAAATGTAAAACTTAATTTTTAAGTATTGAAAACAAATCAAATTGTATTTTAACCATAATTTAATTTCTCAATTTGGATTAAACTTTACTAATGTGAGCACAGCATTATGTTGCTATGTATGTATGTACTACATTTTGTTTTTACTAAAGTTACTAAAGTCAAGTCAATATTCAACCCGATGAGTTAAAGTTTATAAAACTTTCCTGTTCCAATTCATTTAGATAACTACGAATTTATCATTATATATCAAAAAGGGAACTTTGGAACAATACCATTATATAAGAGGACAATGCATTAGAATAATAAATGATTGTAGGGACCCACAGCAGCGTGCCTATACATTGTCCTGACTGTTGAAGTATTAGGTGCTGCAGCAGGACAACATGGTAACTGACACAGAAGATTTTCCAGTGTCAGGATGGGTTTCAAAAAAGGTCAAAATGAACAAAATACATGTTTAGATTCTTCCCCAATACCATGATGTCATAACACAACCTCTCCTCTTTCTTCCCCTCTCTCGTAGCGATTCTCCCATGATCAGCACATGGTTACTGTAACACCCCGCCCAGTGACTTCACAAAGCGTACATCCTCCCTCCATTCCTCCACCCCTCCTCCACCCCTCCATCCTGTCTTTGGAGCCGAGTGCTTGCATTCTCATGTGCCACATCCTCTGCCTCATTTCCTGTGGAGTAAGCTGCTGCAGCAACAGCCGGTGTGTAAGGAGAGCGCGGGAAGGCTTGTGAACCCTTAGCCATTTAATATGCACAGTCACTGGAGGGTGGGGTTGCAGGGACAACGCCTGGACGCGTTGGAACGAACGCAACTGAACGATTTCCAGTTTCTCTAGAGTCAGTCTTCTCAGGAAGGTTTGATAAAATGATGGATGACATCATGGTGAAATGTCAGACATGTTTTTCTTTTCTTTATTAAAAGTCATATGAACGTGTCAAACATCAAACTTTTCGGATATTTAACATCTAAAGACAGGCTTTGTCCGAGCTCAGGAGTCCATCTGCGATTGCAGTAAAAAAAAAAAAAAAAAAAGAAGAAAAGATGAACATTTTGTCCCTCCTGTATAAAGACATGTATTTATCCTTGTGTCTTTCATCAGGGTCTGGACTGTGAACCGGTCTGGGTTCAACCTAATCATTTCCCTGCAATAACCCCAGCTCCATCTTCAGCATCCTTCCAGCCACAACTGAAAGCTCAGCCTGGACAGCACTGCTTCGAAATTAAGGAGGAAGATTTCAGTGTGGCACCAAAATTACAGTCTGCAGTTAAGTTTCCACTGACAAGATGTTGGCCTGAGATAGCTCCTTCTCTTTGGAAAAATAAAAACTTCTCCCTTAAAGCTATCTTACAGTACAGAGCAGGAACGAGCCTGTGTGTAATTCTTCTAAACTTAGACTCTGACATCATGCTCTCTCCATCTCCATTTTGTCCTGTTCTTCTAAATACTTGAAATAATAGAGAATACTTTACAAGGGTAAAAATAACTCTTGAATGGCTGGACTTGTCTAACAACCGGTGCCGTCCAGCACTGGCTAGCGTGTTTCATTAGCAACAGGCGGGGTAAATATAACAAAACATTTGTTCCCACTGCGGCCGACTATTGAAGGGGGTTTTCAGATGGCGACTCCGACTGTTTGTTTGGAATGTCTGTAAGCGATGATAAAATGGTTTGTGCTTCACAGACTATGGCTGTACACTATGTGTAATCGCCCACTCAACCTCCACTAACAATTGTTTCATTATGTGTACAGTTCCCACAATTAGCTCTGAGTAGTATTTCCTCCCCACTGCGCGAACCCTCCTGGGTTAATACAGCTGCATTAGTGAGTGCTGCAGCTACAGCCTCTCTCTGCCTTTTAATTTACTTCTCGCCTGTCTCCCTCTCCATGACCACTCCTTGAGGACAGGTCTGTTGCAGCTGAAGCGTTTGAGAAGACCGAATCCCTGGAGAGAAAGGAAGAGAGAAAAAAGGAGGGCAGGAGAGTGGAGGGGAGCTCTGAGGGACTGGTATGTTTCAAAACGGAGAAGCCGGGGAGCAGCAGACCCGTGTCCCTTCAGCTGCTAGATTTCACTGTGGACTCGGTCTGTCTCTGCTTACAGCGAGATGTGTTACTATGTGTAAAGGTTAATATGTAAGTGACCCTGTGTTAATCCTTAGAGGGTTCGGAGCAAAGGGTCAGGCCTCGAACAGGACCCCTGAAGCTGGTGAGGATTTCTACCAGCACACAGAGTTTTAGTCTGGATCAAGCAGTTGAAGGACAGTTTCTCTACATGTGGGAGCTTTGTTTAATTGCACTCCTCGATACTCAGACTTCTGATAATGATGACCAGACACGTTAACACCCCAGAACAGGCTACTGTGCGACAACTCGACAGTCAGAAGTAGTCCCTGCTTCTTTTTCTTTCTTTTAATCCTAGACTGAGAAACGTCTCAATAACTGTATCATTTTGCTAATTACCAGTCATTTTCAGTGGTGCACTCGGGTCATTTTATACCTGTTGACATCAGTTTGACCACACACGCTCTCGCACTCATTTCCATGTCAAGCATGCCTGAAACATACATCTACCTGCCTAAAATCATCCTGTCACTCAACAAAGGTTAGCCAGTGCCACCCAGTTTATATTGCATGTCTTTATGCCTATAAACCTATGGATCTTTGCAAAATGGTCATTAAAGGGGTTGCTTCAACAGAATATAAAAAAATATAAAAATGTAGTAAAAAACTATTAAGATAAATAAAAAGGCTTGTGGATAAACTTTGGTCTCGCAATTTCCTTAAAAAGGCCTTCAATGATGCAGTTGCACAAGAAAGGTAATGTGAGGTGGAGTGTAAAAGGCAGGCAGGTCAAAAGACAAAGAAGTGGTACTGTGAAGAAACACAGCAAAAAAAAAAAAAAAAGCTGTGCGAAAAAGGTGGCAGCTCCCACATGAGACTTCGCTCTTGCCTGACATAAAAACAAACCTACAGAGAGTGTGAAAGAGCGAAGGAGGGACGCAACAATATGCAGTGTGAGACAGGAATCAAGGGAGTAGCAGCTTCCATCCATTACGATCACAATCAGATGCCACTGAGGTTCGTGTGTGTGATCCAAATTCACAGTGGTGTGTGGGAGGGGAAGTGTCCATGCAGCCGATGTGAGGGAGTGTGAGTGTGTCCACCTTTTGAGCCCAGGAATGTTTTTGCAGCGCTGAAGGAGGGAAATGAGAGAGATACAGGCGTCCTGCCCACCTCACCGCTCCAGCATGAGAGGCTGCAGCCTACCCCGCTAAACCAGTGAGAGACATCTCCAAAGATCCTGGGGTGTGCCATGCAACGCACCCCTGGGGATTTTAGGGCAGGAGACAGGCCTGAGTGGAATATTCTCAGCCCCTCTTATCACAGACGCAACACAATAAGTGTCCACACTCATACAGGAACTGATGTTTTTTTCCTCCTGGTCTAAATTGGATAAGAGGATGTTCAGCAGGTTCCATCTGGACTCCATCACCGAGAGGGGGGGGGGGGGGGGGGGGGAGACAAACTGGCACCAGATCAAGTAGGCCTTTAGTCTTCGGCCTTACAAGCGCGATTACATTTCAAGAATGCAATGAATGAGATGACGTGAAACGCAACTACCGTAGAAATGACAAAATAAACAGGTTGCACTGTAACTTTTTTTCAAACAAAATTAAATAACCGTGATGAAAACAAGATCTCTGACCTTTACAAGTTTATCAAGCAAGCCTCTTGATCTATTTCTAATCTTGCTAACCTTCAAAATCCAACTCCCACATCATAAAACACCTGCTCAGTTGTGTAAGCCTTCCTTTGTCAGGAGCTCTACTTTTCTTTGTCATTTTCTCTTCCACCATGTCTCACCTCACAAGACATGTAGGTGCTAGTGATTTGAGACATTTGCATCTGTGCTCACAGGGAAGGCACCAACAATCAGCTTCTGATGTCTACATGTTTCTGGACTTTCACTCTCTTCTGAGAGAAGCTGAAGCACCAGCCTCAGGTTGTCAGGGTGTGTGCCTGGTCCGGGCTAAACCGGCCTCAGCCTCCTTTCCATAAACAGATGTTTCTTTCTCCTTGCGGAAATTTTTAGAAGTATGACTGAGCGTTTTTTTTTCTCCTCGAAATGAGACTCAGTTGACGTGAGAAGTGCTCATTCCTCATTTACAGGCATGTGTCTCATATTTGGAGTATGAGCGCAACATTTGAGTCATTTCTAAGACTGGGCACGGACAAAGGGCATTGACCTCTCCCTTCAGCAGCCAGATGTGACGGGATGTTATTGGCCCAGCAAGGCAGACAAAACTCATTAAGAGGGAGACCAGGGGTGGGGTGGGGTGTGTGTGAGGGTGAGTGTGTGTGTGTGTGTGTGTGTGGGGGGGGGGGGGGGGGGGGGGTTACAGGATTCATGGGGTTTCCTAGTTAAGTGAGCAGGCAACATGGAGTTAAAAGACCTCATTTGTGAGGCTGCAGATGTGGAGCGAGCGACTTCCTTTGTTTCTCTTCTTTTTCGTGAAGCGCAGAGAGCAGAATCAAGAATCTTTCTGAGAGTTTAAGAACTTGCTTTTTCAGAGTAAACCTCAATGGAAATGGGGCAGGCATGTCAACCGGTAAAGGTTGTTGTATAAAAATAGACCCATCCCCTTTTTGTCCCCCCCATCACCACCCCGTGTCTACACCAGCGCCTTCTCCCAGGGTTAGACTCATGAAGTTGGAACAAGGGAAGGGGGCAGAGAGTTAGAGAAAGGCGGAGGGCTGTTAAGAGACGATGGGAGAGAGAAGTGTGTGTGTGTATGTGTGTGTGTGTGTGTGGGGGGGGGGGGTTAAGTGGTAATGTTCGATACCCCACCAAAGATGGGTAAATGCCAAGGGGTGACTAACAACATACGGGTAAAAGTAAAAGAGGGTGGGGTCCCTCTCTTAAAGCTCATCACATCTCTTGCTCCTCTCTCATCCATATGACCCTCTTAAATATAGAGCTTCTCTCTATTAATACACACACACGCAAACCAGCCCTGCCCTACAGTTCCCACAAGCTCCCCCCCCCCCCTGGTGCCTGCTATACTTCCCCTGGGCAAATAGTGCTGGTCAAGGCAAAGGAAGGAAGCAGAGGGAACGAAAGAAGGGAAAACATACATAGTGAGAGAAAGACAGGAGACCGAGCAGAGACGCAAAACAAAGAAAAAATCAGAGTCAAAGGATGAAAGTTGCAGCAAGAGAGAAATGAGAGACTCGGGAGTAAAATGAGAGGAAGCAGTGGATAAACTTTCAGATAAATGTGCACGGTGTACGTTACAGTTTACAGTCCCCTCCCTCCCTCCCTGCGTATGAGCTCTGTTTTTGGGAGGCTTCCAAAGGATATTCCTTTCTTCTCTTTGGCTGTGCCAAGAATTTACAGACACGAGGCAGCATAGCGGCTGCTATTACATCATATTTTTCCCTCGTGTGCAAATCAAACTTTTCCTCTTCTTCAGAGCTCAATAGCGGGTAACGGCATGAAAACGAGAGACAAATATAGTGAGGAGGGACGAGGTTAACCGTTAAAAATCAACATTGAGTATCCACTTGAGTCGCTCCCTCTTTGTTAAATTAACACCTTCAGCCAAAGTTTCGGTGATTCTCAGCTACGGTGGAACACGGGTGTCAAACTACAGCTGTAAATAAGCAGTATTAAGTGATGAATTTTTAATAAAAGCATTAATATAAAAAAAATTCCAAATATTGAAATCATATAATGTTATTAATAAATACACAAATGAAAACTGAACATTTTTCCCCACTTGAATCCAGCCTCCAGATTGTTATTGTTCAATCAACAGGGATTAAAGCAGACAAAGAGTGGTGCGGGCACATGGAGGCAGAGGGAGAGAGGGGACACAGTGTGCTAACAGCAGGACAGTGAGGGCTGAAAGTTCACTTACTTGCATGTGTGAAGGCACAGAAAGGGCCGACCAGGGCCACAAGGAGTAACAGCTGAGCTTTCATTGTGGCGAGAAAAAAAAAACCCTCTTCTCCTGTCTTCTCTCCACTCAAAACCTTCCGGGACTCCCTTGGGGGCAAAGAGCACGACACCGGAGACCTTCCACACACCGCCGAGCACACGCCAGACACACACCGACCGGCCTCTCCGGAGGGAAAAGGTGATGGACCAAAAAAGGTCAAGAATGGAAATAAAGTCTCTGGAGGAGGTTTGGGGACAGCAGCTGCCTGAGATCCTCTTAATTTGTGGAGGGTGAAGATGAACGGGCCGTGCCGGGGCTGGACGCTCTGGAGGGAGAAAAAGAGAGGTGGAGGGATGTGGAGAGGATAAGCGAAAAAAAGAGGAGCTCTGGCCACTTTGAGGAAGTGTAGCGAGAGGGAGAGAGAGGATTGGCACACTGCAGGAGAAAGAAAAGAGGGTGCGTGTGAGTGACTGAGAGGAGGAGGGGTGCTGGTACTGGTGGTGGTGGGCTGGGCGGGCTGAGGAGCCAGGGGCAGGTTGGGTAGGGAGGAGGGTGTCTGGATAGGGGCAGTAAGGTGGTTTAAGCCCTTGTGGTCCAGCCCCGTGCAAGACGTGCTCTCCCCCTTGGTGCACAGCCAGGCCAGCACTCCTGTTTGCAAACCCTGCATTATTAGCAGCATGCACGAGCAAACACACACTTGGAAATACAGATCAAATGACAGTTGACTTACTTATCAAGGAAAGACTGGATCTTTAGCAAGACGAGCGTTTTAAATGCTTTCTGAATGAATGGAGAGAGATGTAAACAGAGCTTTGAGTTGTCTTGAAAGATCCTTAATCACAAAGTTAAGAGCTGAGTACATAACAGAATAGAGCTCCACTATGTTACCTTTAGCATTCTTTAACAGTACTTAACTGTTAATAAAAGCAAGCACTGAATGAATCTAACACCTGTAATGCATCTGTATTGATCCTCTAAAACATCAATCTTGTTCTTTCAAGAAGCTTGCAGCGTACATCTGTGGCTGACAGACAGCACCAAGAGAGCTGCTTTTTAAACAGTTTGCCAATGAAAAGGCGCCATAAATACAGTTAGAACATTGTGTGACTTTCACACGGGCAAGCATGGGTGGTCTGTCCAGTTTACATGCGATAGAGGACAAACAAAGTGTTGCTTGGCACTAGGCTGACACCTGTTGGACAACAATCTATAGGTTATTTTATCAACCAAAACTGAACTTACTGTTAGTTTAGCTTTTACCTGAAAAAACTGATTTAAAATTTAAACATATTCCAAACAAGGAGCAGCCTGTTCGATTTAAAGTCATGTAAAGCTCAGAAATCTGTCTGGCATCCCTTAAAGTTTGTTTTTTATAAGACTGTTAATTCAAACATGCAAACAGCTGATGAAATAACAGCAGCAGATGTGGGGTTAGTGCAGTAAAAATGACATTTTAATAAACACTGAAACAGATTTTAACTGCTGAACCGCCATACACAGATTATTTATGACACACAAAATGCCAATGCCAGGATTTTTTTTTTTTTAAATCACTTATTTACAATATACTGAAGGTATGTACATAATGTGTCTCCTGAAGGACAAATAACAAAATACGGGTCTCCGTTTGCTCTTTCTGTTTTTTTTTTTTGTTTTTTTTTACCAGTCTTTGTTTTTCAAGGGCAAACAGAGGAGTTAACATACTGTTATTTACAAGGACAACAACACACAAACATACAAGATATATATATATATATATGCTGTTCACTGTAATACAGCATTTCATGGTAATAATAAAGAGTATTTTTCTTTTTTTTTTCTACAATGAGACCTTGTTTTGACCACCTGAACAATTACTGAGATCTTCTGAACCAAAAAGCACTTTAATGCCACCTTTCACTGTGTTAATACACAGAAATTCACTTGTTTCATATGCGTTTTTTGAGCTGTATGCTGAAGGAAATCAAAGAGGACTACACACACTAACTGTACACACAGACAAAATTAACATCACAGTGAAAAAAAATCTAAGTGTAGCATTTTGTTTAGTCTTTTCTCCTTTGCTGATCTGCTATTTATTTTAATTTATTTTATTTTTTTGAATCTCTTTTGAAACAAAGAAATATAAAGTTTCCTTTTATTTCTGTCATTCACTAGATGCTATCAAGCTTGGTGTTGTGCAAAAACTGCTCTTCTTGTCCTAAATGAGGCATCTTTAAATCACAACCAACCTTCCCTGCCTGCTCATAAATGATATGCACATTTTCCAAAATTATATCTCAGAAACTGATGTATTATGTCGACAAAGTCCAAGTCTGGCCAGTGTCTTGTTTTCAGTTTGATTAGCGGATGTTGTTTGAGTTACTGAGAAGCCTATTCCACAATATTTTGTATTACTTAGCTTATACAGCTGACAGATGATGATTTGAAACCTTTTGACCACAGTTATGGGACGCTTGCGGTTCGCCAACAGGATCTGAACACTAACAGCACCATACGACACACAGTTAACCTCACATATAGAGATGTAAATGAAAGAGATGTGATGATGAACGTTAATATTACACCCTGAGAACATGGCACAATGGACTGCAGCACACACATAGTTATGGTTAGAGCATTTCAGTGATAGAATAGACTGAAAAAGGATTAAAATTTGTGTCCAGTGTGACAGAACAAAGATCAGGAAAGAACAGTGCATAGATCTTTTTTTAAGCAGGTGAAACAAAACTGTGCCTGTTTGAACCAGCAGGTGGCGCTTCACTCAGCTCTGATTCAGGTGGATACACCATAATTTTCTTCTACGAAAATCATCCTTCTAACTGTTGTTATTGTTGTTAAGACCCACAGCCACACAGGTGCCCAGTAATAGAGTGAACAAAGAAATGTTACATGGAAGAAAGGATGAAATATTTGGACGTGTGTGAAAGAAAATGTGACTTTCTGCAGAGAGTTTGGAGAGGACACGTTTTCTGTTCATTTCAGTCACAGGTGGTGACATGTTGCAGACATTGGACACAAGTTGAAGCAGGAAACACATTTAAGAAAAGAAGAAAACAATTCACAGACGATTTGACGACACTTTGGCGACTTGTAACCCTGTTGGCACTGGGGGAGACAGCATGAGACA
The DNA here is from genome assembly GCF_022577435.1 of Embiotoca jacksoni. Taxonomy (NCBI): domain Eukaryota; kingdom Metazoa; phylum Chordata; class Actinopteri; family Embiotocidae; genus Embiotoca; species Embiotoca jacksoni. The sequence continues at coordinate 7,461,779 of NW_027185447.1, forward strand.
ATTAAGAGGGCTTCGGACGTCCTTTTGCTTTGGACGATGTGCGTTTACACGTCCAAGTCTATCCCGTTTCTATTTTTTTTTTTTTAAATGATTGTCTTTGAACTCATCAGCTTCTTGTATCAGAAAAAAAAGGCTAGCAAGATTAGAAAAGTTACTTCCCACGTGTTTTCTGTTGGATTGTCGTCGGTTTCTTCACAGGTGAAAGGAGCAGGTTGGCCAGTTCCATACCTCACGTCAGCATCATCACACATCATGTCCGTGTCTCCTTCTCGTTTCCAGTTCCTCCCTTCATCTCTCTGTTCGACTGCCGGCTCAGTTTAGACAATGGAGTCCCAGTCGAAGTCATCCTGGATGTCGTCAGCAGCGAGCATCCGTCTCACCTGAAAGTGTCCGGGTGGCAGCGCGTGTTGTTGCTGCTGCTGGCTCAGCTGGCTGTGATGACCTGAACATGAAAAAAGAAGAAGATACCGTTACACACGAGATACTCACTTCAATACTGCTCCTGTTTAACTGCTGAGACCTGAATTCTTTCTTTTAAACATGTGAGCAAGATAAAAAAAAAAAAACAGTTGGAACAGAAAAATAGGGTCTGAATTGCAGACTCTCTGACTCCCGATGTCAAGGGCGTGATCACGAAGTGCACAAATCTCAAGTCAAAAACAGCAATCCTGATGATCTTGTCAAACAATACACCCCGAATTCATTAAATTCCTGACCACATAAACTGGTATAAATAACAAGTGATTCTGATGTGGTGACTCGTGTTAGTGAGCCATCGTAACGACTCTATTGATATTATTATTTTAAAAAATTACGCCTCCGCCAACCAGTAAAGTTGTTATTTACATCCGTGTCTGACTCATATAATCTATGAAATGAAGACTTTGAAGGACTTTGACCAATAAAGCTGATTCTGATAGATTACACAGTTGTTGCCATGACAGCAGACAATACTTCAAATATGGATTTTGCTGCAAAGAAGCAACAAAAACATGGATGCTTCACACAAATCTTTAGCCCGACAGCACAGAAGATCTATACAATCAGCACATTTTAAGGTGTACATCCAAGATCAGTGTCACCAACTCAGTATCTGACCACATGTGAAATATGGTCATAATCTCTTCAATTCCTCGTTATGGCATTAAATAATGTCCAGAAAAGTATTTCTGCAGAACATTATGATGCTCGGAGGCAGTTCACCTTTTGGATATAAAATGTCATCACTTTATCACTTTCTACTATTAAGACTACTGTGTGAAATTGTATCATAATTAGTGGATTAAAGTTATGGTCACAAACGTGTTTTATGAGGTCACGGTGACCTTTGACCACAAAAATGTAATCAGTTTATCATTGAGGCAAAGTAAACGTTGGTGCCAAATTTGAAGAAGCTCCCTCCAGTTGTTTTTGGGATATCAGGACAAACTGTTGTCAATGCAGAGACTAAACATTATTATCGGTGCCACATGATGACGTGTTATCTTGATTGAAGTCTGGCATTGCCAAATGTCTCATATACAAATACCTGCATTGACACATATACCCTGCATCTCTCCAGGCTCCTCCTGACCTGTTAAGTGAGCGATGGAGGAGTCACCTGTCATTGTGGGAGCCGTGTTGCTCATGGGAGGCATGTGAGGATATCCTGGTGGGCCCATCAGAGAAGAGATACTCTGTCTCGAGTCCATGTACAAGTTCCCTGTGGGAGAGCAGACAAAAGGGCAATGACTAACTGTCAGATTAGTATCCCGACTTTCACACACGCATACTTGTCTTCGCGGAACACGAGCTGTTATCGAGCACACACACAATTTCTCTGCCATCTTATGGTAAGCCAGAGAAATCCAACAGAATCTACTGTCACTCAGTGGATTTCCCACTGAAGAAATATCCCCTCGTCTTCTTATCTTTACTTCAGATGCTGTGAAACTGACGACACCCATAATTCCCTTGTAAATATATAATGGTCTAACAATGGCACAGCGTAGAGAGACTGTAATTCAGCTTCAAGGCCTGAGCTTCAGCCTCCATCACTGCGAGCAAGTGCAGAGATGTCCCTGGGCAAGAAAGACTCACTAACGCATATTTCAAGAGTGGAAATTGAGTACAGAGGAGCATAAGCATTTTAATCTTTACATTTCATTTTCAAAGTTTTAGGGATAAATGCTGTATTTTTTTTATTCCACTACAACATTAATCTGACAGTCACAAGTGATAACAAAAAAACTGAACAACGAGGCTTTTGTTGGTAGAAATTTTTGTACCTCCTAAATTTTCAAATTCATGAAACTATGATATGACATGATATTCAGGAAATTGATCGAACTTGTAAACAGTCTTTTATTCTTCTTTGCTTCATTTCCTTTTTCCTTCTTTCATCGTTCGTCTTTTTCCCCTCCTTCCTTCCTTTTTTACATTCCTTCCAACATTTAATAGATCTAACTGATCTAAAATCATACAGTAAATCTCCTTACAACTAGAGATGGGATTTTCTTACCTATAGCAACTTGTATTTTTATTTCTGACATGTGAGAGGACTTGACCGCAAAAATAAATGCTGGACTTTTAATTTGATGGAGTGCTTCCTATTGTGGTGTTGATACTTTTACTTTGTTAAAAGCGATGCTAAGGAGCATCTAGAGTACTACCCTGTCGGGTGCGAGATGCATGCAATATAATGTGAGCAGTGTAAAAACGCTGCTCTGTGCACCGACCAGTGCTGATGTGTTGGTTATGTTGGTTGTGCGGCCCGTGCTGGTTGTGGTGGCTGGGCTTCGGGTGCATGGCCCCGTGCGGCTGAGCTGGGTGCTGCGGCGCCGACGGTGGTGGTGTCGGGTGTTGGACCTGAGGTTGTGGGTGGGTGGCGCCCTGCGGGGGGATGACCCCCGTGGCCGTGAAGAACTGGTTAATGGAGGAACACAGGTCGGCCATCTGGGCGGCATCCAGAGACCAGTTGTTGAGCTCGGCCTGCCGCATGCTCTCCTTGAGACCTGACAGAGAAAGCAGAGATGGACTGAGAGTTACTCACTGGAGATCGTATCAAGCTAATGTTCTCAATATGTGACATACTTTTCTTCTTAACTAGTTCAAAAAAGATTATTTTTGCAATATCACAGTCAAATTCTGACTTTTTAATACTTTTTGCACTGTTTGATATCTACCATGCTGAATGTCAAATGCTACAGTAAATTACAAGTTGTCATTTTCTGTGTCTGTACTACATCTACAATGTAGACATGTAGATGCTGTAAATCACTTTATTAACTTGACACACTTGTTTCATCATGATCTTAATTAATATAAATGAATGTTCCTTGGATAAAAAGAAGATTATAAGAGGATAAAAATGTGATGAAAAAACAGGCCACCATGATCACTTGTTAAAAGTAGAAAACAAAGTGTGCATGTAATATATCTACAATATAACCGACCAATACAGAATTTTGTGGGGCTGATGCCAATACCAATATTAGGAAGTAAAAAAATTCCAATACTGATATGTTGGCAGACATATAGTTATCAAAAACTTGTGACGAAGATATATAATGGAGGTGGGATATTTTACTATTTAACGATGTCCAAAATGGAATCAGTGCATTGAAAAAGTGAACTTCACTGGGAATGTAAAATATTATAAATAACTAATAAATAACTATAAATTTAAAAGAAACACAAGTAGAACAATATCTAATTTACTGCAAATACCATTTTTGCATAATGTTCTGGAAAAAAACATTTCATATCCGACAACATATATGATGATAATGATATATCTGTGATAGACCAATATCATCGGTGAGGCTCTAATAATCTATATTTCAGTCAGACAACTCTCGTTTTAAATGTTTATTGTAAGAGCAGAACAAAGTTCGGTGTCTTGGTTCCGGACTCATCAGTCCATACAGATGGGTTTACACAGAGATTGGTGATAAGAAAACATCTGAAACCCCCCCGTGGTGCGTTGGTGGTGCGTTGGTGGTGTGTTGGTGGTGGGTTGGTGGTGGGTTGGTGGTGCGTTGGTGGTGGGTTGGTGGTGGGTTGAGCGAACAGGCAGCAGAACTAACGCAGGGCACCGGTGTCGTTGACAGGGCAGAAAGTGTTGGACTGGAAATTTCCCAGCCGCAATAAACCGCCAAATTTGGAGGGTGTGTATGTCAGATGATGACATGCGTTGCTTCATACAGTATATATATGTTTTCATTTAACAGCAACACTTGTGGATCTTGTTTAGTGAATGAGTTTCAGTGTTGTTCCATTTATCTTGTATTTATAGTGGTGAGTGACAATTCCTTAAAAAGTAGGCAGTCTTTACAACTCTTAAATGAGTATTGTCAGACAAATCCAGGACTTAAAAAAAAAACAAAAAAAACTCAACATCGGCCAAACAGAAGTTTAACAAATTAAAAGTGAATTATCTATCATGCATCATTATGTAGTAAAAGAATCCCACTATGGTTTACTGTCACTATTGTTCCAGCCTAATTAGAAACCACTGAGCATCGCTCCCCTGACAACATGCCTGTTCCCATTTAACGTGATGTGGAACGAGACGCTGAACCTAAAACACCCACTGTTGGTGTTTACCTCTTCCAAAAAAGACACACCCAAGCTTCTATTCATCACACCGCTGTCTGATATTTCCCTCAAATCTCATTTACGCGGCTTGTGTTTGGCGGTGAAGGAGACAAGCGGGTCGGCCCCTGCTCTTTGGAGGCGAGCCAGCGACTGTGGAGGATGGCATTACGGCGGTGTGAGGGAGGTCAAGCGTCTCGGGAGGAGAGAGGGAGACAGCAGCAGCCTGTGTGTTATAGGACCAGCCGTCGTCATCAATTGTGTGCGGATGTTGCCGGCTTTGTGCGCTGACCGTGATAAGAGGCTGTTACTGAGCTGGGACCTAATTGGATTATTCACATCATACAATTGGGAGGAGGCGAGACAGCCTGTGTGTGTGTGTGTGTGTGTGTGTGTGTGTGTGTGTGTGAGAGAGAGAGAGAGCGAGAGAGCGAGCGAGAGAATGTGAGAGAGAGAGAGAGAGAGAGAGAGAGAGAGAGAGAGAGAGAGAGAGAGAGTGGCAACCTCGCCATGCAGGATAATGACTTTTATTAGGCCACTACTATTACAACACTGGATATTATAATATTTTGCCTCAGGGTCGAGTGTAGATGAAGGCGCAGGGAGAATCATAATGGTTTAATCAAAGTAACTGATCGGCATCATAATCAATTTTCTCTGTGTTGAAGCAGGCAGCGAAGACAGCTTTATCAATGTTTATTTTAGATGTTCACACTGATGGCACCAGGACTCTTTGTGTGTGTGTGTGTGTGTGTGTGTGTGTGTGTGAGAGTGTGTGTTACCTTGAAACGGAGAGAGGTCTACGTCAGCCCAGTTGTAGCTGGTAGCAATGCGGCAGCTCTCCTTCAGCCAGTCCAGGTTGGGGTACCAGTCAGTTGACACGCCTGACACATCACACACACACACACACACACACACACACACACACCACTTTAAATAAATATTTACGAACTTTACTAAGGATAATCGATAATGTCACACCATATACGAGTTAATTCTGTTTTATCCTCGAGCACTGAATTTTGGCAACAATGGAATAGATCTACATACTGACACAAAAATCTCCCAGAATACAGCGACAACAGGACATCTACAAATTTAATTTCGAGAATCCACCTTTACTGCTCACAGCCTTTCAACAGTAAATGACTCACACTGCCTCATATTTCTGTATGTGAGGGAGGATCAAAGGCATTAATGGCAGTAATTCTGAGATTCTGAGACACCATTTCTGTGATAATGTTAAAATGAGGCACTGAAAGTGATTTTTTTATTTGAATTCATTTCATGTGTATATCTATTTGGTTTTGTTGGACTTAGTGTGTGTGGGTTTTACATTTTTGGGGGGCTTCTTTGTTTGTTTTCAAAGTCATGACTTCTGAAGGGATGTTGTATTTCTTAACCCAAGAAATCTGTTTTGTACTTCTCTCACTAGGCCGACCAGTGTCAAAAACATAATGAAAATACAATTAAATAATCAAATAAAAAATAGGTCGGATAAAGTGATTCTTTTTTTATCAATCATTAAATCATTTGGTCTGTATACTGTTGGAAAATAAAGAATTCATTTGATTACTTCAAAACTGTTTATTCATTCCAAAACTTTCATTGATAAAAAACTGGGAAAAGCAGAAAATTCTCACATTTGAGGAACTTCATCATTAACAACATTGTTGAGGATTGATTTCTGTTAATTAACTAACTGTTTCAGCACTAAAATGAATAGCAGAGTAACAATAACACATCAGCACAGCAATGCTGAACTGATTCATATCAAAAAGAAGTGAAATTTGTCTCAAACTTCTGCAAACAACCACAAGGTGGTATGAGTTCACAGAATATTCCAGCCACAGCTTTGCTGGAGGAAAAAAAAGATGCTTTTCACCGCCTTCACCACCACAAACTCAACAATACATTCTCAGGCCGAGGATCAAAGACAGAGCGGTTGCTTTCATTCATCCTCAGCTTGGTTGAGGGGAATACCAACCTCGATAAATAATGTCTGAACAGTGTTTTTCGCTGGCCTGAGAGCTCTGTTGCAGAGACACAGAGGAGAAGAAAAAAGAGACTGGGAATATGAGCAGGAAAAGCTTTGGAGATGCCGGTTTGTATCAGCCCGGCCTCGTATTATCAAATGCTCTGGGACCTTATGGAGAGAGGAATATAATATAGATGCAATGAGTTTGTACAAAGACCAGCATGCTCTGATGTGTTAGGTGAATTGCATTTATAGCAGTGTGTCCTTGGGAGTGATGAGATGTAGAATCCTTGTTAGGTGCTATATTGCCTCGGTAGATAATATATAGGAACGTGTACCATACACACCGTGTGTGTTCTTTTCACCAGAATCCGTGAAAAAGGAATGCATATTAGGAAAACGGTTTATATTGAGTTTTGACACCTCCAAGGTAAAAGTGCTCGTCTTAGGAATCAGAATCAGAATCACCTTTATTGGCCAGGTATATTTACACAGACAAGGAATTTGACTCCGGCTGTAGATTCATATGATGGCGCCAGAGTGAGAACAACAGTCTGCTGTTTCTGTATTCACATTAGACTAATTGAATTGTATTCTAACCATGCTGTTTTTATTGTTGTAGATATCTGAAGCAGTTAAAACCAGATTTTTAAATTAACGGTATGAGCGTTAATACTGGACTTTTCTTTTTCATTTAACTGTCCGTTCATTGTAATTACAACTAGGAGACTAAGATTACTGGTTTTCCTACTTTGTTGCTTGTATTTACACTTTTTACAATATATAATAATAAATAATAGCCAGTCACCAGTCCAAACTCAGAGAAAGGGAATAATTTCTTATTAATACGGCTGAAAGATTTCAAACTTGTGTCTGTAACAACATCCTTAAGCAGGGCTTTAAAAGTGTAACACCGTGGGTGATATACAGATAACAATATAATAACTACACTCCTCCCAAACCTTCAAATATACTCTGTTGTCAAAAAAATAATGTTAATGGAACATGAAAAAAAAGTTAATGTTAATAGATTTTTTTTCACTCCTATTAATATTTGCATCTATTTGGGGGAAAGTCATTATCATTAAGTTTTGGAAATGCAGTTTCCATGAACTACAATTTGAGCCCCATTTATTTTTTCTAGCATGTATTTCTTTACATTTTGGCAAACTGCCACTGCTAAATATGCCATGCTAACTATCGGGCAGTTCCTGTTTGCAGTGTACACGAGCATGTGCAACTATTGCTGGGTACTGAAGAAAACTGAAATATAAGAAGTGACTTTTTTCTGGGTTTTTTTAGCAGATTTTTTGATATTTATTAAAACTAAGTATGTGCCTAAGTGTTCAAATTTGACTTGGCTATGACTTGAAGGAAATAGTGTAAATTAAGGAAAATGGTTTTAAAGAACATGAATTGCCTTTCACCTCACACAGTATCTCTGTCCTCTGTCTGACAGTATTGTGAAATAATTCCCAAATTGCTAACATTCTGAAAATGTTCAAGTACAACCCTAATGCACTGAATGTACCTTGGCACAAGGTTTTCATTTAATTTAAATTAGACAATCCCAGTGTCAAAGTCGCAGTCTACCTGTTGCTTTTAGATTATTAATTTAAAGGAAATTGGTATGCATTACTGTCTGCCAGTGTTTTTTCAAATGCGTTGTACCAGCAGGTGACAACTAAGGTCAGAAATGTTACAATCTTTCACATACTATAGAGGCCCTGTGACTACAAACTGGAAAGATACAGTAGTACCTGGCAGCTGTGGTCTCACCTGTTGTGGCGCAGCTCTGTACGGTGTGACTCTGGTGGGACAGAGTCGGGTGCTGCTGGGAATGACCAGAGTGCTGTTGGTGCTGACCGTGCTGACCGTGCGCCTGGTGCTGACTGTGGGTGGAGTGAGGGGAGAGGTGAGGGTGGTGAGGGTGGTGCGACGTCTGGCTGTGGTTGCGTTGGTGGTGGTGGCCGCCGCTGCTTCCAGCACCAGGGGAGTGCTGGTAGGAGCAGGCGGTTCGGGCCTGCTGATTGGAGTCGCCGGGCATACTCATCAAACCTGCAGAGAAGAACAACACGAAAGTGGAAGAGGACAAAAAACAAGAAATCAAAAAAATAAACGATGAGCCTATCCCGGCTCACCCTGGACAGCTCGCCAGTCCATCGCAGGGCCAACACACAGAGACAGAACATTCACGCGCTCATTCACCCCTGAGGACCATTTTTGTAGAATCGCCAATTAACCTGACATGCATGTCTTTTAGATGGTGGGAGGAAGCCGGAGTGCCCGGAGAGAACCCACACAGGCACAGGGAGAACCTGCAAATTCCACACAGAAAGGACCAGGCCCGGAATAAAACCCACAACCTTTTTACAGTGGAACGACAGTGCTAACCACTGCATCGCCCTCATGTTGTTTCAACCATCCAAGCTTTTATTTTTTCATATATACACCCTCTCATTTACCAAATTTAAACATTAAATCAACTAAATAAGAAACTGATCATGGATTTATGACCTGTGCTCTGGCACGCCGTTCTATGACATCACGTCTGCAACACCGTTTTGCTGCACCCTCTGCAACGGCTTCATACCCAATCGGGAACGTTTCAGAAGCAAAGCGTTTTGCCTGCCTGATTATGTTGACTTGCTTTGCACCTCTTTACATTGATTGTTGAGCCTGTGGTACGGGTAATTAGGCCACAGTTAAATGGTTTATTTTCATTGTTGTTGTTTTTTTGTGTTCATTGTTATTTCCTGCTTGTTGTGCTGTGGCCTACAAATAAAGTTTTGAGGCGCTTTTAAAAACTTTAATCACAAGCATCGTCTAGAACGGACGCTCTGGTGGTAGCGTCGAAGCCCAAACGCGACGCAGATGGTTCCGGTGGAACCCAGGGGTAAGACTGATATTTTTTATGGTTCTGGTTCCATGGAGTCATAAATCTCTGACATTCAAGTATTTGTAAGAGGTTTACAATTCTTTTTAGAATCACTTTGAGAAGATGACTTTTCAGAGATAAAGATAAACACTGGGTGCATGCTGCATACATACAATAAGTAGCCCTAAAGATTGTGAAGAGTTCAAGCCTGTGGCTTGTTGCTAGTTATAAAAATCTCCCACATCAACTTATGGATTTCATGTTTTGTGTCTGTCACACAGCAGAGGACTCTTGTGAAATGCAGTTTCTATCATGCACAGGTTGCCCCGAGAGTGTGTTTTATCTTCTCTACTGTTCATCACGGATACTGACAGCTGCAGAAACTTTTAAGTTGGCAGCTACCTCGTTAAATTTTCAGATGATGTTGCATTGTTGTCTTTTCTTTAGGTATTGAACTGGACCTTGGTTGTCCTCTTCCTGTTTGTGTGAGTAGCAGAATGACATTTTATTTTCCTTAAATGTTAATGTAAGTTGAGTTAAATGTGTTAAGAATCAGGTGGAATGTTAACAGATGATCATTGAGCAGACCATCAGATATCTTCTTCAAAAACTTTATTCCTTTCTGTCAGGGCATTTATTCTTAAATCTGTCATATCAGTATTTAGTCAGGAGTCTTTTTCCCTCCTCTTTTAGCTTTAGTTTCCCTGCTTATCACTAAAAGACAGGTTCAACCTGAGCACTGGTGTTAAGATCTCTTCAGTTAATTTTTGTGACCATCAAATCCTCGAGAAATCAATGAGTCCAAGCACATCTGAGTGATTCAATGTTCAGTGCTGCCACCGGGGATTTGTTACACTTATCCGTGTATGAAGGTGTTTTTTTATCCAGTTCCTTCACTATCTCTGCTGTGTGTCTGTTTAAAGCTTTCTGAAAATGTTTCATATTGTTTTATCTGCGTTTACGCTTTGATGGACATCCATGCAGTTTTTAATTACATTTTTAACATGACTGTGTTTTGTATGGGAGTTATTATTTCTAACAGGGATGAATAAAGCTGTTCTGAACAGTATTGAAAAATTACCCTTTTCTATAGGTCTTTATGATTTGAAAATGGTTTTCATGCCTGCCTTTCCAAGTTGATCCAACTAAATGATTTATCAATTTAAAGTTCTTTTTTCTGTCTCATTCTGAAATGTAAATTGTCATTGAGACGCCACCTGAGTCAGTGACAGTGTGGTGTGTGGTCTTGGACTCGTTCTGGTTTTTCAAAGGAGATGATAAGCTCTGCTGTCTGTGTGACTCACTCTGACTCTGATTCTCAAATACAATGACTACTGACACTGTTTCCGGCTAAGCCTCACACTTAAGAGACCCTCTCAAGCACCTGCTAAATCCATTTTCCTCCTCATTTTCCTTCTAGGTCTCGGAGTTGCATCTAGTCTTTTTTATTTTTAGCGAGTATTCTCATGGTCTTTTTTTCTGCGTGTGCACCCCTGACCACCAATTGAAGGGGACTTTGTCAGAGGGTGTATCCAGGCAGCAGTTGCGGAGCTCACCAGAGCGCATCAGTCTCTTCTTTTACAGATAATTCGTGGATGCGTGCGTGTGTGTGTTTGAGAGAGGGAAGGTGATATGGGGGTGGTGCGATGGAGGGGGGTCCAAGAGGGAGGAGGCCCAGTGATCTGAAAGGAAGCAATTAGCGAGATGCTTCACAAACTTTAGAACCAATCTAATTAGCTGCTATCAAAGCTGCAGACGCCTTTGCTCTGCTCGACTACAGATGTGTTTGTGAGGCTTTTTTTCCTCCTTCTGTTGAATTCTTATTCTTAATTGCCTTTACTCATTTGACTGAGCGAGCCGTAAAATGCAGATATGCGGAACAACAGATTGTTTGTTTATTAAAATACAATAGAGTAGGAGAAGTGTGTGGCGGAGGTTAATAGTGGGATGCTTGCTATGAAAGCAATGTTAAATTGTTTGAAGTGCAAGGGAGCTTAAGCTTGTCAGTTAATTATGAGCATGAATCCGAACATGGAGGTTTACAATTGTTTATTTCCCGCGAACACACGAGTTATTGTAGCTGTTGGATACATAAACACTCATCCATATACAAAATGAGGGCAGACACCCACCTTGCTGCGAGAAGGACTGCTCGAAGACGCACTTGTAAAGGCTGCGGAAAGATGCGCTAAGGTCCTCGAAGTCAGAGAAACAGAGCTGCTTGTCCCGCGACTCCGGGACAGGTAGACCGTACTGCGGGTGTGGGGGAGGAGGAGGGGGCGGCGGAGGCTGGGCGGGCTGCTGGAGGCTCAGGGACTGGGACGAAGGCTCCGAGTGGCTGCTCACCTTCGAGACAGGCGGAGAGGAGAAACAGACAGACTGTGAGAAGGACAATGGGAGACACAGAGAAAAGATCAGTGAATGCATTGGATTCAGAAAAAAAACTGATCAAATGCTGAATTTACACTGCAGCTGAAAGACTGAGGTCAGATGTCGGCCAACTGAGGTGATGGTGCAGCACTACTGATGCAGTTGAAAAAAACATGAGGTCTTCCAAAAAAACTCAATGCGTGTTGATCCTATACTGCATGTCCAACTGCACACATGTCTGTGAGCGCTGGGAGATGAGTGTTCAATCATGGGGACATTTTGATCATTTATTGTAATAATAATACACATTTTAGCATGGCGGTAAATGTGATTATGTGATGTTTTGGAACATACCTCTGCAAGCTTGTCCCTGAGCCCACAAGCCCCACAACAGACACAGAGATACATAACATTTGATGAACATAAATATTAAGCATACTAAATACATGAGACACGCAAACAGGGTAATACAGGAGGAGACGAGAGAAGTGGAAGGAGTTGAAAGTAGTAAGCAGGGGTCTAGCAGATGGGTTTTAGGATTTTTCGTGTTTGTAAATGTATATATGGACTGCCTGGCCTTAAAGAAAGAACCAGGACATCTACAGGAGATGAGATGGCACGTAAAACATGTGACCGTAACAATTTCTGGGCTGCCTGAATTACAGTCATGCTCACTTACAAGATAAATCATGTTAATTCGTATTGTAAAGAAACCGCTCGAGAGTTCAGAATTTTGTTCTGAATGTGACACAGAATCAATCTGAACAGAAGCACTTTTAGACTGTCTGGACTATGCATGCAATGTACATTTTAATCCTGAGATGAATTTTGTTGAAATTATCTCAATTTGTTTGTGTTGCCACTGACGCAAAGTTAAGATTCTGTCATTCAACTCGTTGGCACATCATGTTCGGTCACAATGTAAGCACCTTGGGGCTGAGCCAGGGTTATCATGAAGCATCAAACTATTTAAAAGTGGAAAAAAGAAATACGTCCAACTTCTCCACGAGAGGAAAATATGAGCAACATGGCCTGGTTGGCCCAGAGGAGTGGGCCACTAGCTGTCAGTCAACACACAAACAAAGTCCTTACCTCACTGTCTGGACGTTGGTTTTTAGTAGCTGAATCTAAATGGACAAACCAGAATTTCAGTGGAGGGAGCTTCATTGTAAAATAGATAGAAAAGTAGAATTCAATAGTAATCACATGGTATTTTAAAGAAATAAATTATAGTTCAACTGTGCCTTTCAAACTCATTCCTTATATTAATTAGTTACAAATCATTTTTTAATAATTCAGCCATTCAGTATGACGATCCCACCAAATTAAATTTCACACAATAAAAATAAAATCTTTGCTGCCACTCATTTCTTTTTAAAGAAACATACAAAAACAAAATACAGCTCTTCAGATTTCTGCCTCATATTGTGAAAGCAGCCTGTCTTCCTCCACCCTCAATCATCTCATCCCAGCTGTCATCTTCCTCACCATCCACCCAGTGAACGCAAGCAATTCACTGTGATCACTGCGCCTCCGCCAATAGAAGCCAACTTACCATGACACATCACCCACACATCTACCTCCACCTATTAGTGGCAGCCTTGCCATAAACCCTCTTGGTGTCTGCAAGATCTCTGCCAGCGATGCCACCAGTAATCACCGTCACTCAGGAAGGGTATCACCTGCGCCAGGTAATGAGTCAGAACTAACCCTGATCCCACTGGACTCAACCACAGATGAGGTCTTAAAAGATGGAGGAGGAGGGGATGCGGGGAGGAGGAAAACAAAAGATGGCCTCTAGAAATTAGAGGTTAACGAGATGAGATTGCACTGACCTTTGCTAATGCAGGTGGGAGGTGAGCGGGGGAAAAGTGATTGATGGTAAAAAGGTGAGCAGCTGTTACAAGGGAGCAATAATGAAGACTTGGGATTTTTCAGCGCTCTTGTAATCTTGGACCAAATGTTATTGAGCAGAGACTGGCCGTTTAAAGGGACAGACATGAACACTTTGACAAAAATACCAAATGCAAAACAGGTCTATCTAAAGTTCCCATATTTAGAAAGGAACTTTAATGACCATGATGAATAAATAAAGCTTTTGTAGCAGCATGAAGTAAAAGGGATGGAGAGAATACAACAGACTGAAAAAAAAGATATAAAAGGGAAAATCGCAAAATGTCAAGTAGCTTCTTGCTCTCACTGGTTTATCCCATGAGGGCATGAATATAGATATAAATGACTGAGGCTGACACAACAGGAAAGCTGCTGGGCTGTAGTGCATGAGAGCAGGAATGTTCAGAGGAACTGTGTTTCTCGTGTACAAATCTAGGTTTTGGCCTGATGGCGGCACTACAGGAAAGGTCATGGGGACTCCCAACACATTTGGATTTAACCTCCCTCAATTCAACACTACAAGTGAAACCTTTCACACCGTTTACAAGTTGTCATAAAGCAGCTGTTATCAGTTAGTTTTCTGATTTCAGTGTATTAAGTTTTAGCGATTGTTGCAGCTGCTGTTGCAGCAGTGTTTTCTGCATCTGATGACCCTGTGATAAACTCCTTCTATTAAGTGTTTTGCTCTAAATGTAAATCGCTAAGCACGGGATGGTTGATGTCCTGACAGATGGGCTGTCTGATCTAGCCCGTCCTTCATAAAAAGGAAACTTATAATCATCTCTCTCTGTCTCACCCACACCCACCCCCCGCCTACTCCCCCGCCCGTGTCGCAGTTAGTCGCACAATGTCGCAGTTAGTGTGAGTAGGGTGGCCACAGTTTCCCTCCTTTAGACGTAACAATAACAGTCTCAGGGTCAGTTTATTGCCTGTCAGAGCTGGTTGGTGAGATGTGCTGTTGTTGGACATCAAAAACCTGATCCAATCAGAGCTGAAGTGAAAAGCCAGACAGGATGGTAGTGGGATGGTGTTTGTGATATATCATTCAAATATGGGGATAACTAACAGAGATAGTTTAGATAGTCTCTCCTGGAAGATACTCATATTGTTGATATTGGATGTATACACAAATAGCCATAAATAGTTATGTAACAAATGAAAAAAAAAAATGAGAGAGAAGTGCAGTCCTTGGCTCCTCTCTCACCTCCGCACAGCTGGCCAAACACAGGATTGTCGTGTTGGAAAGTTACATAGATGGTGGAGCACAGACACCCCTTATCTGAAGTCAGACAGGTATAGGAGGGTGGGAGGCAGGTTTCTGAAGCTTTTCGAGCATCAGACACGCAGCTCAGGTGGAATATAAAATCTTCTTCAACACACACACAAGCCATTTTCTTTGAAGGGTACAAGCACAGCACATAATCAGTGTTTAATTACTGGCTGATGTAATTATCTGCTTTAAATTGTATACAATTTGGCCTCTTTGTTTTAAATCTGTTAATACCGGAGTGATCGGATCATTTAGACGCATCCAAGACGATAAAGATTAATTTGTTTCCTGTCGTTTTATTTTTGCATGACAGAAGTGAGCCTGTATCAAAGCACACCAGCATTTCCCACAGGTTTAGAATTAATTTTGTGGTGTTCGACCCTCAGGGTTGTGAGGGGCTGCAAACAGTATTGACAGTCTGCAGCAAAACAAAATTCAATTCGAAAGCTAAATAATCAGCGCATATGAATATGACGTTCAACAACAAGCAGCAGAGTTTTCAATCAATCTGCACTTGCAGCTGCATTTCCATTTTTTTTTAAAGGAAGAAATGATAAACAAAAGTCAGTCTGGATGGCGTCAGTTTGACTTATTTGAGCCCAAATACATTTTCCATATAGGAAGCACTGACTACAAGTGCATATTTGATTTTGTTTGTCTATGCATGTGGAAAAAAAACAACAACAGTGAAATAATGTTTTTTTTTAAATGATTAACTATCATCAAAATTGAGTAATTAAGCACAATTGGAATTTAGGGTTTTTCTGTTCATGCAATCTGCTTAACTCTACTGATACAGAATAATTCATATGTCATCTCAGCAAAATAAATGTGCTCCGCTGAAGACCACTGAAAATATATTTGGCTGCAAAGTCTGAACATCGAAAACAAAATGAGAGTTTCAGCAGTGTACTGTAGATGCAGCGTACATGTCGTTAGCTGGTTACCACCTCCTCAGTCTGCTGAGGGTGCAGCAGACACCTTCTGTGCAGAATGAGAGTCTGGACCGGTGACTGAATCATCCAGATTGTGTCAGAATCAAGTGAAGGAGGAACATGTACAAAAAAAAAAAAAAAAAAAAAAAAAAAAAAAAAAAAAAAATTGTTTAAATGCTGGTAGTTTCAAATTTGCCAGTTAAAGATGAACAAAACAGCAGAAAAGTGCTTCTGCTGAAATGTTCATAAATAAAAGGTCTGTAGCAGCTTCAGGTCAGCTGCTGTCCTTGTGCAAAATAGACACAAGACAAGGGACTTTCTCCAAGTCGCACATTAGAGATAAAGAAGAGGTCTTACTGGTGTGTAGCTGTGCACGTTGCTGCCGCTGCTGACGGCGGTGTTCAGGTTGTTGAGGTTGACGGATGCCAAACTCGGCTCTGAAAGACTGTTGCTCAGGCTGCCGCCGAGACTTCCAGGACTCTCGCTGCCTTCTGCCTCTGGGTTGTACAGTGCTACCTACACACACGCACGCACACACATGATTCATGTTAACAGTGACAGTAACTATGACTATACAGGGCCAACATTTTTAGGCAATAAACTTTATAAACTCCTTCAGAGGCAGTGATTCATAATTTTATTGTCCCTCAATGCCTCTTTTATTACTTCTTTTTACCAATTCATTTTCAGTATGAAGCGAACACTGCCCACCTCAAGAAGTTACCCATGCACCATTAACTTACGGGACAAATCATGAGGAAATATGCAAATTAAAAAGCACGTCTATGCTAATTAATCCCGCTGCTACAAAAAGGAGGCACAGATGTTTTCTTTTTTCCCTTAAACTTGTTGATTTTGATTATATGTCCTGATCCAGACCACACCTGGTAACTCCAGAAATGACTTTGGCACCGATAAAGACAGAAGTTTGGCTTCAGAGGAGCTACGCTGTATAATGTCTTGCAGTGGAAGATCACAAAGCATTTTAAAGCAATGCCGCAGGATTATGTTGAATCATGTTTCTCTTGTTATATTTGACTGTCAGTACTTGTGAAGCGGCGTGCCAGCGTTAGCTCCAGGCTACATTTAATTGTATAGACAAATGTGAAAATATAGCCTTCGGGTGAGACAACACTAAAGGCTCTCTGGGGCAGTGCTCTACCCTGTAGAAGATCTCGTAGTGGAGAAAAAAATAAGTGTTTTTGAGTGGTGATAATCCTGAATATTTTCTGTTTTGATGGATTTGATCAAATCTGCAGTGAGTGAAATGTGCCACTGTAGGAAAAAGAACATTTGTATATGTTCACGTGATATTTGTGGTTTACATCTATCCATACGAAAACAACAGAAGGACTAATAATGACTGGTTTTAGGAAGGTTTCAAGTTTGTATGTTGTTTTTTTAGACTTCACAGGGCTTAAAGGGCCACCAATTTATGTAAAAACATTACAATACCTGAATGTGGAGATGACTGTAATCTTTCTCAAGTAAAATATTTTCTGTTATCATAATTTCCGAGTATCAAATTATAGGAATGTATTTTTCACCAACTCAGACATCATTTAATGCAAACAGAATCTCAGTGAGAAAACGTGTTACAGAAGATGCTCTGACGCACTGCTGTGCCTGCAGGACACCACCTGTCTGGATGTGGGTGGATATCATTGACGTTGGCATCAGCATCATTATCATCAAAGTCTTCCTCTCCCTGCTCTGAATCATTGTTTCAAAAATGTATAGTGGTGTCTAAGACGAGTCAGGTTTTAGTCCTTCCAGGAGGAACACAGAATGAATGCACACTGACAGGTTTAAGGTTTCCTGTTGTCTCTCTCCACCTGCTGCCTGTGTGACACACCGAACTGTCCGAAAGATGCTGCAACAGTAAACACTTGACGATCAACATCAAGCTGGCTGCTAATGAAGCTCGCCTCCTACTATCAAGTATTTAATAAAACTGGAGAAACTTTTACAGTGCAGCTTAATTATGTCATTGACGACACTGTTAAAACTAGGATGGTGCAAAATGTGTTGGTGTGACAGTGTCTGTTTTCAGGATGGTTAACTTCACCTGCTGTACTCAAGTGTCGAGTGCTTCTTTTCTCCATGCAAAGGTCTAAAACCAAAATACATTACATTTACAATGATATGAAATGCAGTTTGTTTTTACATTTAAAGGACATTTCTGCTGACAAATTAGTAATAAAAATTAAAGGTCTACTATGTAGGATTTCATGGGTTCTATTGGCAGAAGTGAAACATAATACTCATAATTATGTTTGTATTTGCTTAAAACTAAGAATCTTTGTGTTTTCCTCTCCTTATAATGAACTCTTTATATCTACATAGGAAGCAGGTCCTTCTCCAGGGAGTGTACACTGTTGTACCGCCATGTTTCTACAGCAGCCCAGAAGGGACAAACCCAACACTGGCTCTAAAGACGGCATTTGGCGTTTTCTTAAAATTTTGAGGCCACAGTGGATTCTCCTAAGTGCTTGGAAGAGGGGCGGTAAGGTGAGGAATATTCATCTATTTGCAATGTGGAGACTTACCACCAGATATCACTAAATCCTACACACCGCTCCTGTAAGTGAGGCTACATAATGCTAGCAGGAAAAATATAACCACCAAATTTCTAAAGTGTTAAAAAACTATGATCGAAGTGTTTGATTCTGGCAAATATGAGCCAAAATCTATTTAAAGTGAAGAATGAAAAACTGTGATAAGCTGTTAAATCCAGACCTTCACATCACATCCAGAGCAAACAGGCTCTATGTGAGCTGCTGTGGGACAAATTTTCTCTTTTGTCGGGGTCAGACAAAGGGGTCACTTACCACATTGTGTGTGTGTGTGGAGGGGGGGGGGGTCTATCTCTCTGTCTGTGTGTGTGTGTGTGTGTGTGTGTGTGTGTGTGTGTGTGTGTGTGTGTGTGTGTGTGTGTGTGTGTGTGTGAGAGATCAGACAGACGTCACAGGTCCCACTCACCCTCTGACCCTCGTATAGACAGTTACACCCAGTTTAGCTTTTATGGCAGAGTGTGTACGTGTGTGTACGTGTGTGTACGTGTGTGTACGTGTGTGTGTGCATTGAAGTTGCATAAGGTTGTGTGTTGAAAGTGAAGACTTAAGGCTATAGCAGTCCCAGACTCTGATGGTGAAAGAGAAAAACTGAGACTCTTTCAGCTGCACTTTTCAGTTGAATATGTCTTACATCCAGCCGGTATTAATTATAACCGTGACAGAGTTCAACACATTCTTCTCAGCAACAAACACAAATGATCTTCTTGACTTATTCATTTGTCAAAAACATAATTACACATCATCAAAAAAAATCAATATTCATTAGACTCTCACCAAGTTGCAAACTTTATCTAATATTGAAACCGTCTGTGGCTCCTGAAGTAAACTACGACGAGCACATAGCGACGTCACAGATATACAGATATAACGTATATAAAAGTCAACCGCTCATGGCTCACTGACAGCCTTGTCTACAGAACTATTCATGGAGTTGTGCTCCTGTTGATAGAAATGTCCCTCTTTTGACCCCTTTATACACCAAACTTCAGACTCACAGTCATCCACAAACCTTTCAAAATGATTTTGTTTGAGAACCAGCCAGGTAGATAATATTTCTGTAACCACCACAGTGAGCTTACATAAACTCCTGTCAATATAATCAGCAGTGACAATTAACTTGTCCACATGGTATATCATTTTATATGTATTGGCTGTCCTGTTAGATAGCTCCCCTTTTGTTTAATTTTCCATTTGGGAGGTAAACGCATCCCAAAATGACAATTTGACCAGGAAATGTTGAACAAGCGGTCGTGTTCGACTTCGCTAAATTACATGTACTTTGTGACTTAATTTCTGTTTAACTATAAGTTGTACCTTTAAATTTAATTGATTTTTTTTTTTTTTTAGCTCAAAGTCACTACTTGAAAGGTCAGTTATGGCTGCTGCACAGCACTCTGCGTTTTCCCCACCTCAGTAGCTCAAATACAAGCAGGTTGGGAATTACCTTTCCATCCCGCACCATTACTAAATTGATTATTAGAAAATAAGAAGCAGTTGGAGATACATGTCAGGTGGAATAAATGTCTTTCAACTGAAATGTTGTTCTATTTTGGATTATAACACATGACAAATTATTTCTCTTGCACTCTGGGATCTTTCTTACTGGTGTCCTACCTTGTTGGTTACAGAATTAATGGCCAGAGTGGGGGACGCCCCTCCTGACATGATGCAGTCCATCCTCAGAGACTCTGACTCCAGGCTGTAAGGAGTCGATGCCTGCAAGGAGAACAGAGCAGGGGTGTGAGAGGGAGGATCTACAGATCAAAAAAACATATGCATATATGATGTCACTTATTGTAAAAAATAATGCTGCTTTAGCTCAGGGTCCTGGTATTAGTCAGACACTTGAACACAACAGAGCTATTGTTAATGTTATTAGTAACACCTGTACTTCCCTTACTGTGGCAAGTCAAAAAGTCTGCAGTGAAAAAGGCCTGTGATGCCCCTTAATTAGAGGTAAACCTGCAGTGACAGACTTTTGTCTCGTCTTTCTTCCAGAGAGAGTAATTATAAAAACACTGTCGACATGTGCGTTTGTCATACGCTCCTACTAATCCATCGCTACTGTCGCGGCTGTAAAATTGGGCATCAATTGTTTTGAGCCACACAACTCAACACAAAATGGTTTCACTATCAGAATTTGATTTGGAAAGTCTGGAGGAGCCGCAAGATTGAAGTATTTTATCCCAATTTAAGTTAGCCAGCTTGGCTAGTATGAAGGTATTTATGTGTCTTTTTTATGCAAGCAAAAGAAGAAAAAAAAAAAAAAAAAACAGTTTTGAGAGCAAATTTCTCACTGCAATAAAATAAAATCAAGTTATACGTAAAAATATATGAACTGAGAATAAAATTATTTGCATTGCAAACAAATTTGCTCTTACAGTTTTGGAGCACTATAACATAAGCAGATCTATATGTAGCTCAACACAGTCCTCTGCTGTCAGAGGTGTGTGTTTAAAAGTCGACTCACCAATAGAAACTCTGTCTCATCCATCAATATTCCCCGCCTATACATCCAACCCAACTCACAACCAAAAGTTTTTTCTTGGCAACCAAAAAGTCTAGTTTCATAAGCTAAATTCTGATCAGAACTAACAAAACTGTAAGAGCAAATTTACAAACTTGATTTTGGGCTGCAGTGTGAGAAATTTGCTTTCAAAACTGTTTTTGCTTTTTTTTGCTTGCAAAGTAAAGACACAAAAATACCTTCAGACTGTAGGCTGGTGGAAGTCTATGGTGCTCTGCCATTTTCCTAGTATGCACTGATGTGGCCAGCGCAGGAATGTCTCACCAG
Organism: Embiotoca jacksoni; assembly: GCF_022577435.1. NCBI lineage: Eukaryota > Metazoa > Chordata > Actinopteri > Embiotocidae > Embiotoca > Embiotoca jacksoni. Next base: position 7,483,048 of record NW_027185447.1, read on the forward strand.
ACACTAGATTTACAAACTCTGTGTACTGTGAGATAGAGAGGTGTACCTGGCAGTGGTAGATGTAATCTGCATTATGTGAACTCATTTGGTAAGGGCTTGAATGTAACAGACATTCATTTATATGTAAGTTACCTGCTATGGGTTTAAGATAAAAATGTGTTAATACCTCCCCCTCAGCAAAAACACAAGTGTGAAAATGGGCAATTTACTTGTACATGGTGAGAAAGAACATTAACATGAAGTACGGTACACACTTTAAGGCACTAAACTTGAAGATACATCCCAAAACGACCCAACAAATAGTTTGTATTTATCAATTAACTTAATACAAAGTTAAATAAAGAGGAAAAACCTCAGTCAAATCCATATGTGGTATGACAACAAAACAGCAGCAATTCCCTTACGTAAATTTTCACACAATCTTTTAAGGTAATTTCTTACTTTGGTCCATTAAAACACAATGTCTCATTAGCTGAAGATCTTTTGGGACATAGTCTGTGAGTAAATTTAAGTTGTTAGTATTGATGTGTTTGTAGTTCTGACAATAAACTCCAAACATTGATTTAAATCAGTGAATTGTTACACTCTGGAGATAATGATGAAATTTACAGAAAGCATAATAAAAACAATAAAATATCAAAGACCACTTTCCTGTTGTCCTGAGTGTGGGGAACAATAAACGACAAATAAAAATCAGAGTAGCAAATACATGACTGCTTACCTGATTAAAGCTTTTATAAAGCTTATTCACCTGCCAAGTTCATCATGTTCAGTTAATAAATCGCTTCGACCATGCAATGAAAACTCAGGGCAATAATGACCAAAATTACAATAAAGTGAGCCCCTGCCATTGGCTGGGGCATTTACTTGGTAAGATAAGCAAAGTATAGTATAGCGTGTCGTATTCTTTTTCAAGGGTCAAGTCAGGTTATATCTAAATATGTATACAAATATTTTAACAGTATAACTGCGAGTCTTGCCTGTTAATTAATACGTAAAGCTATTTCAAATATGCCCTCCACTAATTAGAAATATCCAGAGGAGTTTGAAAATGAGGAGAAAAATGAAATGTGACAAAGGTTATGAGAAAATTTCTGTGTGCTGCGAGATCATGATTCTTTAGTGAGCCTCCTGAATCACCGCCGTGCCCTCCAGGCTCACACCATGTGAACTAGTCGAGGCGCGCTTCATTTAAACTGCTGGACACTTTAACAGCCTGGAAAGTGGTCACATCACTTGCACTTGATAAGATAAATCAAGCCACCTCATGCATTATTCATGTATCAAAACGTATTCAGCTGCAGTTCATCTTCGGCTGTCCTCACAAAGAGCTAAAGTAGGGTTAACTGAGAGTGAGGGTATGCGGAACTATTCAAAGATCGATGAGGGGCTACATTGACGCCCGCCAAATGAAAAAAAATAATAATAATTTTTTTGTCCTTGTCTGACTCCTTTCAGGGTTCAAGACAGCTTGCCTGCCTTCCCAAACTGCTTACAGTAAGAGGATTGGTTGGTAACAATGCAATCTTTAATTTATGATAAACTCCCAGCAAAACGGGTTGTCGGTTCCCTCGTGGAGGCACTTAAAAAGAAGACAACGGAGAGGTGAAGAGATGAGTGAGGAAGGCTTGCGGAAGAAGGCTAGAAAGGAAGAATAGGTAGTGAGATAATTGAGTGGTGACAGACAGGCGGGCAGACAGACAGGCGGATGGAGAGGCATACAAGAAATGAAAGAGTGATTATGCTGAGGGCACTGGAGATGCAAGTACTACACTAAATGTACACACTGCCTGTCTACACATTTATACGACGCATTATGAGGTTGACGTTTAGCCTCGCTGCCAACTTCAAATCTTCGACTATGTGCAACAAAACCCCAATGAAAATAGTGAGACATATTTAGCCCACCTTTTTTTCAGACGGTAATACTGCCATAAATCTTAGCACTTAAAACCTCCCTGTTTCTCCTTAGCCCATGTGACAGCCCACAGTGTGTCTGCCAGCGGTGCAAGTGAGGCGTAAGAAAAGGGGTCGAAGGGCCCATCCATGTAAGACGAGATGACAAGGCTCTGAATTAATTAATGTTTGTAATAAAAAAAAAAATCGTTGGTGAAGAAAATATGTCTAACGGCAGCCCCGGGGCCTTCTGTGGTAATTAACTGGAACACAAGCCTAGAATACTCCCCCTCCTCCCTCCTCTCCTTCTTACTCCTCTTACTTCATTTTCCATCCTTGCAGCTCGACTTTTTTGCTCCACGCACTCTCTCTACCTTGATGTCTTCTTATTTTTATTTCTGCATCCTTTCTTTCTCACTTCTTTCTGTTCTCCCCCCCCCCCTTTTTTTTTTGTACCCTCCCCAATCCCCGTCTCTTTTTACCTCAATTTTTTCCCCCAATGAGCAACAGTGATTGTGCACTTTGCCGCTCCACTCCTGCCTGAGTTCCCTGGAGAGGAGAAGACTAAAGCAACAATACGGGCACAGAGGGTGAGACAGAGGGGAGAGTGGCAGACAAACGGAAAGATAATGATCAAGATGCACAAACAGTGACGGAGACGCTGGATGAGAAATGAAGAGAGCTGACCATGATGAAAGACTCCGCCGGTTTTCTTTAAACTTGTAGTGCGGGGCTTTTACATATAAATAAACATCCGTTGTATTCAAGCGCTTGTCGAATGAGTTGACACAATGCTGATTAAGCCAAAAAAATCTGATAAATCTGGTGTCTGGTGAAACATTTCTGCACTGGCTGGATGAATGCACATTGACCATGCTCTACGGACAGAGCATGTGCATCCGAGACATCCAACAGCCGTGCCAGCAAACTTCTGTTTTAGCCCTATGCCAACTTCTCTAGACTTTCCAAAATGTTTTCAGACAGAATTGATCAAATGAATCAAGTCATTTCGAGGAGGTTAGACAGCCACACAGTAAGGATGGAGGAGGCCACAGCAGAGCGTCTGACGTAGCAACGTGTCAACAGTGTTTTTGTAGTTACTATCGCTGGAGGACTGTGGAGACAAAAGTTAAGCACTACAGGTTTAATGCAACAATCTAAAGCAGGGCCATTCAACGCCAAATCACGGTGGCTGCATTGTAAGAGCTACAAATAAGACACGCCTGCATGTGTGGGCCAATAGATATATTATCAATATTTAATCCTGTGTGGTGCAGCCTGTGGGCATTGATAGCATTGATGCTGGATGTAAACTTAAATCATCACTGAATTACAGCTTTTTTTTAAATTTCTATTTATTTGATATTTCTGGTATCGTCTTGAGGGCATGTAGTAACATGGCAACTAAGTAGGTGTAATCATTTAATGTCTGGAGCTTTTTGTTTTGAAAGAAAAGTTGATTCAAAGCTAGAACACTGTCCTAAAGAGATATAAAGTATATAATCTAGTGCTTAGCCATGGACATCAAATAACTGAAGCTCATTTGAGGTATTAGTCGATTCATCCCATCTGTTTAATGTGTTGACTGAACCTGTTGTATAGAAATTTTGGTCATTAAACCAACATTAGATCCGAGTGTGATAATCAGCCGCAGAGGAAAAACTAAATGCACAGCATACAGTAGTCAGGGATGGAGTCAAAACAACGGAGGTGATACGAGACCTCTGTCTGTGCTGCTTTTGTATTCAGACCCTCAGGTTAATGACTGAACATCAGCCGCATTCTGCCGAGTTGACGCAGGTTTACATATATTTATAGCCTCTGCTGCTGTCAATCAATTTCCCAAAACCAATTTTCATTTCTACTTCTGTGTTTCACATCTATCCTGTAGCTTGTTCCCACTGTTTTTTTTTTTTTTGGCATCTTGAAAATGGCAAAGCCAGGAGCTCGTTGTTTACATGGAATAATATATAGCCACAGGGTTGTTTAATTGTGACTATGGGTTCTGGTTCTGTCATGAAAGTGGCAAATGTGCCCACGATCGGGTATTTCTATAAGACAGATACTTTTTCTAACATTCTCTGGTCGAAGAGGGCCCAGTAATGAGTTGATATCAATCAAATAACACACAGCAAGGGAAACACTGCCAGTTCAACCCAGCAAGGGAAAAAAGGTGCATTTCTGGTAAGACCATTATTACTGCTACTCGGGTAGCGTGCTGCTCACTCTGTGCCTCCTGTGTAGACACCGTGCTACACCGTGTCTCCACAGCAGCTTCAGTCCTGCATCTATACATGAGGCATTCAGGCAGAGCACACAATCACTGGGGTTCTCTGAGCGTAAAACTAGAAAATAGACTTGAAGCATAAAAACAAACTTTGGGGTTGCGATTACGACCGTACGGTCCTGAAAAATGCAGCTGAAATGCTTCTGTTGTAAACATGTCACAGGATGCAACTCAAGCAATGAAAACATAACCTGCATGTTTTGTTCTCTGAGATACTGTGCAGGTTTCTTTTCTTCCGGCGTGAAACAAGTGTTGCGTGGCAATGAAAGTACAGGTGTTCATGGTCCCCAGAGGATGAAGGCTAACAGTTAGTAACAGAATAAGAAATGGATTTATGACCAAATATCAACCTATAACTGTCTAAGCTGTACTTTTTGTTTAGTGCTACTTAGCTAAAGTGCTAACATGCTAAACAAAGACAATGATAAATGCTTTATTACAGTCTGCTACTGCCACAGAGTTGCTAGCATGGATGTACACTCTGAAGAGATCTATTTTAAAGATAGTTGCATGGTCTGAAGCACTTTACGCAAGCGCCTTTAGAGCGTGTCCAAATCCACTTTGGACAGTTTAATGCCAAATAATCTGAGCGCAAAGTAAGGCCCAAGGTTCAAAAGGGTGGTACTAAGGTGCTCTTATTAATCATAGGTGGGCTTGACTGTAACACAAAATAAACCAATCAGTGTCATCAAGCATTCCCTTTAAAATCCAGGTGCGCTTACACCTTGATGGATTGCTATTATAATGGCAGATTGGCTAAGTAGCAGGAAGGAAATCTGCTGTGCAGCTGAAACGGATCTGCTCATGAAGAAATTAATGTACACAATAATAATCTTTCACATTGTAATGTTTTTGTCTTTAATTATTTGCATGTTTGGCATCGTGATGGACTTGTAACCTGGCCAGAGTTGTACCATGCCTTTACCCAAAATCAGCCGGGATAGGCTCCAGCCCCTCCGTAACCCTGTCCAGGATAAAGCGGGTATAGACAAAGGATGGATGCATGTTTGTGAGCTTCTGTGCGTCTCTCTGTGTGTAACAAGCAGAGTTTATGTGCGTTGTGCACCCACATATTTGTAACATTTAAATGTAATGTACCCTTAAAATAACAGTAAAATACTGAGCACTGATTTAAAACCAGGGTGTTTGTTGGTCATTCGCGTAATCACTTTCACTGCCTTAAAAATAGCAATGCACCAACAATGCACCTAACCAGACCTCTTTTTAACAGGTCCATGAGCACTCAGAGGTGCTCAAGTAAATTTGCTGTTTAAACAATGTGGGTGCTGGATGGGAAAATGACAACTGCATCAGTCTAAAACTTAGAGATATGATAAAGTTCTGGTTTTAAAAGCACCTTACTGGCCTGCTAGTGTATCCAGGCATCTTTCTAGTATGGGAAAAAGATAAAGACTGTAACTCTGTTCACACACATTTCTGTAGCATGTCAGGTGTGTGGAGCAGCTTTTCCAAACCTCTTGTTTCCCTGCTCATGTGTCTTCTCAGCCTGTTTCCACAGACAATGCTCACGCTGTCAACAAAATCATTCCTTGTGCTCCTTTGATGACACTGAGCTTGAACTGGTACAAATAAATACTTTATATAAGAATATGGAAACAAATAACAAGTGTTTGAATCTTTACTTTGAAAATGTCTGCATCGATGTTGTTTGAATACTAACTGGCTGCTGTACCACCACACTGTAAAGCTTTAAAACAACAAACTGTCCCGTCAAAAGGGGGTTTACAAAAACAGTATGGTTGAAGTACTTACTCGTTCTCCAGAGCGTGGTCTCTTCTTTGGCCTGCTGGGTACTGTGTCTTCTTTAGGGTTGGTGTCTATGGCCCAATAGGAACCCTGAATGGTGACCAAAATAAAACACACATTAGCCTCAGGTCTGTTTTTCTGTATTTCTGCAGCACTTTTGATTGCTCTGTTGGATTAGGTACACTTTAAATTCCTTTTTATCTTTTTTTTTTTTTTTTTTTTTTTTTTTTTAATAAGGAGTCAGAGGTGGAAAAATTCCACAAATAATCCCCCAAAATAAATATAGAAACACACCGGGGAAAAACAAAATATTCAAGTAAAAGTACTAAATTCTGAATTTTTATTGGTGTTATGTGTAAATACAAAAGCATACTCTCACACATGATCAAATCATGTGTGAGAGATACTGGATTTCATTGTTGTGGGTGGTAAAATGTTGAAGTTATACTATTTGGTAGAACTTGCACTAAACATTTATGTTTATGTAACTAAAACTAACAGATAAAAACCTAAAATTGTCTTTCAATATGCTGTTTGAGTAAACTAAAATCAGTCACCTGTGCACAGCGAGACAAAATCCATACAGGTAACAGCAGGTAACATATGACAGATATAATGCCACAGCAGGAATAACACTAACACACAAATACATATTTCAAAAGGAGATTAGGGAATCTTAGGAGGCAAGTAAATAAAAAATAAATGTGATCAATTTATGAATAAACAGCCAGCCATAAGTGATGCACCTGAAAATAGCAACAGTCAACAACTATAAGGGAAACCTTAATTATTGACAACCAAATCAGTAAACAAGGAAAAAATAAAAATAAAAAAAAAAAATCGAAGGGATCCGTATCAGCAGATTGTTTGTTTATTTATGTCCAGTCTTAGATTTTTTTTAAATTCCCAAATATCCAGAATCGGGCAGGCTATAAACACCCCACATATGTTAGCACAGAAGAATCACACCACTCAAACATTTCACAGCTGTGGACACAAAATATCTTCTAAATCTTTGGCGCATCTTGACAACCGGCCAGTCAACACGCTTTTTAGACAACAGAGGATGACCTTCAAACTGAAGTCTGGTTTGAACTCATCGCAAAGATCTTTCCTCAAAACCTTTTCTAATAAATCAGGAGTCAAAACGAATTACAAATCCCAAATTATATTTGAAAAAAAGGAGAAAAAAAACAACCTCTATTGTGTTCCTGTCATTGACCGTGATGTTGTTACCCTGATAAACAACAGAGTACAACCAAGCACTGTCCTTTAATCAGAAAAAAATTGTCTTGTTAAGTGTCTTATTAACCTGGAAAGACTTTCAATTTTAGGAGAACTGCAGCTTCTTAAACATAGTTTAAAGTTCCTTATCAATTTAATTTCAAATCAACATGAACCTTGAGATATTTTTGTTAGGAAACAATTAAAAATAGTTTTTACTGCAATTGTCAATAACAATATCTGTGCTGTCATAGTTCCAAGTGTGATTCTACTACTACTCATGTCAGTTAGATTTGAACACATTTTATATCACCAATTACAGCTTGTAACTGTTAATATCTGCCATTTGTCTACTTATGTGTGTCAGAGTTAAATCCGATACATTTTCACAGCTTTTCCATCTGTTTCTCAGTATCCCTCCTTATTGTGGATACGATTTTTCTCACTTCGTCCCAGTGAGGCTGCTTCGGTCTTCCTAATGGGAGGAACCAAGTGTCACTAAACAGCAAAAAAAAGTGAAGTAGATGGATCCACTATGTGATAAAACCCACGTATCTGTTGTTCTTCCACTTCTGCATCAAATCAGTTTTCTCTGGGTTTAGTTTTCCAAAAGTGCACACTCCTGCTTCCTTTCCCCAGAAAATCCACTAAAATCCTTTTGATACACAATGTTAAAACACAGCGGCCTCCAGACTAAACACATACAACGAGAGGAGGAAATCAATTGCTTTTAGGTCCTTGATTTCCTCCTGGTCTGATTCTTTTCCCCCCCTTTTCATTTTCCCTCTTCCCTCCTAAGGAGGTCCAAAGCTGCAGACTGAATTCAAGAGGTTCATCTAGGCCACACATACACACAGCTCAACTCTCAACATCTAGCTCCCTCCCATCTCTCTTATTCTTGCCGCTTCTCCTCCCCCTGTCTCTCAGTCCCACATCAGTGAACAGTACACAGCCAATTAACGTTAGCACATGCATGATTTAGCTTCTCCCCTCTCTCCGTGGCTTCAAACAGAGCATGTACATTCAACTTCTCCACACACAGATGACCCCCCCCCCACCCCACCACGCCAAGGTATCGACCGCTTCGATCCACGGTGTGAATTAAGGTGCTGGTCAGGTCCAAGTAAGGCTAATCAGAGGGGAGCCGCTCTCTTTGTGTCTTTGCAGACTATAGGCCTCCACTCAAGCCCAAGGATTTTGTTTGAATTATTTAAACCTTCTTCCCCCTAATTCATTTTTCAATGGCTCCAAAATCCCTGCAGCCTGGAGAAACTCCCTCTTCCACACCAGACCCCGAACAAAATGAGTTTTGAGAGCTCAATGAAAAGTTTTGGCCTGTCAGTTTCTCTTTTATGAAAGTGGTGGATTGCCTCTCACATTATCCCCGTGATGAGTTGAAATGCAGGCATTTGAGCTTTTACTTAAAACACCGCGTAAAGACAAGCTTCAGTGATCAGCTATAATTATATACTTCCCCCCGTCTCAGTGAGTCCTTGGATTCAGCACAAACAAGGAATTGACAATATTTTATGATCAAACTGCCGCTGCTGAAGTGGCCGTGGCAACTCTGTTTTGTAACCACAGTAGCAGCAGCGGTTTAAACATATCTAAAGCTTCCTCTGATTGTGTCCAAGAGAGAGACAGAAGCAGGTCCTAATAAAGCATAACAGATGCGTGAAAGGCCTTGCATCTGAAGGAGTGTACCTACATATACTTATCATTCATTTCTCCCTGTACCACATTATTACTTGGCAGAATCAATATTGTGGGAGCCACAGAAAACAGAGAAAGCAGCATTAGGCATTCAGCACAGCCGGTTATGGAGTTACAAATGGTTTTTAAGTGCAGAGACTGTGTATGTGTGTGTGAGAAACAAAAATAAACACGAGTGAGTGCATGTCTTTGGGTGCACTTATGCACAAGTGTGTGCGCAAACATGACACCAGGTGAAAAGTCACCGCTGCCTTATTTGTAAGATCGCTGAAATAGACGTGCAATTTCATTGTGTGTCGCAGCGTAATTCAAGCAGAGCTTTTCAGTCGTATTATATTGTTCTGGAAATACTTACTTTTCCAGGGTCGTCTTTGGAGCGAGGCACTTTAAGAAAACACTTGTTCAAGGACAGGTTGTGTCGTATAGAATTCTGCAGGGAGAGACAGATTGAGAGTGGAGGGGAAAGGAAAGGCAGCAGAGAAGAAGAAACGGGACAAAACACGGTTACAGAGTGAATTAACAAAAAAGGAAAACAACTTTTACAGTTTATCATATATCTACTGATTCGGCCCCATTCCACAGAGTTCATTGCCACTGCAGCTCTTTGATTTTTCCAGCTTTTTCAAGCACATGCCAGAAAAGGTTGGGAACCAGTGCAAAAACAATCCGTGACCTTGTCGTGTGCTCCATTCCCCCAAAGTACAAGGCAATTTCATCTTCATTCTGATCTGTGCAATGTCGCCCTCATCAAGACACAAGAAAACAGAAATAAACTGGTGATGAAGAGAGTTTGGAGTTGGAGCGAGAGCGAGTTTGTGGAATCAAGGGTAGTAGTAATACTACTAGAAGTAGTTTACAGTGTTTTTTTTGGCAGCAAAAATTAAGATACATGCTCTATCCTGGCGCTCTGCTGCATGTGTTAGAGCCTTGCTAACTTCAGCTCAGGTTTCAGATCTGGCTCTGGACCTCTGTCTTGGCTGTTTTGAAGACACTTTTTTTTTTGGTATTTGAAGGCAGAGCAGTCCTTCACTTTCTCTTCTTTACAATGTCGAATGAAAAATAACAATACGGGTCACAGTTACACACGAGTGAAGATAGCAGACGGCTGTATTGATTAAAACTGAATCATATTTGTTCTGTCAGACACACCTGGAACTGAAAACCTGGAAAAGGAGGCTGAAATACACCGAGTGTGGATGCAGTACGGGGCACGCCAGAGGGACGCTGGGGCAATGATTTGACACGGCCGTGAGGTGGGTGATGATGTCAGCAGGTGTGGGGTGTCCTAGTCTGAGGTGCTCTGGGGTTGAATGCATTTTTTTGAATATGTGAAGGGGGCGAGTCCTACACAGACTTTAAAAAACTAAAAATGTTAAGCATATAACACATTCAGTTTTAGCTATAATGAGAGGAAGCCGATGTTCCTATAGTTTGTAACACCTAGTGTTTGTGTGTGTGTGTGTGTTACGTGCATGTGAGAGGAGGAAAAGGAAAAGAGCGAAGGAGAGGGGGCCAACAACAGTGTACACTAACCTGACATGAACCCGTTCTCCCTTCAGGCTCCCATTCTCCACTCATCTGCTGCTGCTAATTAATACCACTGGGGAGGAGGAGGGGAGAAGACAGAGGGATGGGAGGTATTTCTCTTCTCCTTCTCCCAGGTTCGTACTGCGCAACACCGGCTTTGTTTCCCCAACAAAAAACACCTTCTCTCTGTCTCTAGCATACCATAACAGCCTGTTCCACCTTTGCCTCGCCCCGCTCCTCCTGGAAAAATGCTCCAGCAGTTTCCGACTGCTCAAACTTAGCGGGTCACTGGCTGCTTGTGGCCGTCCATCAAGGAAACATGTGGCAGTCGGGTGATGAAAAAGGCGAGGAGGACCGCCACCAGCTCGCTACACAACAGCAACCATCTGTTCCAAAAAAACTTTCCTGTGGGTGGTGGCGGTGGATCATTACTGTCACTTCAGCAGCCGGCACCTCTACAGTAACTCTGCTAATCTAATGCTTGTTCATTTTCACACTATTTCTTATTACCCAAGCAGTTTTTGCACACCTGTGCACTACTTGTAATGTCTGCACAACCCTCTTGTATTTCAGACTCTGCACACTCTGGCACTTTTCACCTTTAGGCATACGTGTCCTCTGTGGGGCCTGGGTGGTGTGATGAAAAGTTACATGTGCCAACATTACAAATATTTTATTGGCCTAAATTGTTTCATGCCCGTTGTGTGAAGTCATAAATTGTCCCGCTACAGTAAATCGGTAGTTTAACGTACTGTTTCTCGGTTGGTTTGGACCTTGAATCAGCTTGTTTCCTCGTGGCTGTGTCCCTTCTGATCAATGTAACACAATGGGAATACCACAAGGATATACAATGTTACACCAAAAACAAAACTGTATTAGGTGAATGCTGCATATGTAGGATATTTGTAGAGATGAACATGTACAGTGTGCTGCAAACTTGCATTGCATTGCTGAATTAATTGCTTGTCCTGTTGTCTTCATGTCATGTATCTTTCTTATTTTCATCACCATTGTGTACTTGAAAATTACATATGGGGAAATGTCTGTGCAAACATTTTCAGCAATCCATCCAATAGTTGTTGAGATATTTTAGTCTGTACCAATGTGATGGACCAACTAGCAGAGCAGTACTACTGTCCATAAAGACACGCTGCTGGGATGGCGACAAATCTAATCTTGATGAGAGTCAAAATATCATCTGGGACTGTGGATGTTGTACCATATAGGTCATATTTGTGTTGTCTTTGTCTCTGGTGTCTCCGAGCAAATAAAACTCTCTTAAACTGCTAAAAATATTATCAAGATTACATCGACACATTTTGATTTCAAGGCTTTTTTTTCTTTTAAAAGATTATAAAACATATGGTGTGTGCAGAAACGGCAAAATAATGCTCTTCTAATAGTGAATTTGCTTTTGTCAATATCACACACCCTATACACAGCAAGCTACTATATAGTCCCAAACAATTACAGTTTTACCTGTGCAGTTTAATTTACTGTATTTTTCATTGACAGTATAGAAACTTAGCTAACTGTTATGACCATTTCATTTCTAATGTTTAGCCCTTATAGCATGAAGTCCATACACGACATACATTGACGCTCCTGGTCACCCACACATATCCACGAAGGTCGAAGAAAAATAAAACAGCTTCTTCTCCTTGTCACTGACGGGAAGCTGGAAGTAAGGAAAGAACGAAAGAAAAGAAACGAGAACAATTTCTGCGCACAGTTAGCTGCAAGGACGGTGTGGGGGTGTGAGTGTGTCTTTGTCTGTACCACTGCGTGGAGAGGAAGACCGTCCTTTCACCCGGAAAGCATTAGCGTAAGCATACTTTTGTGTGCATATCGCCTTCTCTCCGACAGTTACAGAAACAGTAATCTCTCACCGAATGGGAATAGTCATCGTCAATAAATGTGCTGATTAGCAGTGCTGTGAAGTGAGACGATGAGATTCACTGCTGTGTCGTCCTTCCAACCACTCCTCGCCCCGGCCTGATTAATGAGCTTTTTGGGGCCGGGCTGGGGCCGTGCCATGCCTGCCCAGTAGCTAATGGATCACACCGTCACAGCCGTCGTGTGTGACAGTGTCTACGTGTGTTTGTGTGAAATGTAGGACGGACACTGAATGAGAGTACGGGTTGAGTCCCATAACTGTTGCCTGAGGAAAACTGAAAACAAAACATAAACATCCACTTTTTTTACTGCAGGAAACCAAACTTATTGTTGGCATATTATAATATAAAACTCTACAATCCCACTTAAACATCATTTATTTCATAAAAATCAAATTAAATAACATCCTGAATTTGGACACACACACACATACAGACACATACAGACACACACAAAGACACACACACACACACACACACACACACACACACAGTATGAGTAAGTAATTTCTTTGACAAAGAGTGCAAGGCTTTAAATGTGTGGTATGTACAATATATGCTGCTTATGTGTGTATGTGGTGGCGGTGGATGCTGCTGCTGCTGCTGCTTAACGTAGGATGCAGCATCCTGGATTTGACGAGGTTAGTTATATAAGGCAAGCTTCATAAGCATGGATGACTTTTTGACTAAATGCAATGTGATATAATGTGAAGTGTGACAAAAAGTCAGGTTTTGGAAAAATGCTTTCGGGTGGGGAGGCAAGACAGAGGAGAGGAGTGTAAGACTCTGCGTGTGTGTGTGTGTGTGTGTGTGTGTGTGTGTGTGTGTGTGTGTGTGTGTGTGTGTGTGTGTGTGTGTGTGTGTGTGTGTGTGTGTGTGTGTGTGTGGATCAGACTGAGAAAGAGATAAATGATCTAAGAGAGGATTATGAAATTGACAGATTTGATTAAAAGGTTATCTTCGTGTGTGTGTGAGCAGACACGTTAAAGCGCAGGTTAAAGCAGCCAGAGGGGCATTCAGCCCATCGGCAGGAAGCATGCTCTGTATGTATGTGTGTGTGTGTGTGTGTGTGTGTGTGTGTGTGTGTGTGTGTGTGTGTGCAGATACACCAATGAAACGGGTCACATGGAGAAGAGTGAAGTTATATAAGTGGGGAGGTTTGGAAGATTTGGGTCATGGCAGCTGAGTTAAATACAAAGTGGCAACATGAGATGGCATTTCCCCTGAACTGAGTTTAACAGTCTGGAAAAGTGATGCTTCACAAGCGTGGAAACAAAACTTGTCAGACTTTAAGAAAACAACCCTCATTACACTGAAATTGTCACTTGGCCTGTAAGGTCAGGTGCACTGGAAACACACGGCATAGCTGATGTGGGGTTGCAAAATGTTGTTACATTACCATGCATTTTCTGGATTGACAATCTAAGGTCTCCAACCCAAAGATCGCGATCTGGTTCTCAGTAGATTGCGGAAGGTTCGAACAATATGCAGTGCTTTCTACACTTAAGACTTACTTGGCAGGTATTTATTTTGAAACCTGTCCAAGAGAACGATGGTATCAACACGATTGATTAACAAGTGGACAATGTCCCCTCGCTTTGCTTCACCCGTGTCTGCTCTGACCATGTCAGTGCAGCAGAGGATGAGATCCGAGCACAGAAACTCTCACACTGAGCTTGAAAGAAACGGGAGCTCATAAATTAGGTAAATAATATGAATACAATATTTTGGGCTGGACCGCTACAGCGTGGCCAGAGCTATAAAGCGAGTGATTGTCACTCAGTGAGAGATCAAAGTTATACCGCAGTTCCGCTGTATGGCACATTTTTTCAAAATAAAAGCCCTCCAGTTTCATACATGGTCCAGGCCATAGGTTTTGACTTAGACTTGTGTTTCTTTCAGGAGGGGCAGAGTGTCCCAACTGAATGGGAAACATAGGATTTTCCTGGTTAAATCTTATATTAAAACACGTCTCATACCAGTTACACCACACACAAGTTGCGTGCACTGCAGTAGGCGTTTAGGAAACATCTGTGTAATTGTAGATACAGAAAATAACCCACCATGGAAATCATAAAGAAATGCACATGCTGTTGAATTTAAGCTGTTGTGATACAAAATGTGTATGAAGAGAATCAATTTGTTCCTGTTCACATAAAAGAAGCTTAGTCAGCTGGTTTGGGTGGAGCTCAGCTATGTTAATAAATGTTACTGTACGTGAGTAGGTCTCAGAGGAAAAATGGTTGGAGAACCCTGGTCTAAGGTGACTTGTCGCTGGGCCACTCCAGCACTAAAACATTAAAGCCCGAGTTGATTCTTTTGGGAAGGAATGTCCACTCTTGTTTGAACAGGAAAAATGATAACGACCAACAAAAAGTTTAAGACGACATTTAAAAGATGTGTAAAATCCAACATGCAAGGCCATTGTGGCTTTTGAGGTAAACTGTACAGCTTTACATTTTTGTTTAAAGATAAATTCACCAATGTGCCTTGGCAAGCTGTAACGGAAAGCCTTGAAGTCTCTACAAAGCAAGGCAGGAAATTAAGCCTTCATGCCAGTGTGTATGTTGTGTAAGTCCCAAAGAAACCTCTGTTCAGCTGTGTTTAGGGAGACTCGGGTCAAAGGGCAAAAGGTTTGCTGGCCAGAGTAACCTATGGGGGGCTTATGGAGTCTGACGTGCATACACAAATGCACACCCACAAAGCAGTATTCAGGAGAGCCTCTTCCATGCCCTTCAGTATGAATGTACCGTGTGCACCTAAAGACAGCACAAGAGATATAGAAACAGTAAGAAAGGGAGAAAAGGAAGGAAGTAACAGCAGGAGGGGATATTTGGAGAGAAGAGAGACGGAGGAGATTTTATTAACTTTCAGCTGAACCCATACAGTGCATAAAGAGAGGGTAAAATGTGGCAAGGTTTGAAGGTAAGGCAGTGGAGAAGGAGCTGGGAAGAGGGAGGATGCAAAAGGCACGAAGAAATAAAGAGCCGGAGTTGGCTGGAAGAGGGAGTGTGGGGTACACGCATATACGGACAGGTGTCTTAGAAGTGAAAGTCTCCTGGGTTCTGAGCATCATTGAGACGCCTTATTATATCCTGATGGTGACGAGTGACAGACACTCCGTGAGTATGCAAGGTTGAATACAAGTCACTACTTCAAACCCAATCGGATACATATTCATTTCATTTGATGGACCCTTCCCCCACCCTCTGCACTCCCTCGCTGAAGTACTTCACACAACTCATCCATAAGATGAGAAGTGTGTGTGTGTGTGTGTGTGTGTGTGTGTGTGTGTGTGCGCGTGCGTGTATTTCAGTGTTTTGTTCGTGCATACAAGTGTGTATGTAGGCAGGTGTGTGTGCACCTGGGCACATGAATGTGAGCAGCTATGCACACGCTTGTTCATCTGTGTGAATGTGCGTGTCTACATGCCTACATGTTTAGAACATGAGTGTACCAGAACCTGTGTGTGATGGAAAAAGGAGAGAATGGGCGCGTGTGTGTGTGTGTGTGTGTGTGTGTGTGTGTGTGTGTGTGTGTGTGTGTGTGTGTGTGTGTGTGTGTGTGTGTGTGTGTGTGTGTGTGTGTGTGTGTGTGTGTGGAGGTGGAGGTGGAGGTGGGGTTGCTGCTCTCTCTGGGGAGCTTACAAGTAGCTCCAAAACAATAACAATATACTCAAATGTAGTGCATCACTCCAACCAGCAGGACCTGCTCGAGTTGAGTGATGCGCCCTGAACCAGCTTTGGCAAATCTTTTTGACTTTTGACAATTTAACACAGAGGGGTGTCTACTTGCAAGCCCTTGTTGCATTTTAAATTTCAAGGGCTTTATTGGCAAAGTTTAAAAAAAACTAAGCATCAAAGTAGTTTGTCTAAATATCTGGACACTTTAGTTCTGTACATTTTTTGTTAACGTATGGGGAGAGGACATTGCCAATTTGCCAACATACTTTTGATTTAACTGGCAAAAATTGTTAACTGTTTGCCTGAACAAAATTCTGGCTAAGAACATAAAATTTTTTCTTTGTCAAATCGTAATTAAAAGAATAACTTTTGTAATCAACTGTGCATTAACAAAACAAAGTTGTTGTTTTGTATTTTTGAATAGAAATGGCCACATTAAAAACATAAAGATCATCAATATTAGGCAAGAGATGAGAACAATGCTCCCTTGGGTGTCTCTCATAAAGGGGGGTGTCTGGATATTTTTATCTCCTGAAGTGATGCAGTGTGCAGTCACAGGGAGAGAACTTTCAGCAGCCCTGGAGGTCCATCTGTCTGTAGTAAGAGCTATGTAGGCTGTGTTGGACAATTCTTTGACAGTTCCTTGTCGTGTCTGTTCATAAAGTTCAGGAATTACTGTGCTGCTGAAGTGTAGAAGGGGATATTACAGCACGGCTCAGGTGCTTTATCATACACCGACATCCCACATCCTCCACGACTGCATAGGGCTGCATATCTTTTGCTCTAAAAACCACAATGCTCGAGTTGTGGATTTTGCATGGAAAGGCTGTTTAAATGCTGCGAGAAGGAGGAGTCGCACTTTCGTAAACACTATACCCAAGTTTTTTGTTTTTCCTAATTGTTAATTAGTTTTTTCTGCTCATGCCTTATAGGCTATTTCAAATGAACCGAACAATACAGACATGACCCAAACAGTGACCCGAAAATCAAATATACTGGGAGGCAATATTTGCCCCCCCTCTCCTCTTCCTGGGAGTATATTTACCAAGGAGAGGTCATTAAGCTCTTTAAAACCTGAAATTACAGACTAGAACTTGTTAAAGTAAATGTTCAATATTTCATTGACTGGTTTACGTTGAAGGAGGAAGTGCATCTTGGTCTCAACCTCACTTGTCAAACGGTGACTGCATATTCTGTTTTCTTTTGGTCTGCTTTAAAGGTATAATACGTAATTAAGGAAGTAAAATTTTTTAAAACTGACTAGAACTTTTGAAATATGTTGTACTTAACTCATCCCAATTGTTTCCAACAATATTCAAAAACAGAAATTCATCATTTTAATCAGGGTAAAGATCTGTTTCATTAGGATCGCCTGTAAGTAGGTTTATATCCATTTTACCCCTATACCTGCTGTAACTTCCTGAAAAACACTCTTCTACCTGCTGTTCAAGTCTGTGAGCATTGAGACTCACCTCCAACACAGCAAATAAACTACATTTATTACATGTACCATTATCACTTCTAACTATCTCTGGTTTGGAGTTGAATTTCACCGATGTCCTTCAGTATGTGATACATTCAAAACAATGCACAATAATGTCAGACAGAATTTTACAACTGTGGTAAGTTATCATAGTGGCAATTATTTTATATTCCATCAAAGAGGTAAACTAGAAAAACTCCACCTTACAAAGTTATCTAGCAGGAACGTGCACTTGCATGTATGACATTGCATTGCGCTGCGCTGCAACAAAAGATGCAACAAAAGATGTGACTAGTTTAACTTTTTTGTGGAACCTCCTTCGTGTGTCACATCAGCAGGATTTCTGACAACTAATTTAGAGAGACAAAACCTTTCAGCTGTAATTTTTACTATAGAGTTTTAAAAATAACACAGACCAAATTAGGTCATGGTGGCACACGTCCTGTTGCTGGTTGTGTTAAGCAGAGGGCTGTGGCGAAGTGACAGCTTCTGTCAGTGGCTTTCCGGAGAGAGGAGGCGAGTGAGCAGGGAAGGAGGAAGGAGTACACTGGTCGTACTGTGTATCCCAATAATGTTTGACAGACGCCTTTTTCTATTCTCGTTCTTACCCGAGGAAATGAAGGCCATTCTGGACTGAATATAAACATATTAATTAGATGAGCAGTGTTGAGCTGTTTAGGGCCACTAAAACTGCAATGGATTGCCTGTAGGTATAAACAAAATCCACATAATTTATCTAAATTAGTAAAAAAAAAAAAAAAAACATTTCTTTCTCTTCATTTTATCACGAGCCTTTTCAAAAACTGTACATGTCTGCTCTGACACAGTCCAGGACTGTGTAAAGGTAAAGTTAAAATGGCCTTCTTCCTGTCAACTCTAAGCCTTTATGATTAAAATGTCAATATTACCGATGACAGATGACCTTAAAGTCATAAAATAGCGATTAAAGTCTCAGTAGCTGGACAGGAGTTCCTGAGAGCAAATAAATTCAGAGTTTGGAGATCCAGCAAAGTAACCTGACTTTTGTCTTTTGTTACACTCCTAAGCAGATGTTTGCTGTGATGCACAATTTATTTGTTTGGCAACCCAAACAGAAGAGATGTAGTAGACTTTTCTTCAGATTAAAATTTTGTTTCACAATACAACTTCGCGATAGAAATAGATTAAATATTGAGGTGGTTTCAAAAAAGATGTACATGTTTGTTTGCACGAAGTGTTCAGAGCGAAAACAAACTAAATCGCTGACAACTGACAAGACAGGTTTTATCATTGAATGCCAGTTTTTTTAATCTGTGTCAAAGTTAGTTTTTACATTATATCAACGCTTCCACTGTCTCTCCATTTTGAATTTTGACTTTTGAAACATTAAACCTGCAGTGTAAAACTTTTGCCTCGGCCTTCTGACAGTGAGAGTAATTACAAAACCCCCGTCATAACCTGCTTACATCATCGGCTTCACATAGTCTACTCTGTTGCTACTCTTGCAGTTAAATTAATTGCTTTGAGCATCACAACCCTCCCAAAAACAACTAATTTCACTATCAAATTTTTACAGTGATTGGCCTGCCAAAATTTGGAAAGTCTGGAACAGCTGAACAATTGAATTATTTTTTAATTAGCATTCAAGTTAGCATCGGGCTTAACTGGGAATTAGCTGGCCAGTGCAAGTCTCTGGTACGTACGCATGCTCTTCCCATTGGGAATGCCCAGTATGCATTCATCCGGCTCGATGATGTCTCACCAGACACCAGATTTAAAAACTTTGTAGACTGAGAAATACAGAGAGATTTATCTGGTGGTAATATGCCAAATCAGCGCAGTGTGAACTCATTCATTTATAAGTAAACTCTCACAGTTTGGCTTAAATCCACTGTTCATAACTGACTAAATCTGCTGATGTTTTGACTAGTCAAAATATTTAACCAATAATCAAATGATGACACCATTGACCATTTTTAATAACCTTTTCGTCTAAGAAAATAACCCACAACTTTTACTGGCACAAATCATCACAAACTTGAGCAGGGCAGCTTTAACTTAAACCAGATAAGCATCAACTTTTTCCTCCATTGTTGTTTGACATACTCGTGTTATTTTAGGTCTGACAAAAGACAGGCTCATGTCAGGCAGGATGCAAAACCCATAACGAGTGAATAAGCTCATTCTGTGGTATAATTGTTGCATTCCAGAGTGCTAGAGAAACAGTCCTTGAGCCTATTATTAGCCATATGGAGAGTGCTACAGGCCTGACTGGTTAGAGAGGGAAACAGTGCTGGATGTGCGCCAAATGCTCGAGGAGATAGCAAGAGAAATTCCTCACTTTTAATTAAGAATTGAATACTGAGACTGGTATTAGGTGATTAGTATGTAATTAAAAGCTCTAGCAGTGTTTCACATACAAGCATAATTAATAGCTGCCTCAGTGTGTGCATGTATAGACATGCAAGCAGGGCATATTGGGCGAGTATGGAAAGAGCCTAAAATGGCATATGCTGATTATCTTAATTTGTTTTTCAATTGATGGCAACAAATTTACATTAAACATTAATGTGAAAAAGACAGGTTTTATATTTTGTACACTAAAAATTATATACACAACACTTTTGTTTTTGTTCTCTAATTCCATGAGGTGAAATAAAAGCTCGAAGAATTATTTTATGCACACAAAAGGCTTATTTTTTTCAAAATACCAGTCTAAAATGTGCAGTTTTATCATGCTACACAAAGCCACAGACGTGACAAGTCTTTAAAGACTGACTGCAGGAAAGTCTACCAGAGCTGTCCCATGAACTGAATGTTAATTTTACTAACACAAGTTGTCTCCAATTTCATTTCAGAGAATTTTGCTGTACATCCAACCGGCCTCACAACCGTAGAACACGTGTAAGCAGGCCAGCTCAGGATCGCCACATCTGGTGGTTTCACCTGCGAGATTGTCCGAGACCGGCCACCCAGACAGCTGAAGAGACTAGGGCTGGGCGATTTATATCGATTTCTTTATCGTATCATGATTTGAGACTAGATATCGTCTCAGATTTTGGACATTATAATATCGTTATATGGCATAACAGTTTTTTTCCTGGTTTTAAAAGCTGCAATACAGTTAAGGGATAATTTGGTATGGTACAAGGATAATATTGTGGCACAAAAAGAAAAATTCATGACAACTTCTTATAAATCCGTGTAGCAAAGTTGAAGGTTTTTTGATTAAGAGTAAAGTTGACTGTGTAAACATGAAATTTAGATTTTGTCTTTCAGCTTTGATAGCAAAGTATTTCAAATTTAATTTCAGAGTTGAGCTTTAATATAAATTACGATGACGTATTGAATACCAACATCTTTAACACAATCTGAAGAGGGAGGTTTTGACCTAGACATCCACCCACACACACACACACACACATCTGGACAGCAGACTGGTCTAACATGACATGTAAACTGGGAATGCTAAGGTACATGTAACAGCTCTATGTGTTACTTAGTAACGAGGGGATAAACACAGTCAGAAGTGAGACTCAATAAAACAAACAGACGGCTGTGGCATTTTCCCAGTCACCACCATCAGATTCTGTTAAAATTACTCTGTAAAATACAGACAAAAGCGCGCACGCACACACACACACACACACACACACACACACACACACACACACACACACACACACACATATCAAACCCTCTACACACATAAAAGCATCATCTTGTACACACACACACACGTGTAACACTACATGCTGTGAATGTAAAGACACACAGACTGCTTCAAAGCAGAATCACAACAAGCACAGTCCAGTGGTGAAATCTGGACTATGCTTCATGAGACACAAACTCAGGGGCTTCAGTGCAGCTACAGTCACATAACGACTCTCAGCAGCCAATGACAACAGACTTCCTCCACATAGATAAGTACACTTGACACTGAGCATTGACCTCCTCCGTGCCCGGTCGCAGAACTCCCATAGAGCGTACAGGAAAGTCAGGGAGCCAGAATAATGGCCTAGTGCTGATTTATATCAGGTGATTGTCTGTGACATGTGGTGTTCAGCCAAAGGCCAAAGGCCATCGCGGCAGCGCTGCCCTTTACAACGTCACATTAGGCCTTGCTAATTCGCAGGCAATTAGCCTGGCTGCATAGAAGCTAGCCTGAGGCCACAGGGGTCGCGGGAGAGCAGGTTAGTCAGCACCGACTGAAACAAGCCATTTGGTGAAGGTACACGTCTAGACTGCATTTAACAAGTGGTAAATAATGAGAAGACCTTCACATTTCAATAATAAAATAACGGCATGATGAGCTTTGAATAGCCAACATTTTCCTCCTCATATTCAGCATGAATAGATTTAAGTATTACTTGATATCGAGATGATTTAGTAAACCGCCTAATCATTTAAAAACTTTGAAATAAACTGAAAAGAAAAAGTAAGTAACATTATTTCACCAAGACATAAAATCAGCAGAGAAACAGCCAAAAGCAAAACAAATAGACACTATAAAAACACTCAGATGCATAAAATGAGAGCTAATTAAGATAGAACATAAAACACTAAACAGAGAATACTGTAGGGCATGTGTTGAAGGTCAGTTTTTTTAGAGTTTAAAATCCTGACTGCATGGGGCGAGCTGATGGCCAAGTGGTTCGAGTGCATACCACACGAGCAAAGATGCCCTCAGCAGCAGAGTCCCCGGTTTCCCCCCCGATTGCTGCGGGTCATTGCTCTGCTATCTTTCCGCACACTTCCTGTCTAATCCTTACTGCAAAACTATCCAATAAAAAAAAATAAAAAAAATCATGACTGCACATGGAATAAAAAGAACAACATTTCATTAGATAGATGACTCACTTATGCTGACAAATAAAAGATAGACAGCAAGCGAAGGAACCCCCGTGTGGCTGTGGTTTCCTGCTGTGTACTCATTATGAACTGTGGTAAAGGTGGGCTCAGGAGAGGAGGGACACGTGGGTGCAAAGGGGATGTGAGGGGGCTGGAGAGAGCATGGGAAAGTAGAGCTGTGCACAGTGTAGGACGCATGAAGAGAGAGGGAGAGGCTGGTAGAGATAACATAGGGGAGATAATGCCGTTCCAGTGACACAAAATAAACCGGGAATGACGCAGCCTGATGCAACGCTGTTAGCATTCCACTCCAGTTGTATTTCCTCTCCAGTTTATTCCTCTGCTCCATAAAAAAAGCAACAACAACAACAAAAAAACGGAAATGCAATGCATGCGAGTTACACAAGCTGAATTTAGAAGCTTCGACCAGCTCCATAAACAAATCACTTATGTATGCATGTGCTATTTAATTTCAAGATTTTTTTTTTGTGCTTCGGATTCTGAACCTCCTCCACAGCTCCGGAGGAAGCTTCTCATCATTACCTCTCAGATGAAAAGAGCTCTACATATTCATTTTTCCAGCGAAGACACAAAAATCTCATGACCTTGGGAAGTTCCATGATTATAACTGCTAACTAGATTTGCTTTAAATGCATTTTAAAAGTGTGCGATTGTGTGCAGATTTAGCACGTTGCAGGAATCCTATGACGGTCAAACGACGTATGCATGTGTGCGATAAAGTTGGTCATGGTGTGTGTATGTGGTGTGTGTTGTCCTGGCTTCAACTCTACCGTTTCTGCACTCTCACATTATCATACAGAGCAGACGGAGTGCGTGTGCTGGGTAGTAAAACTCTCCTGTGCTCTCTGACAGCCCCCCCCCACCACACACACACACACACACACACACACACACACACACACGCACACACACCCCACATCGCATCTCCTGCTGAGCTCCCCGTGTGTAATCTGTAGACTGCACACGTACACTGCCTACCTGAGTGGGAGTCTCTCTGTGGGTGTACGAGCTTGTGTGTGTGTGCGCACGCATGTGCGGCGGAGGGTGAAGGAGACGGCAAACACGACAGACCACGTATGAGGCGTTCTCTGAAAGAGCGGGTGTTCGCCTTGAGTCGGTACATTTAGAAAACACGCATCCTTAGAGTGTGTACTCGCAACGCGTGTCTGTGCGAGCCGACGATGTCTGCCAAACATGGCAGCAAGACGATCTCCGTGTCTGCATCCCACTGTGTACAGCTGACAACGATCACCTGAACTGGATTGAACCAGACTTATGTAACCTTTTCAGCGATGGCCATGGCTGGTAGGAAACGGGCCTCAGTGTGTTCAATTGGGTCATCCAGGAAAAGAAAGTTTACAGGCTTTTCTTGCAGACTGATACAGAAATGAAACTTGTGTGATCTGTCTTAGTTTGTTGCTTTGCATGCTTGTAAAATATCAGTCCATGCGCAGGTCAATCCACAGATCTGCGCAACACATTTCCTTTATCATAACCAAACTCGGAGGAAGAAAAAACAAACTGAGTGAGCTCAAAACATTCAGTCTTGTTTTAAAAGTCTGTGTAGTCTACTGTATATTTTTTGTCACATTCTGTAATACTTGCAAAAGAAAACTATTGTGCATTGGCCTACATGGAGGGCAACACAACTCTGGGTTATGTCTCTCTCAACAAACTGCATCGATACCATGGACAAACGCCAGAACGTGCGAAAAGAAAACCACAATGCCATCAGCATAGTGCCTTAATGATGCTACTAAAATGCAGCCGCACACACAAATCAATGAATCTAGCGGTATAATTATGGGATACTAAAACATCCTGGCACTCAAGCACAACCAGCAGGAGCATGCAGTCATGAGCTGCAGTAAGAGAAAGCCTGAATGGTCTCAGTCACCCTTATCCTCTCCCTCTCCAAACAGAAAACTAATTGATTGAATCCTACATGCAGGTAAGAATCTCTGCCAACACAACCTGGCTAGTATCATAACCTTTTTGTCTCCGTTTCTGGCATGCAGCTCCGTTCAGGGAACGGTGCGTTGAAGATTATAGACGGGGAACAAACAGGCTCGTGAAAGGGAAAGAAGAAGAGAGGAAAGAGGAGTGAGTGACTAAGAGAGTGAGGGAGAAGAAGAGGGGGTTCGGTGGAGTGCAAGAGCTTGGGAGATGAAGATAGAAAGTGAAGGAGAGAGAAATAATGAGAGAAGAGGAAAAATGTTCCTACTCTCAGAGAGATGAATTGGTTGATAGTTTGCAGACAGGGTTTTGAGTGTGTCAGTGGAAGGACTATATCCATCCCCTTCTTCACTAATAAGGCAGAGAATCCCCAAGACAAAACCGCAGGGATCTATTCATTTGTCTCCAATAACACAGCCACCTTTCTGCTCATATTAGCCGGGATTTGCATAGCTACATTTGCATAAGGATTTAATAATGTCATCTGAATGAGACAAAATGCACCTGTCAATCATTTTTGGTTCAGTTGAAGGTTTCTGCGCTCTTCGAGGCAACCATGGGATCAAGTTTTTGTATTCAGAGCACTCGCGATACGAGCTCCAGAGGATGGGGTCGAATTTGCATCACGTATCAAATCTGCTAGTTGAATCAGACTTTTTTCACATCCTTTATAGAGTCTCGGTTTAGTTTTAAAGGTTTATAAGTTAAAAAATAATTAACTAGGAACTGAGATGTTTAATTGATATTATACATTAGGGCTACACGATTCTGGATGAAATCACGATTTTCTTGCTTAGAGTTCAATCAAGATTCCCTCTCACAATTTTTTTTTTTCAATATAAATGTTTGTTGCACTCATTTACCTGATAAAAAAGGAAATGCAACAAAGATATAGCGGTGCCTGATTTAAGACTGACATCTACTCTGGACACCAAAAGGGGAACATTCTTAGTTTGACTGCAAGTGCAGCAGCTTCATGAATCTGACACTGAACATAAAAACAATCAACTTCACTGTCTTGTGTTCTCTTATTAAACACAAGTATTTTTCTGTGACTTTTCTTTCGTCAGCGTCTTACTCACCCTCACTGGATCTATTTTCTGGTTTCAGCTGCTCAAGTTGTTAAGTGAGAAAGTAGGAGCGCTTGTTTTGATGACGTTGAAAATCCAACAGAATCATTGTCATTTAGAAATGAGATTGCATTGAGGTATGGATCAAGATTGTGTTTTAACATAAATAATCATGTGGGCCTATGATATATATGAGTGTACCAAGTGGCATGTTGGACCTGATTCGAAACAGACCCAAAAAAGACCCGTTAAAAACCGTAAAAGATCACTTTACAGAAATACATGAAAGTCCAATTTTTACCACCTGCAAGATCAATACATTATTCTGTAGCCAACTGTATAATAGAAAGGCAGATGATAATGTTTTTCTAACTTATTTCATCTCTGAATCAAATTCCCAAGAAGTATCTGAATATATTTTTAACATATCCCTGCTACTGATTTCCTAAAATATTTTTTTATAGTAGCGACGATAACAAAACACATAATCAGAGCCGGATTGTGTTCAGATACATTCAGATCCCCACGCATATTAAAACTCAGACCTGTGGCAGCAAAACAAAAGCCCCACCTAATTAGACAAGTACAATTCCAACCCTGTTTGACTCCGGTCAACTTAATGTTCATTTGAAACGGGTTATATAATTTGCAGCCGTTGACGATGTTTTGTAATTTTCTCTCTTAAAAAATTGCATCCCATGATGTTTTATAATACAGGTATTTCACCGTCCTGGAACCAGACTCATATTGGAGCCAACTATCACAGCTCAACTGTAGAGAGTAAAAACCTAAATAACATAGTTTATGTTTTCTGTCTTGTCTTACCTTCCAGCCGCTGCCCGCCTCTCGGTAGTAGGGGAAGTTGTCACAGATCCACTGGTAGATCTCACTGAGCGTCATCCGCTTGCGTGGTGAGCCGTTGATGGCGAAGGTGATGAGGCTGGCGTAGCTGTAGGGAGGTTTACCGTCTCGGTGCTGCGCGGCTTCCTCTTGGTCCAGCGTTGTTCCTGGGTCCAGGTGTACGATCTTCTTGCCGGGCCCGTGCCCGTGCCCGTGATGGTGCACATGGAGGTGGTGGCCGTGGTGGTGGCCCCCGTCCGCCTTCTGGATGGCTGCCCTCATGCTGAGCTGGGGAAGCCAGTCCATTGAAGTGAGGCTACTCTCCAGCTCAGAGGTCATGGTGTTTGTCGGTTCAGGGGGTCGAAAGGGGAAGGTAAGAGGCTCTGCGACGTGGCGTATGGAGGGTCTCCTGTTGGCTCACTGAATGGGTTCTGTGCAGCAGTCTTGGTTCAAGCCTGGAAAAGCAGGAGGTTTGTTTACCATGCCTATTCATCTCCGTTATCTGGAGCAGAGACACTTGGCAGAGACACATGGATGTTAACTCGCACATTATTTTGCACATACAATGTAACCTTGTATAATGGAAAACTAAATATGTTGGCATGTCTATCACTTTAATACTGCACATGAATATGATCTGCAATGTGAGCAATGGATATGAAAAAAAAAAACTTTTATCAAACTATACATTACGTGTGGGGGACTAGGTAGGAGTTCAGTGTCTTACTCTTCCCATTCCTTTCCATCTTTCTTTGGGCCAAAGCATCTGGGGAAGTCACCGAAGTGAAAGGTAGAGTCCTTCCCCCGTTCATGTTCACAAGTTCTTCATTTAGCCGCTGCAATGGCCGCTGCTGCAACGTACAAACACAAAACCACACAAGACGGTGAGCTTGCTCTGCCAGACAGCCTTCATAAGATATTAATATCGCACAACCGTTCAACTGGCCTCGGCATCTGTCCAACCCGATTAAAACTCGTCTCTCTTTCTCTCTCTGTGTTCTGTCTATCTGGATTTCCTCGCACTCTCATTCCCTCCAAAGTGGAAATGGCAATTGGATCTGCGGAGTGACTAAAAGCTGGGGAATTGTTTTCACAAGTGCCTGCCAAATGGGGGGAACAGCTCGGGAGGAATTCCAACCCTCTAGAGGAGTTGAAAGGCTCGTCCCCTTTCCCTCTCTGTCTGCCCTGCCACCATCAACCCACCACCCCTCCAACACACACACACACACACACACACACACACACACACACACACACACCTTGTTCTCATTCTAACTCTCGACGTGCCTCACTCTCCTGTCAAGTCAAGTCCATGCCCACCCCCCCTCGGAGTATCAGATCCTTGTCAGACAGACACAAACAATGAAAAAAACATGATAACCCTCGACGTCTTGCTTTGGTAGCTATTTTTAGAGCGACACTGAACTTTAAAACGTGTCCTGTGTGGGACAGAATAGGAACTATATTTTTTGGTAGTGGGAGCTATTAGCAGGAGTTTTAACAAGATTTAGGACATACGGAAGACAATCATTTGGTACACACAAGAGAAATTACTCACTAATTGTTCTGTACTTCATTCAGTCACAGAACATTTGTAGATTTGTCACTACTGGACTGAGAATGTCATGTAACTGTTACTCATCGCAGGCGTGAGGATGTTGCTTTCAGACTGATTCAACAAAGAAAATTGTCTTGTTTGGTGCTCAGTGCTTTAGGAGGATAAACATTCGGAACATACAGGTAAAGAGACGGATACGAAGTAGGCTAATGCCTGTGAATTGTTAACAATGGTTGGACGCATTCAACCCTCTAATTATATAGAAATCTACATCTATACCTTTATCACTGTCCCATGCAGTAACCTTCCTATGTCCTTGAACAACAAAGAGCTTACGGGCCCACGCATTCTCCATTCATTCTCACTGTATAAAATGAAGGTGGGAGAACTTCAATGAGCCTGCCTACGAAGACAAACACAAACCCCTCTGTCTCTCTTTCCACCAATCCCCCTGGAGAACCCAACATACCGGGATGAAAAAGAAGAAGGGAAATACTGGGCTCCTGCGAAAAACCTTGCTTAATTGCAAGTAGAGAAAAAAAACAAAAAAACAAACACATGTTTAGCAGCAGATTCGTCAGGCCAAACAAGCCAGGCAGCAGGACTAGGGGAAGGAAAGGGGAACCGAGAGAACACATATGCCCAATGAGGCCTCTTGCACAACACCACCCCCATCTCCTCCTCAAGGCCCTGCCACTGTGGGAGAAGCCACAGCCAACCCCCTCCTCCAAAATCCCAGGAAGCCATCTTAATTAGTGCACCTTCTTTCTCTTCTTTTTTTTTTTTTGCTGGAGGGAAGGTAGCATTGCTAGTTGTACTGGTGGTGGGTAGGTGGGGATGGGGGTGGTGACACACAAGACATAGAACAACAAGTACTTATTTTCCACTCATTAAAAGGAAGCTCAAGCTGCAAATCAGCCTGCCACAAGCCCCGACCTGCTGTGCTGCCGTGGCTGTTGTTGTTGAGAAGTTTGGAAGCGTGGGCTGGCTGCATGACGGCACGGTGGAGCTTCGCACCGCTCGCCTGGTGAGGATTTGGGATGATGAGTAATAGAAGAGAGCAGAGAGAGACGAGGAGGGGCATGACTTGGCTTCTGGGGATAAGGTCCCTGCTGGGCGGGTAGACACAACCAATTACCTAGTCGACTCAGTCAACTGGTCCCACAGTGACTGAGCTAACCTCAGCACTCTGCCTTTTGTTTCTGATATCTGCTGGGTTTCACGTTGGCCTCAGAAGTCTGCGTGGTATCAGGGCAGAGATATGATCACTGCAGAGAAGACAGCTTTTACAGCGCTTATCTCGGGGCTATCAGTTTTACATATGAAATACATTGTATTGTATAGAAAGCATAGACACCACTATGAAGGTGGTTTATTCATTCAAGTAACTGTTCATGGTTGTTTGAGTGTAGTGAAAGAGCAATAAGTACAATATAATGTGCAGTGAAACAGAATACTAACAATTCGTTCTATCTTAATAAAAAAAAATAACAGATACAGCAACTCAGCATGTGTCCGTCATTTCACTCGTACAATATAATAGAATAATTAGGTTAATTGCTGATTCTTAATTGGCCGTAGATGTGAAGGTGAGTGTGGATGGCTGTCTTTCTTACTGTGTTGGCCCTGTGATGTAACAGTGGCCTGTCCATGGTGAAGTCAAAAGAGAGACGTTCCAGATAATGAATAGATAATTGAATGATTGAGTAGTTAGCCTAGTTTGTAGAAAATGTTATGGGATTGTATATACACCATGGAGTTCCTAAAAAATACTGCAGCTCCATTCGATTTTACTGGTTGGCATTGGCCTATGATAGATATATCGGCATCAGCATACGTTGTCCGATATAAAAAAGAATTCTGAACATTATGCAAAAAAGATGCTTGGGGTGAATTTGAAATGTTTCTATTCATCTTTTCTTTTTCTTTTTAATTAACAAATTCTCATTAAAGTTCCCTGTTTCAGTGCACTAATGTCATTTTTGTCAAGTTTTTCATTGAATTTTTTTATTACAAGTGTTTGATAACCATATTTCGGTTGATATATCGATATCGAAACTTATCAATATCGGCATCAGCCATAAAAAAAATTCAGTATTGTCTGTTCTCCAAAAATACATTCCTTTTTTGGACACATTTAAGTGTCACTTTCAAAAACGATTCTTTTATGACAATAAAAAATTATGGGAGTAATAAAACTGAATGGTAAAGTTTCAAAAGGAACCTAATCAGAAAATTGTAAAGTCCATGTTCAACCTATCAATAACAAAATGTATTGGTTTGTATTCATAAATGCATGATTGCATGATTATTTGCAAGTTTAGAAATAAATATGCAGAAAACAGTCAACTTTGTGGCGGTTCAGAAAACTGTCCTAGAGAGAGGATCTCTGTTGCATTACAGGGGACGACTGATTCTAATGTAATGATTGGGGTAATGCAATCAACTTAATGCCTGCAAATACCTAAAATTAAACTGTGTATCACTGTTCAGGAAAGCTTTACAGGCGAGGTACATTTCAAAGAGCTCAAGTTGAATGGGAAATAAAACGTGGTGAGAGGGGGATATTCTGGCTGCTGATCATACGTAGAAGCAGGGTTTGATTAAACAGTTTGATCGGCTTCAGTATGAATGGGTTTACAGTTTTAGAGATAAATGTTTGGCTAACATTAGTGGGTATCAGAAGAGGTTCAAATTAAGGTAGAAAGAAAAACACATGGTAATCATAGATTTTCCCATAGAAATGTAAACTTTGGTATGTTGTCAGTTGCCAGATATTAGGTAGCACTTATAGAAAAGATTGCAAGCATTAGAGAGAGAGAGAGAGAGAGAGAGAGAGAGCAAGGATTTGGACGTTTTTGTACAAGAAATCTTTTCCTCCCAAAAAAATGTAAATACCTCACTCTGCACTGTGGATGGAGCTTGCATGACTGGGAACATTGTCCCTTTAAAAGAGTTGAGGGTACGTGTGTGATTGAATGTATTCACCCATTAGACTTTGTAGCTGTGATGCACTCACTCAGCTGTATGCATCACTAACAGCTAACAGTCCCCCGCTGCTAGCAGGCTTTTAGACTGAGAGAGGCTTTACAGTTCTGCATTTTAATAGAGAACTTTGAATGGAGTGACGGGGGATGGGTGAGAGGAGGAGGAGGGGGGAGCGAGCCAAAGGAAAGAGGCATCAAAATATTTTCAGAGGAAAATGAAGTAATGACAAAATACCCACCCGGAGCGAGCAGAGCAGAGGGGGTTTCTGGGAAGGACTGCCTTGGCAAGAGGAAGGCTAATGTGTCAAAAGAAAGTCTGTAGGCATACTGAGCGCTGTCATGTCTGCAAGTGTGGGCCATTCAAGGCAAGGAGGAAAAGGTCCAAAAAGCAGTATTGAATGTCTTAATTACTTTCTGCTTCAGCACCAGAAAACATACCTCTGAAAAGGTTCAATTCCAAGATATCAAGGCAAATCGGTTGCCCACATGGTGACTGTTTGCTCATCCCTCAGTGGAGCCGGGTTAAGCAATTATTATTTGATACTGTCGACTTATTTCTTTTAAAGGAAACCTGAAGAGGACTGTTTCAAAGTGTCATACATTTCATGGCCTTAGTCTTTAAAGGGAGCAGTCAGGCCAACTGATGGTTGAAAGGAAAAGTTCGGGGAAAAAAACGGAGGATGATAATTTACCCATGGCAAAACAACACCTTCATCAGCAGTTCATGAATACTGCTGGCTGGCCCAAGTCAACAAAAGTTAATCCAGTGGATATCTCAGCTGACACACAATGCACTGATTCACAACATTTCTCTCAAGTCTGAAAGAAAATCTGATTGAAAGAAAGGAGGCAAGAAAAATCAGTAGGTTCCACTGAATCCCTCAAGGCCTAGAATAAAATATTTAACTCGATAAGCCCACACAGAACATAACACCTGAAAACATCTGCCAAAGTAGGGGGAGTTAGCGACCCAGAAGACTTACTACTACCGACGAGGAAAAAGCTATCAGAATTCGAGATTCTGACAACGGCGAAGTTAAAAAGGCATATTTTGTCATAAATAAAACATAGGAGTGCAGCATTTCGGCAAACTCCCCCAACGAAAGGTCCCAGGAGAGAGATGGGATGCTGTTTGTGAACTCATGCTTTGCACAGTAAAGGGGGCTATAGCACTGCGTCACCACGACTCCAACTGCATTCCCACATCCAGCCCTATTCAGCGAGGACTAGTCCTCTTTAAAAATTCATTAATTTACAGCAAAAATAGATTAAAGAGCCCAACTGCACCAACCTAAAAAGTTTGGCTTGTGAATAGCATTAATAATGGAAGCGAGCATCCTAGAGGCTCTGGCTCGGAGGCATGGCTTAGGTTTTGTTGCGCTTTATAATGGAGAGTAATTTGCATTTTTTAGAAGTATTACAGCTTTTTGATGCTTGTTTATAATTACATTGTTTTACATGCAAATTGGCCAACAATTGTTACTCATTAAAACATAACCAGTAGAGTACAACACTCGGCTTGTGCAAGACACGAGCTTTACATCAGCTTTACAATGGAAGCTTTGCACTGAACTCTCGTCGCTGGCAGCACAGCTGTTGAGTTCAGTCCAAATGACAGCCCTTTAAAAGTGATCATCCCCTGTTTTATCTTTTGCATCTTTCCTTTTCAAATCAGAGCGGTGCTTTCCTAACAGAATCAAAGAGGTTTTGACAAGATAAAAGGATTTGCTGCATTTGAATTCAAATTACGTGTACTTTCCTGGGGACATGACAAAAATTACAGTGACTGGGAGCACTCAGGGAATTTAAAGGTACTTGAAAAGAGAGAAAGTCAGCTCTAATGTGTTGTCAGATTTATCGCCAACCCGACCTGATGACAGAGGAGCCTGCTATGGTACATTATAGGTAAATCAATATCTGATTTCAAGGCCCAAATCTGCTCACATCCACTCACTTACAGGGGTTTGGTAATTACTTCTAATAGCAGGTCATTTCGATAATGACTTTGTCTAAGTGATTATTTGAACAGCTGATTATTGATATGACCTCAAGTAATTAAAATGACCGGATGACTTCGTAACGTTGTGGTGGCCTGATAATTACAGAGGCAGATTAAAGTGCTTCTAGCTGAAGCAAAGGAGACCTCCTTCTTATAATAGCTGCTGCCACGCTGTCTTCGAGCAAGGTAGCTCGGCAACAGCCCCTCTAGCAGAAGTGTTCACGACAAAGACCAGAAGACGGCGCCCAGGCATCTATCCGTCCAAAAGAAGAGCGTGGGCGTCTGTGTTTGCTCACAGCATATTGTTACTTATTAAGTTTTTCCATTAAGTAAACAGATCTTTCCAAGGTTAAACACAGATTCTCTTGAACAGCAGCAGGATGAAAAGATGAGCCCACAGTTTGTCTGTTCACAGGCATCAATGCTGCAGCTGAGACAGACAAAACATTCTCTGTACAGCATGTCAAAGAGATTGGATTTTACTTATGAGCTGCAAAAAAAAAGACTCCTGAACGATACGTGCTAGCGTTAATCATGCTGAGATTTTCAATAAAACAAGCTCAGTGTGAACATACCATACAAGCACCAGGATGAAGGGATTTGGTTTCGATTCTATATGTACTTAAATTTTTCTAAATATAAAAAAATCAAGTGGATGCTTACTCTACTAACACAAAATAATTTTTGTCCCAAATTGTGAGAAGTTGAGTGTCTTAACTCCATTGTGTTTTAATTGGGTGGCAAATCATTCTTGGCGGATGGTAAGAAGAAAGTCTGGCTGCCCATCATTACTTGAGAAGTAACACAAAAAGAATATATTACAAGTCATAATGAATATGCAGAGACAACATAAAATTTTGACAGCCATGACTGATTCAAAAACTGGCATATGGAGTTCATCTTTATCAAATAAAGTGAGATGCATGTAGTGCATCCACAAATAGCCCTTAATTCAACTTTCAAAAAGTCATTACTACTCTCGCTTCTTAGCGCTGCATTTGCTGACATTGACGATAATTACAACGACCTTTACGATGATAAAACACAAATCAGTAAAACATTATGAGGGCTCCTTCTCTTCACGTTTCATGAGATTCCGCATAACGTTTTAATGAGGCATTTAGGGGTCTATGAGTGATCTACTGAGAAAGTCTACAATGGCAATCAGCAGTGAGTGTGGCAGCTGTTCAGCAATTAAAAAGCCAAATTACCCTCAATCAACACCATTTACAAGCACAAGTAAATCTCAGTACAAATAATGATGAGAGAAATCTGTTCAGACAGCTCTCATCTTGATAGGAATTAGAGACGCATCCAAATCAGGAGCAGGGTGTTCTCTCTCGAACGCTTTCTCAGTCTGCCGCACACAAACACAAACACAAACACACACTTCTCCTTGTCTGTGTATTTTTGGTGAGATGAAGTTGTGTAGTACTAGCTGGCTGTCCACACTGCAGCATGATGAAAGATATCGACTCCTTACAGTACAAGACGGTCACCTTTCATGGTAAGGTTATGGTGGCTTTTCATGGAAAGATACTACACCGGCCCATTTGAGGCAGCCTATAGAAAATAAATCTATAGCGGAGGAGCATAACTGTACCATCAAGAAACTCAGGTTGATGGAAAACTGGAAATAAAAGGAACCTGCACGCACCGTGATAAAAAAAAAAAAAGACAGCACTCTATAGAGCAGTTTTAGCAAGTTACAATATTTTCTGTGCATCAGCTCAACAGTTAAAATGTTAAAACAACTCTCCTGAATTAGTTCAGGAAAAAAATTTAATATAGTGCTTTTGGCATTTAATATGAAGCACAGGCTGATGTCTTTTAAAAGCAGTATATATGATGCATATCTGACTTGGTATATTGTAAGCTTTAATATTTTATATGTCCTTTATAAAAATGTCCTACACTAGACACCGGGAGCCTCTGATAACTTTGACATGCGACATGATGTATACAGGTATAGATTGTATGCACGCAAACACACTGCACAAATACACAAGACATACACAACACTCCAGTAAAAAATTTAACATCACCAGGAATAAATAATTCATTCATTTCTCAACACATTGCATGGCGTTTAATGACACCTGGGGATTAATATAGAGAATGTTATGTTGTAAAACAAAAGTTGGTCAAGTCTTACGAATCCCCTCAACCCAATTAGTGAGACCTGACTATTTTTTTACTGCCGTTACTTGTTTTACCTTCAGTCTTACAGAAATCCACCGAACTGCTGTCTTCTAAGATGTGCAGCTTGATTTAATACTTGTAAAAAGAACATATAGGTTTCCCTTAACAATGAAATAATAAGGCATGGGACACATCGCCGTGGAGCCCAGTCTCCTGTAGACTTCCAAGCTTCCACTGTCATCACTTCTAAAGTGTTTTCAGTTGTGACCGGCACTGTCCTCTGCACATTTCTACTACTTGGTCAATTGTTTTATTCAGCCCTACTTTCGTGACAGCGTGTTACCTGACCGCCCCGCGGTGTTAACGGCACCACGCAGGCACACATGTAAACTTACAGAAGTTGACACGATTTTAAGACAAATGCGAAACAGTCTGCAGGCATTGCATATATAGTGACAGGCAGCGAACTTGCCTGCCATCAAGTCAAAAACCGATGGCTTTTAACGACACTTATTTCCCCGGTAATTCAGTGTTTCTCACAAACCTCCATGACTTAACATTCAAAAAATTATTGTGCACAGACTACTCACCGCGTCGTAGGTGAAAATGAGCCGGATCAATTTTTTTTTTTTTTTTTTTTTTTTTTTTTTTTTTTTACTCTCACTGGTTCAGAAGCTCCAGACGCCGATTCTGCACTTGAAAAATCCCCTTCGAAGACAAAAGCTACGGTGGTGCCTCGGGGCTGTCACGCTCGTGCTGCGTGCACGGTGCCCTGCAGGCGTCAAACTGACCGCTGCTGTCTGTGGTCATTCGACAGTCATGACGGAAGGACTCGACCCGCTATTCGCATTTGCGCTCAGCAACACGAAGATCCCGGGTCTCCTCTGTGCTGCGCTCGGCTGCTAAACCACCGGAACTACTTCCAACGCCAGCCGGAGCACGTTGAAGATAAATTCATGCACCACAATGGGAAAAATGAAATCACATCCATTTAACTAGTTCCCGATTTCAATATTAATGAGATTCTACTCGAACGTGCCTACCATACTGATTACAAAAAGAAATGCCTATCATATGTTTAGACTAGCAAAAAATAAACAATCAAAAGCATATGATGTGATGTTTATTCTTTTTTATTTTTTTTAATTAATATATGGACAATCACAATTATTGTTTTGGCAGTGAATTGGACTGTCTCATTAATTAAGGGGATTAAAACCATTAAAAAAAAAATCTGTGTGTTTGGCATCCTGACACCAAAATGAATGCAGACATGCAAAGAAGCTTCAATAATGGTGTTTACACTTTGCTAAAAGTGCAACAGTAAAGGCACCCTGTATTTAAACTATTCTGCACCACCAACACATTTGGGGCTTGGCACTACATGTCTTATCTGTTGCAGTTGAGGTATTCCTCAGTTAGACTTCATGTCTGTAAATTGCTGATTTAATACTGGGGAGAAGCCTGATGTGAAGGCACAGCGCACCCACCAGGAGAGGACATCAGTCAGAGCACCTCGTTGAAGCTGAACATTTTCAGCCATAGAGCAGGGATTTGTTTGGCCTTCTTAATTCATGCCGTCTCAAAGGTGCATATATCACTTTATAGTCTCAGAATGCTTTTGCAGCAGTGTTATATTTGTTGTTTTGCATGTAAACATTAGATATGAATGCACATTTTGTGTGACATTTCTATTTAAAAGTGACACGTTTTCCTCCCTCGGCCTTGAATATACCCCGAATATTCTTAGAGATTTCAACCATCAAATATACAATAGGCTATATGTACATGTTCAACTCAGTTCTGAGAATTACAAGTTTAGCCAACAAAGGCATCTTTTGTGAACAGGAGCTGCTTTATCTGTTACAGTATGGTAGTTTCCTTAAGGACGAGTAGTAAGTTAACTGGAAGTAGCTCAATTATATTATGACTGCAACAATCCAGATTTAAATCTGTGCGGACACAGTGGGCTTCTGCATATTGTGCTTGCTAAGAACACAAGTTCCCCCTAACAATTAGTTCCATAGCTCTGCTGATGCATCAGCAAACAGCCCACTCTGTAATCCCACCATAAAGCTTGTCATTTGTAACCAGAGAAGATGAGAGGATGACTGAAACAATGTACACAATAGAATAAGTCAGAATTAGAAACATGCATGTCTGATGTAAAGTACATTGATTTACCTTGTTGTTGAACAGTGCTACTCAAACTTGCTTTGAATTGGAAAGCTGCTTTAGATTGTTTTATTGTTTGTAAGAGGAGTAAATGAAAGAAGTGAAAGTTCAGCCTGGATGCAGAAAGCGGCACTGTTTCAGCCAAAAGCTTCTCATTTCTGAATACATTCAGGCTTCATTGGTAATGTCCCCTTGAAACTAGTTTATATTTAAATAAAAAAATAACGTTATGCTAATTTTCATGTCTCTTTATTATGAACTATCAAATCACAGTCCACTGTGCCTGCACTGTGCTTCTGCAATTGTGATGCAGAAACCTGAAACTTCTGGTAGACTCAGTATGAAGTTTTGACTGCATTATAGGTGACATCTTCTGTTTAACAGTTAAACTTTCAAAATGAATAAATTTGCAGCGTCTATTTTAGTTGAGGGACAATGAAAGGCTTTCATTTTAAGAGTTTAGCAAAGTAGTTGGACTTTCTTGTTTGAAGTCATATTAGAAAATGTCTCATCATTTCAATGGGATCTTTCAGCTTTTCATAAATACCAATGTTCAGCTGTCAAGACAAGTACAGTTTTGATCATTATGTAAATATATATTACTGTAATTATTCTCCACTGATCTTTTAACACCTCAGCAATAAGTCGGACTTCACACAAATGATGTGTTTTTTTCTGTGAGCTTGGTCACATGATGTATCACAGCTGGGCTCATAAACAACTCAGTGCTGCACTCGTCTGGATGGTGGGGTTGCTTGCAGTATTTAGTGAAATATTTGTCATAGACCTTTAGGATTGAGTACAATCTAGCTATGTCTATATCTATGTCAGATAGACAGACAGACAGACAGACAGACAGACAGATAGATAGATAGATAGATAGATAGATAGACAGATAGATAGATAGATAGATAGATAGATAGATAGATAGATAGATAGATAGATAGATAGATAGATCAAATGAAATGAAATGAAATTCATAAAAGAAAACAAAAGGAGAAGGTGGATGACGGTCTTCTGGGCCAACTGTTGTAATCTGTTATTCCACCAGCAGAGGTCTCTCTAGCCTAAGACAACATGTTGCCCTAGTCCAATGTGCACTTCAGTTTCATTTTAATCACATTCAGACCTACTTACAAAAATTTGTCAACTGTGAATAGTTGGTTTATAGTTTTGCGTATCACGTTGATATTGTGTCTTCTCAGGTGTCTCATCTTTGCAAACTGCAGCCAGGCGTGACCTCCCAGCCAACAACAATGAACGGTCTTTCACCTCATGATGACTAAACGTAAAAAAGCTCATGAGCTAAATATTGTCTGCTGATTCTCCAAACATTGAAGGGCTTTTAGTCATTCGATTAGTGGAGCTTTCTGTTGTTCTTCTTCCTTAATCTTCATATTTCATCCCAAACATGTGCGTGTCAAGTAGCCCATACAATGCAGTGTTTTGGTGAGAAGATATAAGCTTTTATTTGATTGCTGCGGTTCTTTTCGGCACAGAATCGAACCAGATGGGAGGACGCTCTTGCAGCAGAAAACGCACGTCTGTCGTTTACTGCGAGGCGTGCGTAAAAGACAAATGTGTCTGTCGTCCGCCTACTCTGTGATGATTGGGCAGCACAACAGGCTCTGCCTGGTTTGATCCTGCTTCCTCTCCGACGTAGCACGTCCTCGTGATCAGAGGATGCTAAAAGAAGCAGACAAAAAAACGTAAATACGAGACATATCGAAGTATAACATTGAGGTTTTCCATTTTCATTTTTATTTATCTCAATCTCTCATCTGCTGAATCTTCTTGGCTATTCCACTTAATAAGAAAGACTCCGAAAAAAAACATTCCCCCCCCCCAGACCAATGTCTTAAGGTATAGGCTGTTGACAATCATAAATAGAATCAGCTTTGTGGTACCATATTCATTTGGTTTATTTGTTAATTTTGGAGATATTTCGTGCTATTGATTTAATTTACCAGTTGAACAATAATTTGAACTTTAACTGGTTTAATGAAAGATACAAATAATGAATTATTGGGAACAGAGTTGAGACTGCATCCAGTCAAATGCAGCTAAAAATATGAAGAGATGTTTGGAAGGCTTGCTTTAAGAATTTCCTTTTATATTCATGCGTTTGTGTTGTGTAACTTCCATAATAAAAGTAATTTAGAGCATCTGTATTGCCAGAAGAGGTATGACATACCTTTCTGTGATCATCTGCTCAGATAATCTTGAAAGTGATGTTGTTAAAACATTTTAGAGAAAGGAAAGGCTAGAATTACTGCCTCAGGATTACATGCCTCCGCCAACCAGTCAAGTTGTAGTTTACATCCATGTTTGTCCATCGTATAATATATGTAGTGAAGGCATTCAAGGCATCCTTATGTGACCTCATGCTGGGCCAATAAAGATGATTCTGATAGAACACAAAGTTGAAGCCATGACAGCAGACAATACTTCAAAGATTTATGGGTGGTGCAGTGGTTAGCACTGTCACCTCACAGCAAAAAAGGTTCGGGGTTCGAATCCGGTCCTGGGCCTTTCTGTGCGGAGTTTGCATGTTTTCCCTGTGCTTGCGTGGGTTCTCTCCGGGTTCTCCGGCTTCCTCCCATCATCCAAAAACATGCACCTCAGGTCAGGTTACCTGGCGCCACGCTAGTGGCAGCCTGCTGCAGCATCTCCCCCCTGAAAGCCCCCCTGCTGTAGTGAAGAAATTTCCCCTCGGGCATTAATAAAGTGTATAAAATCAAAATCAAATATGGATGTTGCTGCTAAGAAACTACAAATTCTAAAGCATGGATGCTTTACATACATCTTCACCGATTTAGGATCAGACCAACTGTGACAAGGCATCACATTCACAAGTATGGGACAGACGTTAGGTCAGAGTAAAACTTGACCTTTGCCCTTTAACCACCAAAATCTAACCATTTCATCTTTAAGTCTAAGTGAACCTTTGAAGAAATTCCCTCACAATATTGCTCCTATAAGACTTGGTTGGACGGACAACCTGGAAACATAAACCCTCAGCACAGGTTTTCAACATCACGAGTACGAGTGGATGGAGGAGGTAGAGGATGGGAGATTCTGAGACGCACTATCTTCCCACAGAGCCCTGACATCAACATCGTGGAATAAACCTGAGGTGACATGAGGAACAAAGCAGTTGAGACCTATAAAGAAGCACAGTGCCGAGTTCCTGAAACCTGCCATGTATTGGTGGTGTAAAGACTGAATACGTGTATGAGCAGTTAACAGCATCACCAAATGATCTGATATCTCAAAAGAGTTGAGAAAAAAGGTTTAAAAAAAAAAATGACAACAGATGTGTATCAGAAGTTATTTTCTCTCCCAGTAATCATCTCACCACCCCTCCGATTTGTCTTCTGTCTGCGTATAAAAAAACAGGATGCAAAGTAGTTCAAACTAGCTCCATCTGCCACAACATGCTGCTTACACATTGATGTTTCATTATTAAAAATCTAATGATGTCATATATAATAATATATCAATCTGAGGGACCAACTTTAATATTTAACTACATTTTGCTTTCTAATAACTTTACAAAAGTAGGATATTTTTTTGCAGGACTTTTAGTTGTAATAGTGTTTTTACATTATTGTATTGGTAGCCTATTTGTACTTATCTAGATATTTCTTCCACTACTGCCAAGTATGATGAAAAAAAGGATGGTACTTCGATTTGGGGATGCTCTAAATTTAAAAACTTAAATTCCCATAATGCTCTGGGGTACATAAACAGGAAGCACATTGTTGCCATAGAAGTAACTTTATGCTTTTAGCCTATATTTATTTACATTTTGGTAAATAACCACAGTTAAAAGTACCCCGAATTATCTGTTAGAACTTCGTGTTTGCAGTAAATCCGTGGATGTACAGATAACTATCACTGAAATCTGATCACATCAAGACAAATTTTAAAACGTGATGATTCTCGGGCAGATTCAGGGGCGTCGTTTTTTCATAATGACTTACGGATTTATTTAAATTGGACCCCAGGTAGTCCTCAGTATCCTCGCGAAGTGTAAGTAGAACTGAATCTAAACGTGTGTGTGTGTATAATGTGTGCTTTTTAAGATTTGACTGCCTCCCCCCCATCCTCCCTCACCCATCCTCCCTCACCCTCACAATGATAACCACAACAGTCAGTTGTGCACAAGTACAAGGACAGAGCGGAAGAGAACAAGAAGTGGGTCACTCGCATAATTTCTCTCCGCTCTCGCACGGAGGTATTTTCCCTCCACTCGGCCGACACAGCTGTCCCCGGACGGCATCGGGAGACAATAGCCGCCGCCTGAATACGACCTATTTGTAAAATAAACGCCTCTCGGGTCTTTAGAAATCGATGCAGAACGGACGGAAAGTAAAGGAAGACAGCAATGTGTTGGGTTTTAAGATGACCTTGTTTCATTTCCTGCCACTTCGGCATGGAAACAGCGCCGTCGGTATTCGCCAGACCTCCTCGCACCGTCTGGTCTGAACCGGTTCGGAAAGTGCGCGGTCTCGTGCGTACTGCAGACCCCTCGCGCTGTTTCACGGTGCACTCCGCGCGCCCCTCCGCCCTCCCCCCCAAAGCCCCGCCTTCGCCTTCCGTCTCGTCGCCCTCTCATTGGTCGGCGCGGTCGCGCCCCGCCCACATCTTCCGCATGCTGTTTGGCTCGCGAGACGGTTTACGAGCCGTGATTGGTCGACGCCCCTCCGAACCTTTTGTTTTGGGGCGGGGCTCCGTGTTGCCCGTGCACGGGCGCGCGGAGAAGTGGAGTTGTAAACGAAGCGCGTGCACTTTTCAGCACCAATACCTCGTGGATAGCAGCCAAACGCGACAGAGTGGAGTCGTGTGGGTTAGCTTACTTTTTTTTTATCGTACAAAACCGACGACTTTTGCGGTCAACTCAACCGCTGCAGTCACAGGGGGGGAAAACTTTATTGGCAGTTGCGAGTCGGCGAGCGGAAATACAAGGCGGCGCAGCCTGAGCTTTGTTTGCCCCGGCGGCAAGAGCTGCAGCTCGGTTGAAAGAGAGAAGTTTTTTTTCGGGTAAAAAAAAAAAATACCGTTATCTTCCGCTGTGTCGAATTTTCTCGGTCTGGGTGAAACCAACTCCACCCGGGAGGACTAAATGGCTGGAGGCGAAGGGGGAACAAAGGTGATACGAGACGATTATTCCTCCTAACCGGTTCGGTCCACAGCAGCGGTTGAGCCGCGGTCCTGTGTGTGTTTTTTTTTTTTTTTTTTTTTAAGCCACATCACAGCCTGCTTCATCCCCGCTAGCCGCCGAGGTCTCCATTGTGTGAGCATCTCTCTCTCTCGCTAGTCCACCGACGAGCCCCGAGTCCCGCGCTGCCGCTGCACACCTGCCGCCCACACAACCGCCTGCTTTCAGCCGGATTTTTTTTTTTTTTTTTTTTTTTCTTCTTTTTCTTATTAACTCTTTGAATCCACCTGTCGTCGTCCCGTCCCACTCACTCCCCCCCCAAAAAAAAAAAAAAGATGTGTTCTCGGGTTTGGTTCGTGACCGACCGGCGCATCAGCCAGGAGTACCCTCAGGTCCAGATCCTCCGGGCTCTGAAGGAGCGCTGCGCCGACGAGGATGTTGAATTCCGCTCCCTCCTCATGGATCAAATCGTGCTGACGATCAGCGAGGGGCAGCTAGGCAAGTATCCCCCCTCTTCATCAAAGTCTACGTGGCGGTGAACT
The DNA here is from genome assembly GCF_022577435.1 of Embiotoca jacksoni. NCBI lineage: Eukaryota > Metazoa > Chordata > Actinopteri > Embiotocidae > Embiotoca > Embiotoca jacksoni. The sequence goes on from NW_027185447.1 coordinate 7,525,807, forward strand.
GTGTGGAGCTAACGGCTGACGATGCAGCGGGGTGGTGGTGGTGGGGGGGGGGGGGGGAGGTGGGGAGGTTGGTTTGAGTCCCGATAGCGCTTTTCTACAAAAAGTTAATGGCAGACGGTCATTGTTTGGGGTAACACACTGCCGTAAAGGAGAGGAGAGGAGAGGGGAGGAGAGGAGAGGGCTGGCCCGGTCTGCCTGCGAGTAAGGAAGCAGAAGTGTAAGCAGCGCAGCCGTGACCGCCTAACCCACTTTCCAGCTAGACTGCCTGCAGACTTAAGGAGAAGCGATGACGCCTGATTTAATTTCGTTGAATACGTTGCAAACTCAGATTTACTGAAGCACCTCAGAAAAAAAGGGAAATCTTTTTTTTTTTAATTTTTTTTTTAAAGGTAATATAGAAGAATAGTTATTGGAGAACATGGTTTTAATAGTGAAATCAAATTGAGCTGGTGTTACACGTGATGGAAGCTGTATGGTTTATGATGTGCTTTGTTGTGTTGATCTGGGTTTTAAATGTGGAAAGCTGGCAGCTTATGTGGCTCAGGGAAGAAGACGCAAACGTGTTTGAGCCCACTGAAAGGGTCGTAAGTTTTAAGTCCTCGGTTTAATATTTGCTTCATAAGATGTTAAAGGTAGTGAATTAACATCAGATGTAACCACTACCCAAAATGATGTGTTAAAATTCGTGAAGCTGATTCAGCAGTCTAGAGGACAATGAATAAAGGGGTTTTGGTTCAATGAAGAGAAACACAAATCGAGCATTTATGGAGCCATAAGCAGGATCTGTTTGCGTTACATTGATTATCAAAAAGTGAAATCCGCTCACCATGTTTTAGCTTCACGTGTCGTGATTATGTTCAATCGGTCATTTTGTACCGTCTTGTCCAGACCACAGTGTGTTCAGGTTGTCATGAAATGACAACATTTCACCCGCTGACTCAGGAGGCCTCAATAAAGTGCCAGTAACAGTAGGAACTCTCAACAAACGGACACGCATTGAATTTGGCAGGGTGGTGTGAAGTAGGGTTGTGTCACCAGATGAGAGGTGCCACAGTTTCAATTAACTCACAAATGGTGCAGGCTGAAATTGGCAAAGGCTGAATAGATGAGAGAAAATCTGGAATGAATAAGGGCGAGACTGGGCAGCGTGTCCCTCGCTAACTGTTACCTCATACTGCTACTGTACTAAGGCTTAGCCATGGCGAAGCCGCACAACATGGGGTTTCACACGGCAGCAGATGGGCATTAAAGTGGAGGGTGTGCGTTTAAGAAGTGACGTACGTTTCACGTGCCACAATGCAGCCAAACGAATGTTTGTGAATATGTAGAATTTGCTATTTGTCGCATTTCTACAGTATACCAGAGGAAGTTGCGTTCAAATGCAGCTTTTGCTTTTATGGCGAGATCATCTGACCTAAAGAGTAGGCTAATCTATAAATAACAAAATGCTGGAGCCATCTAAGAGATTATACTCGTCAACATTTATACGTGGATAGACGGCTGTCTAGACCTGTAACAAGTAGCGAGATGTACACATGAGCCAGATAGTTAGCTTGACCTGTAATCCATGCTGGCCTTAAATCTGCATACAGCTCCTGAGCTCTGGCTTGACATCACAGATTAACGGCCAGTGGGCAGATTGGCCGCGCCGTAGGCTTGCTATGCAGGAAGCTACAGAGCGTGCACTCTGCGGCTGGGGTCTTGAGGTGCATGCTGTCCTTGAGCATCTTGCATGAAATGCAGCTTCTTCCCCCCCCCCCCCCTTTCTTTATATTAATATGAATTACACACACTTCATTTACATTACATTTAACTGACGCTTTTATCCAAAGCGACTTACAACACACCGACGGTTCACCATCGGGAGCAATTTAGGGTTCAGTGTCTTGCTCAAGGACACTTAGGGGCGTGGACAGGAGGAGCCGGGGATCGAACCACCGACGAGCGTGCAACCCAGTCTACCGACTGAGCCACGGCCTTACACCTGGATTTCAGACATTTTGGGGTTTTGCATTGAAAATGACCTTTCAACTCCAGACAGGATTTGGCATCTTGACTACATCATCTATATCAAAATAGAGCTGCTTTATCGTGTGTGATGTGCATATCCTTCCAGGCTGCATGAAGCTTCACGTTGATTAGCATAAGGACACCGTACCAGAAGCAGTAAACCATTTGAGGCGGTTGTGGAATTTAAAATAAATGTCAGGAAATACATCTACATGTGCAGTGAAACAAGATCAGTCAGTGTTGATAATCTTCCACATTGGAAACTTAAGTGGTATTTCAGCATACTGTGCTCTGTAATGGCCTTGTGGTCATCGACCACCTCTTTATCTGGTTGAAGTTATTGACCACTAGTGGCTGTTGTCCTGTCATGTGTTTACATTTAAATAAGATGTATACATGTGGTATTTAAGTATAACTTATTTAAGTTAAAAATGTAGAAGCGAATTTACAAAACAGCAATGTTTTGAGGCTATAACAGGAAACATTTTATTCCAATAATCATTTAGGAAACATACATACATATGTAAAAAAAGGCTCTGATCTCAGAGCTTCTTCTAAGATCAGCTTTCCGCTGGTCGTGGACGGCCTTTTCGACCTGAACCAGGAAAGTTCTTGCACACATTATGTTTGTCTTAAGGTCGGTCATAATGCAACGACCACCCAAAAACTGCTAAACACTTTGACAACTGGCCATGTCAAAGGTTATCTCATTCTCTTGGCTCATTTGTGTGATCTCAGGTGGAGGTCCACGTTTCACCCTGAAGTTAATGGCTTTAATGTGTCCCAAGGAGGGATGATCAATACACACACACACACACACACACACACACACACACACACACACACGTGCTCATCCTTGCGTTTTAATGATGAATGATGGCCCCTCACATGAGACAGCTAAACCCAGCATTCAAGCCAGCTAGAGATATTTCACATCCCATGATTGAACAGATTTAAACATAGACCGGATATGAATTGATGTCACAATCCTCTGTGATCCATGCGCGGGCTCCTGGACACACTTTTACCTCAGCGATGATAAATGCAACACTTCTGTGTCAGTGAACATGGAATATTAAGGCATGCTCAGCATCTTAATTTACCATCTGAGGGTGTATCAGCAAGGTCAGAGATGAGGCTCGGATACTTTAGCTTTCATGCCATTCATTCTTTGGTTGTTTATGAAGTGCAGACTTTATGAGAAATTAGACTAAATGATGAATTGCAGTATGGCGAAGATGTTCATTTGATTTGCATCTACAAACTGTTGTTATTTGTTTAACAGGTGGTTTAAAAAAACCACGTGATATTATAAAGTAGGGAGATTTGATGGCTCGGTCATACCGTTGTCATTGCTTACCAAACACTTTAGGTCCTTTATGGCCAAATAAAAGAAAGAAAAAATGTCAGTGCTCTGCCAAGTTATGTTAACATTTTAAGATAATAAAGTGGCTGTATCGTCGCTTTAGGGCTGTGACTCAATTGCACATGTTTTCTTCCAGGAAAACAGCTTGTTTGTCAATTAGCCAGCAGTTTCTCATTTGCAGGTTCTCAACATGCAGCCTGGAAAAGGGCCATTTGCATTTTATTTGCTTTGCCAAAGAGGCTCACAGTACTTGATTTTTTCCTGCAGATAAAAAAAAGCCTTCACAGAAGACAGCTACGTCACACAGTGAGTTTTATATATTATATATATGTATCATCCGCCGACAGCCCGTCTCCCTCATATACATATATAGTCGGGCAGAAATTGACAGTCACGCCCTAAAAAGCCACCTTTACTAACACTTATTATTATGTGAGTGGCTGACACATCTTCCCATATCAAATATGACTATCTGTTCTGAATGTTTAGGCTTTCTTTTTATATATGGCCAGACTACAAATGAACTCTGGTGTGTGTAATTTGTATGATTGCAGTGGCAAAAGAGAGACTCTGAACATTCTAACTTTAAATGATGTCAATGATAAAAACTGTGGTGGGAATAAAACGCAGATGCCCACAAAGCCTCAAATATGATTGAAAGAATTACGCATCCTTATCTTCTCCTCTGGTATTGTCATCATGCCACAAAAATGGCACGCCCTACAAGATAAGTAAGGCTCTGTTGGTTAAGACACATGACAGCACACAAAGGTTTTTGATTTTTAAGTAAAGAAGCATATTTTGGATATTTGGACAACATTTATCCTGCATACCATTGTGTCAAATATATAAAAAAATAGCCATTGAGTAAGGCTCAGGATGACTGTAGTATACAGACTCACTCTGCCACTCCCGAGTACGTTGTCTTTGCCATTCCGGGCAACAAAATATATAGTAGTATATAGTATTTATGCATAGTACCACATATAATGGATTATTTTGGTATTTTAAAATATCCTGACTCATCACTAGAGATCTGAAAATGCCAAATCACAGGTTAAATACACTGATGTTCACCGCTTGATCTAAATGCTGCTGCCAGTGTGATGTAAAACAAGATTTTATTTTCAAAAAAGTATTTCATATTTCAGAGCTCATCAGTTTAGATTTGTAACTTGGGTGTCATCATATTAAAGCTTCATTATGTGACCACTCTACATCTCATCTGAAATGCATGACAGTAATATCAAAATACTTCCCAGCCCTAAACCAAGCACATAAAAGATGACTCTAAATTACAGCGTGGTATCGGTTTGACTCATTTTATCAGATAATTCTTCAGTAGCAGTTTAATGATTTTGCTAAAATTTTGACATGCCGGTCTGCTCGGTTTTTGCCAAACATTTTTGTTGTCTTGTGGCATGTCTTGTCGACTTCAGTTAGTTCAAGTGCAGGAAATGCCAAAGTGGCGAAGTAGCCTGCATGACACAATACACAGGCCTCTGTGCTCAGTGAACAAACGTGGTTGTTTTTTTTTGTTTGTTTGTTTTGCACGGCCTCCCAGTGGGCCTACTGTATATGTATACTGTATGATGTGTGATACCGATGACAGATATGCAAATAAACCATTGAAGGCATTGTTAGCCCAAACCAAACCATGTGAACCCGTGGGTTAACCTGCTGCCCCATCAGGCTAATGTAGACAGGATATCCAGAACTAGAGAGACTGCATTCAGGGCTGACAGGACCCGCCTGCCAAACACTGGCACAGCCTTTTGTGTGCCTGCTTTGTGACGTGGCAGCGGCATGCACAGAATGCTTGTTATGCTTGTTAGCTTTGTCAGGCAGATGGAAAATGGGACGCAACTATACAGTCCTTTTGAACAATGGAAACATGTAATTAATCATAGAGGTAAGGAGAAAAAAAAAATCTGTGGTGGCTATAAACAGGCCACACCCACACTCAAATTTCGACATCGTCTCACATGAACCTGTGCTGCGGTTGTGCTACACTGGAGCGGTCAGGGTTTCTGGAGGTTTTTGTAGCGGTCACATGACAGCACGGCGCACGCGAACACTTGCGCAGATGAATAGGAGTGATTCATCCCGCTGCCTCGTTGGTCTCTGTTTGGTCCCCCTGGAGATGGAGACGAGCGCTGTGAATACTGTCTGTCAAAAACCATGAGACCACATCCCCTGACACTTCCCACTGTAACACCGCTCACAGTGCTCTCAGCGGCCGCACAATCAGAGCAGTGTGCGACAGCGCTTGAATAGGGCTGGAGAGACAGTGAGTCCTCCTGCTTCTCTGCTGAGCTCGTGAGGAGGAGGAGGAAGAGGAGGAGGAGGAGAGAAAAAAAAAAAACCGGGAGGGGTGTGGTCTTTTCATGGCTTCGTACTCCTGTTTTCATGCGCCACATCCCCTCCCTCCCCTCACGCTCTTCCTCTGTTTTAGCTGAGAGACATCCCTGACCTTTTCTGCCTGCCTCCTTTCTCTTGCCCCCCCCCCCCTCTCCCCCACCCCACCCCCCACTTTTTTTTTTTTTTTTTTTTTTTTTTTTTTTTTTACACCTGTCTGTGCACACAATGACCCTAAAAGCAGCGTACAAGATGCGCACTCCGCCGGCTCGATGCACGGTGCGTCAGTAGCTATCTGTCTCTTGTTGTTATGTATCCAGCAACCGTCAAGCCTCTCTTGACCTCTGATGATCTCAGCCAGTGCCATTATCAACATTGTGAGCATGCAGAGCAGAAGATGGCTGAAATTAATGTCACGGCCGAGGCGAAGTACCGCGTCAGTGAATGTAAATATCCGCCTGTGTACGCAGGGTTTTTTTTTGTCACTTAACCTGTTCATCCTGGTGAGCTGTCGGGTCGCAGCCTCAAGACATCGTACAGTCTGTTTTCCACCAGTAAAATGCTGCCAAATCTCGGTCCATGGCAAGTGACTTTATCATCTGTTTTGGCAAATATCACGTTATTTTCAAATCTTGCTCTGTTCTGCAGATTCACATTGGCATTGATAAAGATTTTGAGATTTGTAGCCTTTCTGGAAAAGTTTTTTTTTTTTTTTTTTTTTTGGTGTTACACCAGCAACCATCATATTATACAAGCTTCCCTTTGTCGACTCTACTCTGCTTTTCCATGGCTTATATATATGCTGTGCTGAATCGAAATGGCCGATCAATGACCTATTCAGATGTGTTCTGTTAGCCTACTGTGGTTACTTAGCTCGCATTTGCGTAATAAAAGCTGAGACATTGAAAACCAATTGAACAAAGCACCATTATTTTCGCATCCTCGATTCATTAGATTACACTGACATTGCATTGTGACAAATCAAATATGATAGCCAATTAATTACAAAGGCGTGACTGGATTGTAGTAAAACAGATCCTCAAATATAGAAAGTACTTTCCTGCTGTACAAAATACTGTTTGTAACCCCGCCTGTCTCGTGTGATTACATTTAAGACACGCACCCATGTGGTTTCAGACATCTCTCACACTGCCCCACATTGTGGCAAAATCCCTGAATCAGCCAGGATATCTCTTTATGTTATGGCAGCACTGCAGAGAAGTACTGTATCTGGTGTTTGGCAGTCTGTAGATATTCGTATCAGCAGGTTCCAAATTCGTGGCTCAACACCACCGGCTGGCCGCCTCTGCTTGCTCCTATAATCTGGCCAAATCCCAGTCATAGCTGCACGGTGACGATTTGGGCAAGTGTCCACAAACAGTCTTCGTAAGAGGAGTAAACTTTTCCACCAGTAGATGATGGATTCCAAATGAAACCAAACACATTTACAGTGTTTCCAAGCTTTAAATGTGATTTAGGATGCAACGGGAGCTCTAGACAAGCTAACCGTGCACGCGGAGAAGACCAGCCAGACGATGACAGGTGGCTCTGGCGCAGTGAGAAACTCGCATGAAACTGATATTATTAAGCTCTCCCTGGTGAGTGCTCTTCTGGCCACGTGTGAGGTTCAGGTCGAAAGTTTTATTTTTTGAAATAATTTGTATTCCCGCTAGCTACCAAATGAACAAATGTCAAACCAATCCAGGATTTATTGTCTCGTCGTGGTCATTTCTTTCCTAACCATCCCCATCTCACCCTCCAGGTCTGCGAGTGGAGCAGGAATTGGTGACATCCTACCCGCAGGTGGTGGTCGTGCGGGTGCCAACGCCTTGGGTTCAGTCGGACAGCGACATCACTGTGCTGCGCCACCTGGAGAAGATGGGCTGTCGACTGATCAACCGGCCTCAGGCCATACTCAACTGCGTCAACAAGTTTTGGACCTTTCAGGAACTAGCCGGCCACGGCGTGCCTCTTCCTGACACCTTCTCCTACGGTAAATCGAATGTGTATCTTTCTTACATTGTTTTGTGTTGTGGCAGTACTGTAATACCATACCTCAGACGCACAAAGCAGTTTGCTCTTTCGTGGCAATACCCAGCAAGTCAGCCATTAAGCATGTGATGCAACTGACCTTAATGAACACGACTTCCCAATGTGGGCAACAAATAAAAGCCGTGAGTTAAGGTGGATGTTTTTCTGTTGTTCCACACGAACGGCATGTTCACGCTGGGTCGACCCCTGATGTTTGGCCCTCGGGCCTCTGTGCACGCAACACAATACAGACTGTAATTCCCTGAGCTGAGTACATAAAAGAAGTGTTACGTTCAAATGCACAAACAAAGAAACACAAACACCCTGGCTCTAATAGCGGTATCCATTACAGCACCCACAACATCGAAAAAGAAGTCCCACGGGCCCCTTAATGTGGATTCTTGCGTACAACACTCTCTTTATGAAATATTTCCTTCCTGCTTGGTGTTCATTGAATACTATACGGACAAATGTTACTGCTGAAGTCAGTGATGTAAATGATCAGGTAATATAACCGCAATATCTATAGTCGTATGAGCGGCTGCATAAACAGCAGCGCTGCTGTCAGGTATGTTTTTTGATTTTTTTTTTTTTTTGACATTTCAATCACATTAGTTGTATCACGGGCTTTAGTCCTCACGGGTCAGCGTAAAACGGATTAATAAGCCGCCAGTCAGACATTCACTACTCCACCGCGATTACTCAAACACAGACACGATCCCTCTTGCATACCTGGTCAGAGCCTCATACTTGTCCACCAAACCACTGATTGTTTTCAGTTTCTCCTACACCATTGTTTCGCTTTCTGTTGTTGAGAAAGGCCGGGCCGCCATACTACAGAGCCAGACTGCTGTGTTTATTTGTTTTGCTGATTTTATAAGATAAAAACAAAGACGGACTACCAACAGCATACATTTATTTCTGTTGTCCAAAGTTCAACAGTGCTGTGGTGTTTGTGAGAGCAGAAAGAGAAGGATACAGACACAGGGAGAGAGAAAGAAAGAGGAGGGCAGGGAGGGGAGGGAGGGAGGGGAGGGAGAGGGAGAGAGAGGGAGGGAGGGGAGGGACGGGTGTTTGGCCTACATTCCATCAGTCTCTCTGCACAGTAGGCCTGTCTATGCATGCAGAGCAGCTGGAGAGCTTATGTAACACCCCCCTCCACACACACACACACACACACACACACACACACACACACACACACACACACACACACACACACACACACACACACACACACACACACACAATCCCATTGCCCCCCCTTCATGATTTTTCAAAATAAAAGATGCCATTGCCTCCCTCCCTCTACCTTTGCAGCTTATGATGGTTGGAAGCAGAGTTGTCCACGCTCTTCTTCTTCTTCTTCTTCTTCTTCTTCTTCTTCTTCTTCTTCTTCTTCTTCTTCTTCTTCTTCTTCTCCTCGGCTCCCTCTGTTCTTTCCCCTCTTACTGAAAACACATGTGAATTGGTACATCTGGAAAAAGCCATGGGACAGGGTAGTTCACGTCTGTTCCTTTGACTCAAAGCCAGTTCAGGTCTGAAAGGAAAGACGAGGGGAACGAGAGACGGTAACAAGGAAAGTGGCGAAGGGGAAATTAATTATTAACACCTAATTTTTGTTCAATCATTTTTTTTTTTTAATAAATTTGATTTTAGTCGCTTCTCAAGCCAAAGCAGAGAAGGCTGAAGCACATCTGTTGCTACAAGCTGCCGTTATAAATCACTGTCAGATATGGTCAGCTGCTTCACATTAATGAATCGTTCAGTGAGTCCTCTGTTCCACTCTCATGAATCAAGCAGCAAGTATAAGCTCCGGACAACACTCCTACAGCCTGGCTGTTTTGAGTCACTCCTGTTTCCATAGCGACGGACCACAGTCCCCCTCTCCACCCCGCTAAGTCGGCTGTCATGTGTGAACCGTGCTATCAAAACAAGGACAATTTTTTTTCATATATTTCGCTCCGTGGGTGTTTGCCTCTTTTGTGTCTGCATGCGTGGGCGTTCCCCAGGGGGGCACGACAACTTCCGTAAGATGATTGACGAGGCGGAGCCACTCGGCTACCCGGTGGTGGTGAAGAACGCACGTGGCCACAGAGGTAAGACAATCAGTCCATTACGTCGTCTCATCCGTTCTGCTGGCCACACCACACCTCAAAACATTTCTACGCTGTTCAGCCCGCCCTTATATGAAATTCATTGACCCGGTGTTAAGTGATTAGGGCGGTGGTGCTGCAGCAAACACGAACAAGAAGCTTATAATGCTCCCAGTGTGGTTGCTAGGCTAATCATGATAGATTATTGATAATGGACCAAAGTTTCCTCATTTTGCCTGAATTCCCAAGCTTGTGTGGGAAATTTTTGCCGCGAATGTTGCGTTTCCTACAGATCAGCCCCCGGTGTCTGCTGACCCATTGGCCCTTTCCCCATTCATAGTTATCGACACTTGACTGACTCTACCATTGTTTGAGGAAATAACAATGGCCTTGGCCACCCGAGGCTGCCGTCGCAGCACATTGTTGGGGAAAGCAGCCGTTGGTCAACCACTAACTTGACCCTTTTTATGGAGTTCGGCGTCTCGAGAGCTGCTTTCAGTCTCTCTGTGGTTGACCGTTGACACTGGCTGAAGTCCAGCTCGCCTTCCTTGTCATGGCTGCATATAAAGGCCTGTGAACAAACACAAAGGACTGTCTGAAAATTGTATGAATCATTGGCATTAATAAGTGGATTAAGTCCCACATTTAAATTCAGCGCGTTTTCCGTGGCCAATTTTTCGGATGTGGAATTGATGTGATTGACAACATTTTGTATACCACTCTCCAAACAATGCTTTAGTTATACAAACTAGTATTGTTCAGATGTCTAACTGAGCCACAGGACCATTATTCCTTGCTTGTCTTGTTTAAACGTATGAAGTGTTACATCACGCCTGCCATTGTCCATCTTCTAATGTTACAGCGTTGTCTCATCATTGTTTGGATTGCATGATGTGAACAGACACTTCGCAATCACATGATTTTTACTGGAACAGGGGTCAGAGGTCTTGACAATAAGCAAACAGGGCCGAGCGGTGCTAATTAAAACCGTCATCTTCTATCCTCTGTGAGAAGAACTTCAGTGGCTGCTGAGAGCACTGGCCTGTCTGTTATATGAGATATGGGAACTGGCATGAGACTTGGTCAGCAGAAGCAGCTACTTGTCAGTAAAACTTTACGGAGGTTTTCCAGCCTCAGCTAAAATTACGCAAGCATCTTATTTGCTCAATAACAGAAACGGGCCTCTGACTCGTGACGGCCTGAGGATAAGCTCATCTTTGCTTCTACTCGCTCGTCCTTCCTTTTCCAAGGCAAGGCTGTGTTTCTGGCTCGGGACAAACACCACCTGACAGACCTGTGCCACTTGATCCGCCACGATACCCCCTACCTGTTTCAAGAGTATGTCAAGGAGTCGCACGGCCGTGATGTGCGGGTGGTCCTGGTGGGAGGCCGTGTCATCGGCTCCATGCTACGCTGCTCCACTGATGGTCGCATGCAGAGCAACTGCTCCCTGGGTAGGAACACACATTTAATGATCACACACATTTAAGTACTGAACTTCCTTCCTTTTCCTCTCCTCTCCTTGCAGTTGACAGCATTACTACACTGGAACAGTTGTTAAGTTTGCAAGACTAATCTGTTTTAATTGGGTAGCTTTTCATGAAGTGAATATTTGGATAATTTATGAATGCTATATTTCTAGTCATGTGTTTAAATGGTCCTGCTGTTGTTCGAGAATGAAAGCTGTTCTAGTTATTATTAAGATTTGTAGACAGGGCAGACACACATTGTGTTATGGGTTTGTGGTTTTTTTTTTTGTTTTTTTTTTAATTAGCTAAGTAGTAGATATGTACAGATAAGTCATTCATTTTCATTTGAATAAATGTTAAGTTGCTCTTACCAAATGAGGTAACACAAGTTTGATTGAGCTTTTGGCCCACAGATGAAAGCCCTTTGCTGTTACAGTTTTACAAACTGAGGAAGTTGTGTCTCTGTGGCGATATTCCAGGAAAGAATTACTAGCGGTGCAATTAGTGATGCATTTTCTGTCAACCAGCAAAAATTTGTTCTGCCAGAAATTGTGGGTGGCGCTCACCCAACAGGCTCACTCTTCAACTCACTTGCTGCGCCCAGCTGCAATTACTGCTGATCACCAAAGGTGGCGCTAAATCCAGAGAAACGGCCATCGTCCAGATTGTTACTTTAAGACCTTTCGGGGGGAAAAAAGGTCACTCTTGTATTTTGCAGAGTAAACACTTATATGTGCCTCTTGTATGGAATCACTGGACTGCTCTGATCATTCTTGTACACAAGAACAAAATGAAAAATGCTCTTAACATCTTTCAAACTTTTGGTATAATAAAAGTATGATGATCCATCTGCTCCATAAACCAGTTACGGGATCCGGTGGAAGAAGTTTGTCCTGAACTACCCTCGAGCAGCGCAGCATTCCAGCTGATGAGACTGATTTTCGGTGTCGGAGCACGAGCAGTTTAATTCGCGCTTAGCTGTAATGCACTGTGACATATTTAGGACATCAGTCATCAGATTATTCTGCATTTATGTAACAGTTCATGTTGACACTTCTCCTGACTCGAGGCTGATGTGGTGTTTAATTCTAGGATATTAAATATTGTAAAAAGATAAATCCTTTGAAATTATCTAAAATCATCCACATATTATTATTATTATTTTTTTTTTTAAAGTTTGATTCATAAAAGACGAATTACATTTTGACTATCTGATTGTGAGCGCAGTGGGTATTAACCAGCCGGACGTCTCTTGACTTCGTAGGCGGCGTCGGTATGATGTGCCCGCTGAGCGAGCAGGGCAAGCAGCTGGCCATCGAGGTGTCGAACATCCTCGGCATGGACGTGTGCGGCATCGACCTGCTGCAGCTCAACGACGGCTCCTTCGTGGTTTGCGAGGCCAACGCCAACGTGGGCTTCATCGCGTTCGACCAGGCCTGCGGCATGGACGTGGCGGGCATCGTTGCCGACTACGCCCTGTCCGTGCTCCCGAGCCGCCTCACCCGCAAGATGTCCCTGCTGTCCGTCGTGTCGAGCACCAGCGAGACCAGCAGCGAGCCCGAGGTGTGCACCGTGCCCGCCGGCCGCGTCTCGCTGCCCGAGGCCGTCTGCAACATGAGCATGGGGTCGACCTCCAGCGAGAGCGACCCGGAGCTGGCGGAGCCCTCGCAGTCCTCGCCCCGACAGTCCACAGACCCCGACCTCCCCGATCCAGCATACAACTTCAACACGCTCCTCGCCAATGAGATCAAGTTATTGACTGAGTGAGATTCAAGCAGCATCATGCACACACACACACACACACGCACACGCACGCACACGCACACACACGCACACACACGCACGCTCATCACACATGCATATTCAACACACACACACACACTCACTCACCTGTACGGATGGCAACAAACATTCCTATGAAAACGCATATCAGTCCAAAAACTATTGAAACATAAGAGGTTAAATGCAAAACAAGAGCAGAGAAAAACAGAACACGCATACTGACATCACCACGGAAACGCAACAACATGAGCCTTCCACTTTAAAGAAGAAAAAAAAGATCTGAGGCTGCTCCCCTGACTCTCCTCTCTTTGCACCTCTTTTCCCAAACTGCAAATCCCAGTAAACTTAGTTCACGCAGCAGCATGATGGCGAGAGTGGGGAAAAAACGGTTGTAGAGAAGATAACCTCCAAATTGGCCTCTACTCCTTTTATAATTGCTATTTTTAGGTGGGCGAAGGGATTCCCATAATTCCACCGATCTGCTATGTTTTTAATCCTCACAATACAGGAACTTTATTTTATCTAGACTATGTTGTCATAGGAAATGGTTTTCTGCTGAGACTTTGGTGGATTGTAGGAGAAATGAAGTGTTTTCAAGTTGTTGGGGAGAGGAATACATCCTCATGCTAGGCACATTATACTGTCAGTTCCAATGTAGCAACGTTGTGTTCCCGCCCGGGACACAGAACTGGATGAAGTCCATCCTGCAGCAAATAGAACAAAGAGGTCCAAATTTCATATCAAATTTACTGCTACTCATAAGAAAGGAGAATTCACTCCTCAATGTGCATGTCGGTAATTCAACTAATACATTGTTTACACTACGTTTTATTTTATTATTTTTTTTTTTTTTTTATCAGATTAAAAACAACAAAATGCTCTCAAAATTTAACATTTACGAAATCCCACTTTTGAATTGCTGGAATATAAAAGTAGCTGGTGCAGCCACGTGGACAGACGAGGCTGACCAGGTGTCAGAATGATTTACCTTTCATGCATAGCTCCGAATATTATTTACCAAAGTGACATACGCATGGTAACAGTGCATCATTCTGGGTGCTAACGGTGTCTATAAAGTCATTCTCTGTTCACTGTGCATGAGGCATGCTAATGTAATCTATTACCTGCCCTGTGCCAGGTGATAGAAATAACCAGTAGCAGCTCTGTTTCAGAGCCTCAACCTGGAACATAAAAAAAAAAAATTAAAAAAAATGACTCCACCTCTACTCCATTTTTAATTTCCCATTCCTAGAGAGTATGCTTGATTAGCCTTACCAGCAGCAGCAGTCTGCTGCTTTTTTAAAAACTCCATTAAATGCCTAGCACTTTATAACAAACAGATGCATTTTCTTTTTTCTTTTTTTTTTTCCTTCTCTCTCACTCGGATGACATATTTAGGAAAAGATGAGACAGAGTGTGAAAGCTGCGTCTCCACCTGCAAGCAAAATATACCTCAAAACAGTGACTCCTCACTGCCATAGGATGACGTAGCTCTTCAAACATACAGTACATATCAGCCTGGATCTGCCCCTGACGCGCCAGGTGTTCCTTCCCTTTATGTCTAGGAGCTAAAAAGATAGTTGTGTATTATTTTTTTTGTTTCTTTTTAGCTTTTATGTAAATATTTAGGTAGCAAATTAGCTTCACAGCATACTAGTAATCCAGCTGATGAAACTGGAACAGCTGAAGTAACTGCCAACATTGACATTTTTATAAGCTATTGTGGACAAACTAGTTTGTACAGACCTGCAATATTAAAAAAGGTTGAGACTGAAATTTGGTGCTAACATTTCTGGATTTGGTTAGATGTGATTTCTCAGTCATATTATTTGTAGACTTTACTTTTATGTTTTCACTTTTTTTTTTTTTTTTTTTGGATATAAAAAAAAAAAAAAAAAAAAAAAGAACAATCCTAACCCCCCCAAAAAAATGTTGGCTTGATGTACAAACAAACAATGGAAACTATATTTTTGCAGTCTCCTTGAATGGAATGTTACTTTTTTTCTTCTTTTTTTTTTCCTTTAGATAAGAAAGGAAAAAATAAATCCAGGGATTTCAGCAGCCAAGACCTTATTGTTTACAGTTTTTGTTTCTTAGGATGGACCTCCTGTACACCTTCTGAAGTACATAACACAGTAGTTGTAGGTTATGCCATACATTAAGAATAATTTACAGCTCTGATCAAAAGCACAAATACAAACCCTAAATTGTTCCACATAGTGCCGTTTGTGTTTTTTAGGCTTGTAACCCTTTCTGTTGAACACAACTCAGGGAAGCAGCCTGGATCACAGCCCTGACCCCTCAAAGTCATGACATATCCATCCGAGCTGGAGACGTGTCAAAACACAACACACACCTACAAAAACATACATAAGCAACAATGAAAAAAAGGTTGTCAACTACAGTATAAGACAATGTGGTGTATACCATGGTTAACATGCACTTTTTTTCCTTGCTTGTTTTCTATTGTTCCTTGTTTACTTCCTAATTTATGGTATTTTTTAAAGAAAAAAAAAGTGGTTTGTGTGCACTAATATTGTCTCAATAAAGTGAAACCGCTGTGAAGCTTGATTTTTATTTTCCTTTTTTTTGTGGGCCGACTTCACTAACTGTCTGAAATCCAACAGGGCCCCGGTGGAGGGTGCCAAGTCTAAATCCACCAGACAACAAGAAAAGCAGCTTTTATTTTGAAGTCTGCTGTCGAGTGATCACAGTGGCTCCACTGAGAGAACAACAGCATTTACACTACTGTGATGTTGTCCAGTATCCACATAATCAAAGTATCTGACAAACAAACTGTGAACTACGCTGATGTCCACTCTCTTGGCATGTAAGGGCCGCAGGGGCTCCATCATGAAGTCATATCCCAACATAAACACTTACGTGGGTGAACCATCGACAGTTGTTGTCCCCTATTTTTTTAAGTCTGCGTCTTTGTATTGAAGTCATTCCACCTTGTGTACATACGTGTAAATGAAAGATCACATATCGTCTCGAGACATTACTATCCAGCCATAGGAAACAAGTGAAATGTTCATATCTCCCCTAGAGCTCCTGGTAGTTTATACATCATCCACAAGCTGACGGAGCACATCTAACCACTGAAGGTTTGCTTCACAGTGCCCTGACAACTTTCAAAATGCCTCTTCATTGTCTGGTTTCCTTTGGGAACACTGATTTAAGGATCACAGCTTAGTCAAGGTCCCAGTTCAGACACATGTCTTTCTGTTTGGTCGCTACAGACCAGGGGGCCAAAGTGGATACAAGGCATGGAAGCTACTGAAAGAAACCGGGGCACCGCATGCTTGTGACACAGGGAAGGAAGAAAGAAAAATCCCGAGTGTATCGGGCTGTGTGGTGCTCGGCCAGCCTGGAACAAGCATGTAGGGACCTCTGGACGAGTCACTGTACAACAACAACAACAACAACAACAACAACAGAGCACAAGGTTTCTTTTTAATTCCAAACTGCTGCTAATGTATATTTGGTTCAAAAGTTAAAAAAAAAAAAAAAAAAAAGGGAATATGAGAATAACACAAGTGTTTCCGTGTTTTGCTGCCTCTCATCACATAAAAATGAATCTGAATGCCAAAAAAAACAAAACATTTTGTTGTATAATTGAGTACAAATTACACCAGTAGTGAGATGATGTTAAAAAGGGTTGTTTTGATATAAAGAATAAATGTTTCAGAATTGTATATATTATGTAAGATTTCACAGCGATCATCGGGTTCCTTTAATGTCTGTTTTAAAACGAACCTGAGGTTTGCTAAAAGGTTTACAATATTCTTTTATTTACAGAAGGAAGATGCAATGTTTTTGACTCAGTGAAATAATGCAGCTCCCTGTCGATGACATGTAGACATTAGAAGTCTTTAAATCATATCTGCATATGGTGAATTAATGAAGAGGTTCTTGATTGATAGGTACGAAACAAAGCAAAAACATTGCTTGCCCTTGACCATTATTCTGTTCTATCATTCTGACACTGTTACGAAATGGATTCCAAAAATCATGTAATTCACAAATGTGCAAAATGATGTAAATATATATCCCTCTTCTTTTCTTTTTTTTTTTTTTTTTTTTTTTTTTTTTTTTTTTTTAGATTAAAATAAAGATGAGTCATTATTCAAAACCTGAACATGTGTCCCCTCCTCTCTTTTTTTTTTTTTTTTTTTTTTTTTTTTAATCAACATTGGATGTATTTGCTTAAGAGCCATGAAACTGAGTACAAAAGTAATTTTCTGTCTGACAATATTTTCTCTTTATTCAATTCCAAAAGCACTTCACGACATCTGGATGAAGACTAAATTACATTATAAGGTCTGTCATTTTTTTTTTAATTTTGTTTGAGCAATTATCAGTTTCCATATTCACAGTGTGAGGCTACGCACATGTCCCGATGGAGCAGGGGAGGTATGGGGGGGGGGGGGCGCAGGGCACGTACAGTGACTAGACAGAACCAGGATGTGGGTCTGTGTGCACGCTGTGCACCAGCTGCAGCAGGCCCCGGATTGGCTCTGTCAGGTCATGGTTTGGTATCAGCTGGCTGGCCTGCAGGGCTGTGCTGCCAAATCCCAGTGCCTGGCATGCAAACAGAAAACAGAAACGAACACAGCAACTGCAGCTGTTACTCTCTGGGGAGAATAAAGCCGAGTTACATAACGATATCAGGGAAATTGGACTGCCACCCGGTTGATTTACCGCACTTTAACCTTCTGACAACCGGATCTTACAAAACCACGCACGCTTAAATGGAATCATGCCGAGCCCGGTGAGGAGTTTACTCAGGTTGACAGCGTCATTCACGGGAGTTCCTGCAGCTCCTCCGCCTCTGTAAACAGCCGGGAATATGCGTTGTGTATGTGTTGCTAAAGTGTTTCGTGTTATATCCGCCTACAGCTCTCAGTATTGGGTACAAAAGCCGATAGACTGAGCAATAGACTCTCCTGTGTAACATCTATCCAACGCAGCAACACCGTGAAACACGGACAGAAGGTGAAATCAATCATGTTCCTATGGACATAACGGTATGATTTTACAGTGATACACTTTTCTCAGTGCAGCGCTGACACAGCAAACCCACAAGAAGACCATTAAGTTGGCAAGAACGGAGGGTATAAGTCACCCTAAAACCAAAGTTACCATGACACACCACCATCATTAAACTCAACGCCTAGTTATTTTTATTCGTAGGTCGACAGATACAAGGAAAAAGAGACTCAACAGAAGACTGCCTGAGCAGATTATTCTTCAACCATGGTACCACGACATACACACACCCATTTCAAGAAGCCTCCGCCCAGCACAAGTTTCTTTTAGAAGACAAGAGAGTCCCATAGTTTCTCCGAGGATACTTATATCTGTTATAGCTGACTCGACACTCTCTGGGGGAAAGTAAATAAAACTGAATTCACAGTGAAGATCAAAAATACTCTTCAATCAGCTGAAGGATGAAGTGGAATAGATTCCAGGCTGGTTTAACTTATCTTGCCACAGTGAGCCCTGGTCCTTATTCCTGCAGCTGCTGTTGGATAGCGGCTGAAGTAAGAAAAACTCCAGCTGCATTTCATCCAGCCCTAACAACCCACCAAACCACCCAAAACAGGACAAAAATAAAAACACATGAATTAACTGGGGGGGGGGGGCTTTTTTTTTTTTTTTAATTTTTTTTTTTTATGACTTTCTGTTGTTCTATTCATGTATTTCTACTTGAGCGTGGCCATAAGCTCCAATTCAACCTTCAACCTCCCTCTTACCCAAGAGAATCCACTCAATTTAAAGAGCGACACGGGAGGCCCTGCAGAAATCTACTGATTCATCTCACTTCGAAACAGTTATAACTGACACATGCCTCCACCCAGAGAGAAGCGGAGCCTTCAAACCCAGGTGGGAGTCAGGAGGTTGAGACGGTGCCATCAACTAATTCCCACCTTATCTTTACAGCTTCACCAATTAGAGATAATCCCCACTTGAGACAGCAGCAGGAGGAAAATGGGGAACTGTGTGATGGTGTTAAACAACCTTTAAATCCTTAACCTCGTCGGGTGGCTCACCTTTACGTATTCTCCTCCCAGGAACCACAGCATGGCCAGACAGTGGGCAACCAGTGCAATCTGACTGGAGTCTTTCTGGTCAATCTCCAACACGGTTCTTAACATCACATCCACTTCCACTCGCTGGGCTTTGTCTGATTGGGTCGTGGACACAAACGTCTTTCAGCTTTTACAGCACAGCATGGTCTTAAATACACACAACACTACTAATTATGCATCTTATTCACGCAGCATTCAGGTCAATTAAATTGAGGCCTGTCTGGATCTTCTGTATAGTTCGTGCAAGCATCACTTCCTTCCACGCCCACTTTTTCCCGGTAAACTCCCTAGACGGTCTGGGAAATTGCATCGCAGCTAACAGGCTTAGCATCATATGTAGGGCAGCAGCTGTGATGGAGGGCAGTGGTGCGGATGCCGCACAGCCAGAGATGTGTCAGCAGTGGTCTCTAGTCAGCCCTAAGCATGCTAGTGTAAATCTGGGGTTTAGCTTTCAGATTGCACAGCAAGACAACTCAGCTAAATATAGCCCTGTTGACCTTATTTTTCCAGTGATACGCCAATGGATCTCCTGGCTGTTCAGAGTCGGGGCATGATGCATTGGTGATGTCATTTTCTGATTCTGCGGCATACAGTATGATAGGATCAATCGGGTAGATTGACAAAACCTAAACGCTATTGTTTTATATTACATTTATACTGCACATATTTGATGTCACCATAAGTGGAGTCCAACAACTCGTCGGGGTGGTCGACGTTTTGGATGTGGTCCTCGACAAGTTTGGTCAGACGTCTGTGCCACATATGGGCCACCTACAATATTAAAAATAAACAAATAAAAAGGACTGTAAACTATAGGATTAAACAACAACAACAACAAAATGTAAAGAGATTTATGCACATGGGCAACAACATCGGACCTGGCATACCTGGGAGTACAACGATCGGGCAATTGGCATCTTCCCCTGTTTGGCAAACACACCGGCCATGAGAAAGTAGCCGCCACAGGTGACCGTGCTGTCCAGGCCAAACTCCTCACTGGCATAATATATCTGACAACATCAGAGAAATGTTGGGTGGATGCACGTTACAAGAAGTGAACAAAATACCGTACACTCTGAGAGATGGGCAATGCGCACTGTTGGTCTTCTCGACTGTGAAGGGTCACGGGTTTTATTTGGTGAGCAGACTGTTGCTGCTCCTGACTATGTCAACAAAGCTATTGTGAAACAGTTCCAAAAAATTAATACGCAGACGCTATTTCTAACGAGAGTGCTAATTATGACACAGACATCAGTTGCAAAGTCGTGCAGAGAAGCTTCCAGGTTTCCAGTTGCTGCGTGGAGGCGGCCCAGACTCCTGTGCAGCTGCTGGTGGACAGCGAGACCACAGTCTGGGTTCTTCAACACATACCACTGTGCTTGAGACAGGAGGTCCGACACCAGGACTAGATTACTCAAACCTGGAAAGTACAAGCCAACACAAAAATAAATATTTTATATGCACGCACAATAATGAAGTAAAAACAAATCTATTCAATCACCAGAGTTTCAAGGTGGACACCCGAGATTAACGTTACCAATTAATTATCTGACCAGAATGTGAAATGTGCTCACAATCTCCCCTTCTGTTTCTGAGATATGCCAATATGTTCACAAGTGTAAAAAAAAAAAAAAAGGAGACCGATTGAGCTGAGAAACCCTTTTGTGCTCGGCCCTCACCCATGTTGGCCTCCGCCAGCAGCAGGTAGGCCGGGACCAGCTGGACCGTCCTGGGACCGTGGACGTCGATGCTGCAGCTCAGGCAGAACTGGGCGGCGGGCAGAGCCTCTTCGTGTTTCCCCTCAGAAAGCTTGCTTTGAGCCACCAGCCTGCAAATCTCAATCAGCTCTGCCTAAAGAGGGAACCAAACCCAAGGTACAGATCAGGTTACTTTTACCGAATCATAATTCATCTTGGAAGAAATATTACATAACAGATCCCACAGGCAAACCGCTCCTACTCAGAGAGGGCAACCGCTGCCATAACCCTGCGGTATTCTTCAAACATTAATCACTGAAGATGGATCTGACTCTGGAAACAGTGTGTGTTCAGACGATTGAATAGAAACCCCAAAACATGCTCGTGTCCTGCTTCCCGAACTTATATCAGTCACTGTGCATCACAAACTCCTCTTCAAAAAAAAAAGAGATGAGAAAGAATGAGAGCTGCAATTACACGTCTTCTGTCTTTTTCCTCTTCATCAACGAAACCATCAGTCCAGTTTTTCTTCTACTTCCCTCTGCAGTAAAGTGCCTATTCAACAGTTTCACTCAGCTTGTGTAGTGAAAGAAAGGAAATCATTTTTCAGAATCTATGCCAGTTTTTTACTGATGGTAAATTTACTGCCTACTCTGGGTTTGGATCTGGCAACTTTAGTCTACAAATAGAGAGGAAGTTAGGCACTAAACTATTTGGAAAGAAATGATGACTCGTTGACAGACTTCAGAGGACAAAGGGAATCAACCCTCTCATGGCCTCAGGATATCGCTTTTCGGAATTCAAGTTGTTTTTTTTTCTCCCTGTGTTTTCCTTGACAGTTAGAAATGTAGTGAGAAGCTCCAAACGGGATACACGACACTGTATATTTCATAGTTTGTCACATGTGTGATCCCAATGCATCACACCCATCCTCACCTTTTTAGACTGTGTTTCTGGGCAGCAAACGAGTGCCGGGTTGCGGATGGGAATAAGGAACTGACAAATTCTCTGGTGGATCCCCACCCAGTCGGCCCGCTGGTGCTCTGCATCGCTGAGGAATTCAAAAAAAAAAGACGGGTCATTTTTATTTTCCCAAACACACTCCCTCCCTCTCAGTTTCCTTCTCTCCTTTCAGCCACTTTCGATACCAAGAGTCGTCGTGGTGTTGTGTGAAACTTATGGCTGATATTTTCTCAGCTATCAAGCTGTTGATAAAGTCTTATGATCAGCTGAGCTGAAACGTGTACTGTTGAACAATAGCCGGTAAGAATGATTTGAAAGCATTGGTCACATTGCCAGATAAATAAAATTACATTTAAATGAACATAAAATGTTTCTGGACAATATATACATTTAAAAAGCTCAGTCTCTATCCAATTTAGGAGATAGCCTACCATGCGAGTGCACAGAGGGCAAACTAAATTGTATGCCATTACATAACTGGTCTGTAATTTTGTTCATCTGGCTCTCCTCTTCTGCACCCTTCTGTGGAAACTGTCTTGGTTTTCCATGTGTTTTTCTTGCTGTGGAGCATGTGTGCAGTGTATTTGTGTTCATGGCCTTCAGACAGCAGCAGTGAGCAGGCAGGAATCTGGCCACGTCACATCCACAGCAGTACGGACAAAGATGAGCACAAATCAAAGTGGTCTTCTCAGGACTCATAACACACCTTCTTGTCTCTGCCGAGCTGCTGAGCTGCAAGAATACTTCTGCCCGACAATAAACAGCCAAATAAAATGTTACGGCTCATGTGGCTTGGACTAAACCTTTTTACCCCTCACAATGTTGACGATCTTATTCTGACTCAAGTAGCCAATTCCAAAGACATTAAAAAAATATATAAAAAAATCCTTATTGCTAACTAAAGCTAACTCAGATCTGAGCTAAACCAAACTTGTTTTCTCCCTTGTGGCCATTGTTTTTGATGTGATGATGATATAGGGTACACATTTTCATTAAATTCAAAACATGTGCTTCTCACTCATTTATTTTAAATGCTGAGAGGAAAGCAAGCGCAATAAGTGGCTGTAAGCTCCCTGAGACTGGCTTTAGTAGCTCATCCCTGAGCCCTTAGTAGCTCTCCCCTTTCCATAAATCCCTTCAGGGAGGGATGTCACCACATGCCTCCCCCCCCCCCCCCACCTACTCCCTCCTCCTCCTCCTCCCCCCCTCTTCCTCCCACACTGTGCCAATGAGGATTTCACCAAGCGTCTTATGAGTCCAAGTGTCCGTACTGATCCACGCACGCCACAGGTAATGTTGACTTACATTACAAGCCAATGCTGACCAAATCATATGATCAAAAACCGGGCAACAGTCTCACGAACAAAAATAAACCGCTGTGGTAATGTAATTTCCAGCTGTTCCTGCAGTCACATAAACGCCCCTCATACCGACTTGCTCGGTGGTTTTTTTTGTTTTGTTTTTTGTTGCGGAAAAACATGGCGAACGCTGCCACCTAGCGACCAAACCGCAGACACCAAATTCCACGTAAAATAAAACAGTTTGACATTTTGAAACTGCGCTTTTACGAATAAAGAGGGAGTCATTAACACGAGCAGCGCCTCTTTTCTTTTTTTTTTTTTTCTTTTTTTTTTTAGCGACAAACCAGCTGTCAGCTTGAATAACTCGAGCTTACCAGTAAAAAGTGACCCGACACTTGGTGCATTGGATGTGCGCTATTCTTTGACAAAGTTCACACATCTTTTTCATTCCTTTGGGAAAGGCGAGAGGAGTTATCCTGGACGCCGCTCCCGAAAATGGAGGTTCAGTTTCCATCATCACGAGAGTCTTGTTTGAGACGGTAGCCTACAGCCGGTATTAACTTTGTTGTTGTTGTTTTTTTTACCACATATAAAGTTACCTTACGACGCTATGGGGGACTGTAAGTTTACGGTTGCTATGGCAGCAGCCTCCCTCTCAGTTTGCTTTACACACCAATGGATTATACCATTTCACACCAATGGATTATACCATTTCACAAGGACTACAAGTCTTCTGTTTTGTGTGATATTTATTAAGGGAACTATTAAACACATTCTACATATCAGTTTGAGGTACAAAAATAAATATTTCCAGTTTGCTGTGGGGGGGAGGAAAATAAAAGCCATTCGATTGCCTCATACACTGTACATTACTAATAAAAGATATATGCTGTTTTGGTATTTTGGTACTCCCTTGGTCAACACAACAATTGGCTAAAAAGTTCAAATGTCTTAAAACAGAGGGCAATCCATAACTGACTGATATAAAGGATTCTAAGATCGTGATATAGCCTGTTGTGTCCTAATGTTTTCTTCCAGGATGCATGTACACACAAATATAAAAAAAAAAGACAGGCACATTAGCTGAAGCCTGAGCACACACGCATCATAACATAGGTATTTGTGACTCCTGCAAAATGAACATTTCTGATAAAAAGGAAGTTCTGGTGTTGTTTTCCTTTTTCTGGTCACTCTTTCTTACGCAGGTGGATGTATATGACTCCACTACACAGCAACAAAGGGACACACACCCAGGCCAGGATGAAGCAGTAGCCAAAGTGTCCTGGAGTCAGTTCTTTGGAGTCTGGAAGGATTTCCTTGTTGTGTAATGTGTAGATGAGAGCTGCAGAAAAGGTCATCAGGCCTAAAGAAAAAACAAAAAAAGCCTCAATTCATTTACCTATCAATTATTTCATATACAAATGATAGCAACAACAACAACATACTGTATACAGGGGGGGATGAAAAACAATAGAAATCCATGTCAATACATGAAAACATTTTTAGACTTGTGTTGCAGGAAAATCTGCAAACTCTGTGCCACTGTTGATGTAACTCAGTCAATGTTGACACAAAAACAATATGTGACTTTGATTGCAGATTTGCCATTAAAGGCCCATTTCAAATCATAATGGGCTTCTGGTGCATTCAGCTTAAAAATAAACCACAGGGACAGTGACAAATATTTCCTGCAAATACTTTAAAGTACTGCAAGTACTCAAGTGCAATGGTTTGACATCCAGTCAAACCATTGCACTTGAGAAGAGCAATTCTTTAGGTGTGCTGTACCTTAAATAAAAAGGCTCTGGTCTCCAAACATTCAACTTATTTTCCCGCCATCTGCTTCCCTTCTAAGTTTGCAAGTTTCATACTTTTCTGAAGGCCTAATCACACAAAGACACGTCGATGGCACATTGTTTCACTCCACTGTTACCTGCAAAGACTTGACACAGTCCAGTGAAGTAGAAGAGTCCCCCCTTAGACATGGTGAACAGCTGACCCAGGAACACCAGGAAGGAGACCGAGGAGAAGACCACTGAGAGAACCATCAGGACCTTCACTGCTTGAAGCCACTCTGACGGAGGAAGCCATTTAAAACCATTTAAAAAAAGCCAGTCATAATTACCTTCTTTTTTTATTATTAAAAATCAGGTAACACAAAATGAAATTATTCCAAACCTGTTTCTTTGGTGGATGCACACAACCACGTTCCTGTGGCGTTGTCAAACCTACAGTTGTACCATAGGTCTGAGTTTTCCATGCCCTCCCACACCCACCAGGACTTTGAAGAGGAATTACACATCATAGTTAGATATGTTACACTTATGAAATAAGTGAAAATGAACAAACACGACATCCTAACTACGACTATTACCTTCTCCATGGTGGCAATGAACAGCATAGCCAGTGTGATGAGATGCAGCAGGGTGACAAACATAAGCAGGTATGCCATTTTCAAATCCCTGTCAAAAGCACACAAAAGTTTAAATTTAGTATTCCTGAATGACTGCATCCAAGAGTACAGCAAGGAAATGTTGCGTGGTCAATTTAATGTGTTTGTCAGTTCCACTGTGAAAATCCTGTGCTGGGTAACTTTCCTGTTTTGCCTTGAAACATATAAATGGAAAATGTGAGGAGCTGAACAGAGTATACTCTGTGTTACATAAGCTCACGCTTCAAAAGAGAGTGCAATGAGGTATTTTGAAAACTTCTCCTTGACTGGCCCGTGTGTTGCCATCGTTCAGGACGCTGGCAAAAAACCTGGGCGGACCCACTGAAATCTAAATAGTACCAAAATATTTACCCAGTTAACCTCTCTACCCTTCTGAATGGATGTTTATTTTTCATCATGAAGGGTTAACAGTCTGTAATTCAGCTTACATTTGGATTTCATTAAAGTCCCTCTGCTTGTAAACTCAGATGAAATTCAAATAAGAAGAAAAGCCTGTCGTCTTACACAGATATTTGACATTGTCATGCAGTGCGAGTAATTTCAGTTCACAATAAAGAGACACTCAGTGAGACAAAACAGACGAGATGCAGGGGAATAAGAAACAGGATGAAGAGGTCTGTGTAAATCTAAACAAATTCTGTGAAAATGAGGATTTCGAGTAACCCCCCAAAAAATACACATCTTCAAAAGAAAGTTTCTGACATGATCTTTATCTTCTTTTGAAATATTGTTAAAACAAGTAGTAGAAACATCTGTTAAAGGCACAATTTGATACATATTCATTCCTCTCTCAGTTGGAAGGAGGAGTGATGCAAGGGTGACCTTTTCTCTTAAAAAACGAATCTGGTGGAGCCATGATTTTACAGTACATTTACTGAATTACCATGAAAAATCAAAGAAATATCCACTTACCCTAAATATTGCTTGTTCCCCTGAATCAGACCTCAGCAGCTTAGGAGCGGCTTCACCACTCTACAACATCGTTCCCCACTTGGTGGTCCACTCTTTTCTAGCTTTGCCACACCTCCTTTACTTTTTCAGTCATTCAGTGCAAAGTTTCCAAGGAGAACGCCCATTTCCTCCGTGCAGAACAGAGCTCCCTCTTGCTCTGCCTCACAATCCATCAGTGCATCACCATCCAAAAAAAGTTTCAGCTGAGACCCACCCATTGGCAGAGGCACATAAAACCACATGAAAAGATTTCTTCTGTAAACAGTACACTTAAAGTGCTACTATCCCTCATCCATTCACGTTAGAGCAGATATAGAAAATAAATACACTGCTGCAACATGACTCCCATTTCTGCACAAGAACATAATTAGTTTTTTAAGGGAGTACTGGTCAAACATAGAGGATATATGGGCGGGATACTCCTTCCAAACATGCCGTAGTTTGTGTTAGGGTGAAACTGAGGTGAGAGCAAAACAACAAATTAACGCGCACATTTTTAAATCACCAGTTACACACATACATATAGATTTAAAAAAAAAAAAAAAATTTAAAGAAGAGAGAAATTAAATGAAAAGAGAAAAAAACTCTTGTAAACTTATCTCTGCATTGTTTTTTATTTTAGAGGTAAATGATTATATATAGCCTGTGTATATATTATCATAATAATAATAATAATTGGCCTATGAAAAAAGGTAATTGAGTTAAGTGCTAAACACAATTCTGTTCGTTCAACTTCCAGAAGGAATAAAGAAAACAGTTGGTCGCCATCTGCTGTTCACATCTAGTGACTAATGAGAAAATCTTAATCAAAGCAATATGAACTGACAGTGAATAAAGAATGACACTGATTAGGATAGCATGTATTAAAACCTCTATGATTTGGACAGATTACCTTTTTTGAGTTGCCTGATTGACAAAAACTAAACAATTTTTTAAGGTCGTTCAATTGCCATAAACTTCATTTTGGGCTAAATCCCTGGGTGAACCTTATCCCGATTAGATAATCTCCTTGGAGTGATTACTTTATTTACAACAGTTGTTATTTACAACAACAATATTCCTTGGGATATTATTTTACCAATAAAAATAATAATAATAATAATAATAATAATAATAATACACAAGCACCGCAGTTGATTGGTTGCGACCTTTCCTGATCGATTGTCCCCTGCTTCGTCTGGATGGTACGGTCCGTTGCCTAGGTGCCAGCAGAAGCCAATCCACTCCGCCACGCCTGTCGGCAGCATTGGGCTTTCCTTTCGCTGTTACTCTTTGAAAGGTGGGTACAACTTTTACTGTGCAATGCATCGCTCAGCTTCACCGCCCTGGAGACGCTGGGGTTTAAACAGGAGTCCTGAGATATCACAACGAAGTCCTTAACGGAGTCCAACCGGTTGCTGCGAAACGGCCACTGGGAAAAAAAAAAAGAAAAGCTACGGCTACTGTTAGCGAGCTAGCGTCAGCGTAATGTTAAGTATGCTGTGGTAACTTTGGAGCTAACTTTGCTAACTAGCGAACACGGCGGGGAGTCACATTTGTCGGGTTGGGTTAGTTGCCAGTTTATTAACAAATCCCGTTTTCATAACAAATATGTGGTTAGCAGGGAGCTTGGCCAAAGCGGCTGCTGTCCTACTAAACCTCTCGTTTGCTCCTCCTCGTCAGACATTTTGGAAACAACGCTGAGCCAACAGGGGAAACAGATTTTAATTAAGTGAAAGTAGTCACTCTTAAAGATACAAAAAAAACAACTAGTGGCACTGTCTACAATGCAGGGAATAAGTATTAATCATGTTGCTAATTGCATCACTCCCAAATGCAGGAGGGGAAGCTCAGGCGCAAGAACTGTTAACTTGAATGTTTATGTTAAAATATTAATTTAAGACAAAGCAACAGACCAAACGGAGCTAATCAGATGTAATGTGTCTTAGTTGTTAAACCGTATGAGGCTGATGTAGGGAAGCTCTCAGCTTGTGACTGCACGTCCTAACATGACTTGACAGCATTGTTCTGAACAGTTTCATCTTATTTTTGTTTTGCAGTTAAAGTCAAGGACACCAGACGTGGTCCCGGATGGATTACAGTCACAATGAGTTGTTTTCTGTGGGACACTGTGTCGTCAGGATTGTTCTTCGAGATCAGTATTTCCACCCCTAAGGAGAAAGTTCATCACTCACAGATGCAGCTTTGCCAAACTTAACGCTTGACAATGGATCATGAAGAGGTAACACTCACTCCTCACAAACGCAGCAGTGCCAGTCACTGTTTAGATGCTTTGTACACAATAAAGTGTTATTATTGTTTTAGGCTACACAGTTTGTGACAGTGTTGTTTTTCTCCGAGGTCCCCCCCCACCCCTCTCTGGTTGCAGTATCTGCTGGCATTTTTAATTTGTGTTCAATTTAACAGATTTAGGTAAATGTAAAAAACTGTTGATTTACATGCAACAGTGGCTGTTGGTGACAATATAGTTTATCTCGCATCCATTGATATAACAAAACCACAGTTTTAGGATGGTGTTTGTAATTTGTGTCTGATCTTTGAGCCATTTATTTCACAGGCTCATAGATCGTAGTGATGTTTAAGTACAACAGGCACATAAGAACTGATGCCTAGCCTGTGACAGTGGGCTGCATGTTGTTGGAGCCGTGGCAGCCTGACAGAGTCATCTGAAGGCTGCACAGGTGCTGCTCAGGTTACAAGTCCTACAAAGTACAGTATTGAATTCTGCAACAGGTGTTTAGTGGTGGCATGCCACTCTGACGCTGTGTGTCTGTTAACAGATCAGTTTTCAGCAAGACTGACAACCTTGATGTCGACCAGTTTTGTTAATAAGTTAGTTAGCTGTCATATTACATTACATTTCATTTAGCTGATGCTTTTATCCAAAGCGACTTACAATAAGTGCATTTCAACCATGAGGGTACAAAACCAGAACAACAAGAATCAAGAAAATACAATTTCTTCCAGAAAGCCAAACTACAAAGTTCTATCAGTAAGATGCATTTTCAGTGCTACTAAAGTTCTACTGTTCAAGGTAAAGTCTGAAGAGGTGTGTTTTTAGTTTGTGGTGGAAGATGTACAGAGTTTCTGCTGTCCTGGGGAGCTCATTTCACCATTTAGGAGTCAGGACAGCAAACAGTCGTGATTTTGTAGAGTGTTTAGCTCAGTGAGGAGCAACAAGCTGATTGGTAGAAGCGAGCGGAGGGAGCGGGCTGGGATGTAAGGTTGGACCACGTCCTGGATGTAGACTGGACCCGATCTGTTCGCAGCACGGTACGCAAGTACCAATGTCTTGAAACGGATGCGGGCAGCTACTGGTAACCAGTGAAGGGAGCGGAGGAGGAGGAGGAGGAGGAGGAGGAGGAGGATGAGGAGGATGAGGAGGAGGAGGAGTAGTGGGAGAGAATTTAGGAGGTTAAAGACCAGTCGAGCTGCGGCGTTCTGGATGAGCTGCAGAGGTCAGATGGCGCTAACAAGTAGACCTGCCAGGAGGGAGTTACAGTAGTCCAGACGTGAGATGACCAGAGCCTGGACCAGAGCCTGGACCAGAACCTGGACCAGAGCCTGGACCAGAGCCTGTTGTTGCAGTGATGTTGGCAGTAAGAGAGAGTTGACTGTCGAGTGTCATGCCGAGGTTCCTAGCAGTCAGGGTCGGGATAACACAGAGTTGTCCAAGGTAGTAGTCAGGTCGAGGGTGGGAGAGTCTTTCCCCGGAAGGAAGAGCAGTTCAGTCTTGTCGAGGTTGATTTTCAGGTGGTGTGAGGACATCCACTGAGAGATGTCAGTCAGACAGGCAGAGATTCGTGCGGCTACCTGTGTTTCAGATCGGGGAAAAGAGAGGATCAGTTGGGTGTCATCAGCATAGCTGTGGTAGGAAAAGCCATGCGAGTGAATGACAGAGCCGAGAGAGTTGGTGTACAGAGAGAAGAGGAAGGGACCCAGGACGGAGCCTTGAGGGACACCCGTAGTGAGAGGACAAGGTTCAGACACAGATCCTTGATTACTCGGTAGGTGCGGTCATTGAGGTAGGATGAGAACAGGGAGAGGGCAGAGCCTGAGACACCGAGGTCCTGAAGGGAGGAAATAAGGATCTGGTGGTAATGTAATGTAATATCATATTGATGTAATATCATATTGATTTGAAATGATTGAGAAAAGAGAAAAGAACAGCATAGAGACACAACACACATTAAACGTTGGGCTGGTTGGTGTCGCCGATTATTGAAGATCACAAATATGCAACCTGTGATACCTGAAGTAAAAAGCACAAAACTATGGGAGGGAGAAGAACAGCATAGAGAGATGACAAAATTTTTTAACAATAACTGCATTATGATACAAATGTGGGGGTAAAAAAAGAAAAAGCATCCTCAATAGCTGGTTACAAGACACTCAGTTCCTCCCCTGATTCTTCAGTTGTGGTCGGAGCAGGACCAGATTTCTAGGCGGCTTCAGGAGGATGGATTGCCACCAGAGGCCGGAGTGGAGGAGCGGCAGCGCCACCTGTGGCAGCAGCTGCTCAGCAGGGAGGCAAAGCTACAGTCAACCAACCAGGAGTTGCAGACCTTACGTACGCAGCAGGCCACTGAGATGAAGGAGGTGAGACACTTCTTTGGTGTTTTCAGTTCACCAAATGTCCCAACAGTGTCACAGCTTTTTTTGACCTAACCAATTCCCAATAATTCACAACGTATAGTGTCGTCTCCTCTTCTTTGAAGCTATAGACACATTAAAGAGCTGTAGGGTACAGGACAATGACAATTTCTCAAAATGGTATTATTCTGTTTTTTTGTGACTTTGTCAGGTGGAGAGCTATGTGGCACATATTCGTGGGCTGTTGGAAGAGCGTGAGTGTCTGACTGCAGACTATGAGAGAGACAATGAACAACTGCGACACGAGCTTCTCCAGATCAGACACCAACAAGGTGAAATCAGTGCAACTGTTCAGCGTTAGCATTTTTTGCTTTGGGTTGTAGCCAAGCCTGAGTTACCAGATCTCCTAATTGGAGTATTTCAAACAAACCTCAGCTGACATTTTTTACTTTCCATGAATGTTATAAAATAATTTATACCAAACCATAATTTCTCTGATTTGGATATGAACTCGTGTGCATGCAGGCACAGAGAGTTATCTTGTCTAAAATGTTCTTTCAAAATCTTTCTAAACAAACTAGTGACCCGAGGAAATTCCTTTTTTCTTCCAGAGATTCAGAGCAAGGAGCTGGCAGAGATGTTGGTTCAGGAGGACCTTGGGGAGATGGGCTTGAGCAGCCCCAGTGAGCAGGTGGCTTACTTGCTTGTGGAGAGAGCCACACTGCTAGAAAGGCTGGAGGCCGCTGAGAGGAGACAGGAGAATCATAGTCTCACTGGCAACTTAAAGGAGGACGACCACCAGGTAAAGAGCTGACCTACATGCATCGGGGACTGTTGCATTTCCTCTGAATGTCAGGTCTTCAATGGAAACAAGCCACCCAAGTGTCTTTTGAAATGCTTTGGCAGCTAATATCGTACATAGTACTCGTGATATGTAACGGTTAACTATCCAGGGAACATGCAGGTAACGTATAAATGTGGTTAAGTGAGTCTCTGTCTCTTTGTGACACCTTGACAGGAGCAGATTCGCCATATGATGGGGGATGATATGCAGAAGGCCATAGATAACATGACGAAGGTGAGGTGTCTCTCATTTTGCTCTGGCTGAGTTACAAGTCTGAATGAATTCCATGTTTAACTATGTTTGTATAAAAGAACAACATAGTTTTGTTAATTCACAGAGGGTACAGGCTGATGGTTATATAGTGTCTGTTGTGATTCTGCACACACTGGTTTTCCCTCTGTTCATCCCAGAGTCCCTGGAAGAAGCTGTTTGGCCTGCGCAGGTCTGGTCAGAGCAAACACAATATTACCCCTGTAGGTTTACACTACACAGTTTATACTAACTAAGTCACTAACACTGGTGTTGTGATAAAGAACGTAACTGCGGCATCACTGGTTTGTTTCAAAGGGATGAAGCTTTTTAAAATACATTCCACGCTAACGGATGTGCCTTAATATCTGCATGACCACAATGATGCAGACAACCCTGCTTGTTTCACTACCACATCTGTGAATGTAATTTTCTAGTGGTGTCCTCTGAGCCTAACAGTTAAAGTGCATACGACATAATGTCCACAGTTTGACTCCCTGCTGGATGGACCTTTGTTGCATGTCATACTCTATTCACCTCAATCATTTCCTTTCTGTTTCTACTGTTACTGTCAAATATACACAAAAAAACTGATTTAAAGAATATTATCTCTTGCAGATGAGCAGTAATGGCATGACAGGTAACAAACAGCATGTGTTCTTTTTGTCCCACTGGTTTCTCTATGCGGGTAAATGCTGAAATATAAGATTGTAATAATTCTCCCTGCTCATTTCCAGGCCTTCAATGATGATGAATGTCAGCCTCAAAATGCATGTCTCTTACAACTGCATGTTGGGTCACTTGCATTTCCAGTCTTAACTACCAAACCTCTTTCCTGCTTTTCTCCTGTTATTCTAACCATCCATGCCTCGTTCTTTATACGTTAGGCCCGTAATGAAGAGATTTCCAGAGAGCGAAATGAGCGGCAGCGGCTGGAACGGGACCTGGAAGAGGCGTCTAGGAGGTTGGCGATGGCTCATCAGGATATTCGCAGACTCACCAATGAGCTGGATGCTGCCAAAAACAACAACCTAGACCCAAGTGGTATGTTGACAAGACCTACAGTATGCATGCCTTGAAAAAAATATTTTGGTTGTGATGTTTTATAGACTACATGTGCCTGGACAATTTTGTATTGCATAAGCACTGAAAACGGCCCAATCCTGAAGGCCCAGATTTCTACTTGTAGCTCCATTCAATTAACTAGCCAGCTTGTTGTCTCTGAACTTTAAAATGTATTGTTGTGCAGAGTGGCTGTCATGTCTTCCTTTAATGAGTTATCAGTTACTTGTTACTCATCATCAGGTCAAAGATTTGGTTAATATACTTCACTTTTCATTTCACTTAGTAATCGGTGTTCTTTATGTAAGTACATATTAGTGACTATTATGCTTTATAGAATTACAACTATGGTTATAATTTTAGGGTCTGAGCTTCAAGGAACTGTTCAAGAAGTAGAAAACCTGAGGAGGGAATTGGACAAACTGAAACACTGTGGTGAGACATTTTCTAGTGTGAACTTTAGTTTACTATTCTAAAATGCTGGCTGGCTAAAATTTGGTTTGTACCAGTAAGGTTGGATAGTGTTTATATATTTATGGTTTAGGTTGTAACTATTGATTTTTAGTTGTATTTAATGTGTTGTGATTACATTTTCTTTTTTAAATTATTCAACAGCCCTTCACGTACAGATTAATTACACACCTAGCAACTGATATAATGTTCAAAAACCGATTATTTTTTTTGTTGGTATTTTGTATTTCTTTATTTGTCTAGATTCAATCAATGTGGATATAAGTTACTGGTAGAGACACACTGCAGTACCTGACTAGGAAGTTGATTTAATTACACAACTTTTGTACTTCCCTTATAATTTGGCATTATTGGAAATCATAAAAATAAACACCATAAAATAACCAGATGGATATCAAAAGACACAAATTTAAATCTAGTCCTAACTATAAATCATGTAGGTTTTATTGACTGTGATTTTCTTTTGGGACTAAATAAGTTAATTTTAAACTCAAGTTTCTCAACAAATCCATTATTCTGGACAAACTGATCATCTGCCCTTAACAGTAATCGTCCAGTGTAGGTATTATCTTCATAATTATTTAATACAGTGCGCGTGTGTAAAACTTTGTTTTGAATTTGAAAATGCAAAACGAGAGAGAAAAATATAAATTTTCATGTGAAATGTACTTATGTTTTCAAACTCCATGGTCATGGTTTTGTCTCTCCACAGATATGTTGAATCTGCAGAGAGCCAAAGAGCAAAATGAAAAACTGGATGCTGAGAACAAAGCTCTGAGGGAGCAAGTGCGTGTTGTAGAGTCTGAAAAGAAGAATCTTCTGGACCAGGTTGGCATTTACTGAATTTCGTTATGAAAATTTAAACTCATAAAAGTTGTTGCAGCAGCTTTGCATTGTCTGGTGTTTTGTTTGTTCAGTTAACAATGAATGAAGACGCCAAAGAGGATCAAAAGGGAAAGAGTATTAGCAGTGAACCACAAAACACTCCGTCTGCCTTGTCAGCTCAAGAAAAGGATCACATTCACAAACGGTAAATGCATTAATTCTTCAAGAACCACATCATGGATAACAACGTGACACATTTAAGTCGACATCATCAAAAGTACTTACCCCTTAATCACCATTGTTCTCTGTTAGGTGTCATGAGGCGGTGGAGGACGGGCTTGTGCAGGTGAGAGAGCTGCAACGGCAACTGCAGAGGCTACGCAAGCAACAGGATGAGCTGGAGGAGAGGAACGAGGAGCTGGAGGCCCTGATGGGAGAGACCCAGAACGCCAGCAAAGAGGAGAGGCATCGTCATGATGGAGAACTGGAGGGACTCCACAGGAGGGTAACGAGCAGAACTGAATTCTTACTCGACATCGCTTCATATTTTTTTTTAACTTGATAAAGGATGGATAATTTACCTAATAACTAACTGGGTTCAGGAACATTTCTCAAAGAAGACAGCCCGTTTGACAGACATTTAAATAAATGTATGTCTTTAACTAGAAGAACACACAAAGTAGAATTTGGTACTGAAAACAGTCATCTTTCTTATGGCTGGGTAATAATCTAAACTGGCCACGCAGATCAAAAGCCTGGAGGCCGAGCTGAAGAAGCAGGATGCGCAAGAAAAAATGCAAAAAAATGGAGAAGAGGTCAAATCAACAGAGTCCTTCTTACATTTGGTAAGAAATTAATCACTTTTTAATATTATTAATGCTTCCACTTTAATTTTTTCACATTAGGGAGTAAACAATGTAGAACATTGTGGCTTGTACTCAAATTTAAACAAATATCTGTGATCATTAAAAGGTCCCCCTGAAGCAGAAAGAAGAGTAATACTGCTTTAAATGTAGCATAAAGTGTGTTTTAATTGGTTTTGGCATTTAGGAGTGGCAACAAGCCAATAAATGTGTAAATCCATTTACTTTCTTGTCCTATCAGCAGTGTGAATTCAGTGGCTCAATGCATCCTGTAAATGCTTTGTGCTCTCCTTTCTCCGTGTATGAAGCACTTACGGGACAGCAGCCAGGAGAGACTGGCCCTGCTAGAGGCTCGTCTGACTGAGGAGAAGGACTGGAGGAAACAGCTGGAGTTAGACCTCAATGCTGCTCAGTCTGCCCTCAAAAAAGACAAGGATGTAAAAATCACACGAAGCAACAACACCACAGCTATACAACCGTGTGGAATTCATGTTACAGTTTGAGAAGTTTAGCCCTGATGTAAAGAATTAACGTTTTATTTAAAATGACACAAAAACGGTATTACTCTCCCATTCTCAAAGGCTTTGCAGATAGGTGAGCGGGAGCTAAAGAAACTGAGACTTGAGGTCAACAGCCTTCAGACAGAATGCCAACAGGGGAAAACGCTTATCAAGAGCCTTACCCAAGTCAAGGGGGAAAAAGCAGTTCTGGAGGAAAAGGTTGGTTTATTTTTTTTATGTCTGCTTTGTCTCTATGACATCTTGAATCGGAGTCATTTTGACCATGATGAAACTGTCAAAAAGATTCCTTCTACAGAAGTAAATGATTATAAATAAGAGGAAGTATTTAAATCGGAATGAAACATTTTAAATATACTGTGGACATCCCAGCTTGAATGCATATCAAATGGAAACATGTAAACATAAGATGAAAATACTGTATATTGAGTGTCAACAAATCTAAATAAGCCTGACCACATGTCAACAAACATAATTATGTTGTTATGAATTGACAGTAGAGTTTCTCACCATCTTTCTGGCTGTGGCTGTCAGGTGGCTCAGATGGAGCGTGCCCACAACAGACTCCAGAGCGAGCTGGAACGCTCCAAGGACAGTAACCAGACCCAGGAGGACCTGAGAGGGAACAGGCTTCAGGTCGAGCAGCTGCAGGAGCAGGCCGACCGGCTGACCGCTGAACTCAGCAGCCTCCGGACAGCACATAACACCCTGAGGTGGTTTTCAGCTCAGATTTCAGAGTGTAAACAGTGCTGCTTCATGCGTAGTATTTTTGAGATACGTGGGTTGACATAGATCAGTGTTGGGAGGAACAATGATAGCTCTGCTGTAGCTGGTTTATTTTTACAATATTTTTTTTTTCATGGCTCAAGATAAGGCTACAACACTGCAGCTTACTTGATTTGCATATACTCGCACATTTTCCAGGGTTGAGATGTCCTCTGAGCGGCTGCAGATGGCAGAGCTCCAGGCCGAGCTAAGCTCCAGTGTTCAGGAGAAGCTGACAGCTGGTGGGGAAAGAGAGAGACTGGAGCTGGAGATACAGCGCATCAACAAGCTGCTCCAGTGGCATCAAGAGCAGCTATCCTTGACAAAGGAAGCACTTAGTAGAAGCCAGAAGCCTGAACTGCATACAGCTCATACAGACTCTAGACTTAGTCCAGTGGAGAAGACCAAGGATGAGTGCTTGGATCAGGTAGGACTGGTACCTTTGGGAAGGGTTAAAAGGCTCACATTAAATCCTCTTTTAAGACGTTAATATATGAGATGTTTATATGTTCAGAAATTTGGGCGATATAGATTGATAGATAGCGGAGGGTGAATCTCCTTCAATGTTACAGCTCAGATCAAAGTACAGCTGTTCAGCTCTGGCGTTCCTGAGTAAGGGACGAGGACACTTTTCTATAACTGACCTTTACCCTTAACTTACTTGTGAACGAAGGCAAGCAGAAAAGGGAATTTCCTCTGCCAAGATCATATATGATTCATATGTACGTGTGTTGTGTTCATAGCTCTCAGATTTGAAGCAGGAGTTGAATCATCTGCAGAGGAAGCTGGGGGAAGAGCGGCAGCTGTCCTCTCAGCACCAAATGGCCCTTCAGGCTCAGGTCAACGAGGCTCAGGCACGTGTCAAGGTACATATGATCGTAACACATCCTCAACAACCATGTTGTTTCTGCAGTTTACTTCCTTTACATTCAGTATTTTTGTTTTTCAGTTTATTGTATAATTAGTTTTTCATGTTGCTGAATTTGACCTGATCTGAGTAACATCACAGATCTGAATGACGTGACAATAATATGAACGAAAACATTCAAAAGTTTTTATGTTAGCATGCCATCTTCCTCTCATTTAAATACAGAACAAATGCTGATTGATGCAAGCTGTACGTCTCACTGTTTCAGCGATGTTGCATGCTTTTAATAGAATGTGACTCTTTATTAGAATTATGGAGGGCACACGGGGTTTGCTTAATAATTCATAGCAGCCACGAACATCTTAGCTGGGGACTCTTGGCTACCTGCAGTCATCTGTACTCCTTTTAGCATAAACATCCCAACACTGTTCCCATCTTCAGTCCCAGGACTCAATGCTGAACCAAAAGGCAGAGGAGGCTAAACAGATGAAGCAAGACCTGCAGAGGGCCCAGAGCCTGTTCACCTCGGCAGAGAGAGAGCTGCGCTACGAGAAGGAGAAGAACATGGACCTGAAGAGACACAACACTCTTCTGGAGCAGGAAAAGCTAAAGGTTGACACTTAATTGCAGCACATTTGGAATTCCCTGAATGCCTCTGACATTTACCACCTAATCATCATTTTAGTCACTTAGTCTTAGTCACTTCCCTGTAAAAGCGTCATGAGGAAATGTGTAACTGTAACGTAAAGTTCGACGGCTGAGACATACAGTATATAGAATAAATGGCTTAAAGTTTTTATTTTGGTGGTATAGCCTTTGTTTTTGTGTCCATGCTCTGATCACTCTTGTGTCTCCTGTAGCTTTGTGCAGAGCTGAAGCAGGTCCAGACCAAGCTGGTCCACGTGGAGCAGAAAGTCCAAACTCAGGCGGCTGAGTGTGAACGTCAGCAGCAGAAAATCAGGGACCTGGAACTCGACCTGGCACGTAACTGCACAAACCGCAGCGCCACCACTAGTCTGCAGGAGGACCTGCAGGCTGAGAGGGCGCGGCTCATTGTGGCTGACAAGAAGGTCAGTTCTGCTGCAACAACTCGTAGCCTGGTGGTCCCACGGACACACTACTGTGTTAAAGATATTAGCGATCAGGGTTTTGCTGCTGCAAAGTCCTGATTCCTCCGCAGGAATAAACAGTTTTATTATAATTCTGCTGTTAAATCTAAATCTCATGTTTGTTTGTTTTTTTTCAATCCAACATGTGTTTGGCTTTAATTTTTGATTACAACTTTCCCAAATAGGTAATCCCAACGTTAAGTGGCCTGTTTTTTAACCAGCTTTGTTAAGATGATTATCTCTGGTTGCCAATTTTAGGTTCGATTGAAGCGAGTTCACACAAAGTTAAACTTGTGATACAGACTCTTAGTGATTTGCCCCAACAGTTCCTCCTCTGTTGTTTGGGTTCTCATTACCAGTGAAAACCTGCATACTGACACCAATTGCCAACCTTAGAGACTACTTCTGTCAGACCTTTTTGGGAAATCCTGGCACACTCTGGAAATGAATGGGAGGTTGGGAACTCAAGTTTGTTTGTCTCACTGAGTGAAACCTGTGGCTCTGCTGTGATGAAAGGTGTTGGAGCTGCATCAGCAGCTAAAGAATGCCCAGCACCAGCTGCGAGTGGAGGAAGCTCGGGCCGGCGAGAGCAGCCGCATGGAGAGGGACAGCAGGGATCTGTCTGACACCTTGTCAGCCCTGAGAGCCCAGCAGCAGGAGGAGCACATCACCAGGTCACACAAATTGCAGGGCTGCTA
Organism: Embiotoca jacksoni; assembly: GCF_022577435.1. Classification (NCBI taxonomy): domain Eukaryota; kingdom Metazoa; phylum Chordata; class Actinopteri; family Embiotocidae; genus Embiotoca; species Embiotoca jacksoni. Next base: position 7,565,243 of record NW_027185447.1, read on the forward strand.
GTAGTATGGCAATAATGAACTTTTTTTTTTTTAAGTTTTAGGTCACAGTTGTGATCCAAATTATGTAAAAGCTGTCACCTAGTTTTGACCCTCCCTCCATCATCTTTTCTTTCTACCACTGCTTTCTCAGGAAGCTGTTAGAGCAGCGTGAGGAGGAGCTGCAGCAGCAGGTGCGTTCCCTGAGGCTGAAGGAGGCCTCGCTGACCAGGACAAACGCAGAGCTGAGCCACCGTGTCCAGCAGCTGGACACCCGCCTGTCCATCCTGGAGGCTGAGCTCAGCAAGGCTAGAGAGGAGGTGAGGAATGGTGGTCAACAGTTCGTCACATGTCACTGCAGGGTTGAGGTGAAATTGAGGTGAAACTGTCACATCTTTTCAAAAATTCTGTGCAAATGTGAAGCACAACTTGGATCCACAGGTGAGTTTTCAGCCTGTGTTTTTTTCTCAGATGTTTTTTCTGACGTATTTTGAAAGGTTTGTACTCCCAAAGATAAAGTTATCATCCGGAGTGTAATATAAAGTGATAATTATCTGTGAGCAGTGCTGACAACTCATATCCACAACATTGTTTGTACATTCTGTGAGATCGCTCACCTTATCTGTACTTCTGGTTTAGAGTTGTGTCAAGATTTCAGTCAGTGTCTGCAACCCAGTAAATTTCCACAAACAGATTGATGCAATCTTTAACCTGCGTACACCGTCTTGACATTAAGCTGCAATATATTGTGTTTATACAGTGTATTGTAAATATTAGACTGCTTGTTTGTCATAGGTATATTTATGTAATATATTGTATATAAACAATAATTAAAAACATTGAAATGTATGTGTTCTCTGTGACCTCCAGGCAAAAGACAGCCAGAAGTCAAGCCACAGACTGCAGGAGGGGCTGGTGGTCAGTCAGCAGGAGTGTGAAAGACTGCAGGGGGACCTGCGGCAGGTTCTCCTCCAACTTGACACACATGTCAGGCAAGACGCATAACAATTACGTATAAATACAAATAAATAGTAATAATTGAGTCGCAGGAAGTCATTGCTTTTATTAATGTCCTCTTCTCCACCAACCAGGAAGTACAACGAAAAGCAGAATCACCACAAGACCAAGCTGTGTCAGGCCAAGCAGGTGTTTCTTAAAGTGACAGCACAGAGGGACTGCACCATCCAGAAACTGGAGAATGACCTGGTGCTGGCCTCTAGCCTTTCACATAAGGTCTCACACACACACACGCACACGCACACGCACACACACACGTGCGCACACGAAGCTGTCTAAGACCCTTTACGTCTAAATACTCCTCAAGTGATCTTTGCGCTTGAAAAATATTTTAGAAAGTCTCTCTGTTTCCTTTTCTTTTTTTTTCTCTCTCGTCCCCATACCGGTGGCCTTTAGGAGAAAGAGAGGATTCATACAGTGATGGAGGAAAATGAGAAGCTTTTGGGAGATAAGAGGGAACTGTTACGGAAGATAAGTGAGGCAGAGGAAATGGGCAGCAAAGGCATGAGGACTGCTTCCACAGTCCAACACAGGTATCCTAATAAATCACTGTTCTCACACATACATATACCTGCTAAACGACAGTGTGAAATTTGCACGTTATGAAATAAAATTTGTTTTGTCATTTATTGATATTTCTAAACCAACAGCAGAAAATATCATTGTTAAAGAAAAATAACATGAATAATGAATGAAAGCTATACAAAACTGCGGCTGTCTAAAAATGAACCGTTGTATTTAATGAATACTATAAAAAGAAGTCTAATCTTTGATCTAAATTTATCTCTTAAAGTTTTTATTTATATTCCTTTTTGTCCTTCGTTGTCAGCCTAAGCTGTTATGAATCTCCACGTTAGTGGGGACATAAAGGACATATGGGTGAATTGTTAAGTTATGAGTGAGTGTGAACATTAATGTGTTCAAGGGTCAACGTCTTGGAAGTGGAGAATAGACAACTGCAGGACCGAACCCTGAAGCTCTCCAATCAAGTCAGTTCCTTAGAGCGTGCCCTGAGGAACGTCCAGTCCTTCTACAGTTTGGAGGTAGAACCGTACACATCTTTATGCCTTAGTGGGGCATGCCACGCACAATTCTTTACTCTTTCACCTCATAAGAGATTAGTATAATAGAGCCGTAGGTTCACATTAAGGGGAAAAAAAACAAGAGGAGGACATGTTTTGCTTTTTCTTTTGGATTTCAAGAACAAAGTTGAGATGTCAAATTTTCTGCTTTATTCTCAAAATTCTGTATAAAAGAAATCTTGCTCCTCTGCTTTTTTTTCCCCCCTTACGTGGCCCTATTACTCCATCTGAGATTACTAATATGCTATGAAACATTTCAAATGTAGGTTTTTGCCATTTTGCTGTAAATGGTAAAGGTGAATTCTATCACAACTGATGGTTTAAATGTAATAGAAGCGACCTAACTTAATGTAAAATGCTTGATATGCCCCTGTTATATTGTAATAAAAAAACCTTGATGTTTTTGTTGATAATTGGTTCAAATGCCCAACAGAATGCCAAAAAAGGGCTCAAATCGGATAGTCTCTGTGATGGCATCTTGCATAAATCTGCGCTAAGGTAAGGCAGATTTGAGATGACTAATTGTTTGTTGAAATAATGTATTGATTGGCATTTGAATTTTGCGGGTTGGCATATCATCATTGTTTTGTCATGTCATCAGTCTGACATCAGGTGCCTGTGACCCAATGGACATCCTGGACGCTATCTGTCGTGCCAAGGTGGGTGAGCGTGTGATGGTGGATGGCCCCCGGGCACCTTTCCCCACACACCATCCCTTAGAGCAAGGATACCTGAATCTAACCTCCCCATTGATTCCGCCGACCTCCACCGAAGGCACAGAGGAGAGCTCTGATGTCAATAAGCAGGTATGAGAGGTGCTACGGTAACGGTGTGGTTGTTGCCTTTGTTTGCAACAGTATTAGGTTGCACTACAGCAGCTGCCACTCACACTGCAGACAAGAATTTCACCACAATAATGAATAATATAGAGAATGCAAATAATTCTTGTTAAAAGACAGTAATAATGAAAGGGACCTTCCACTATAGTTCTGCTCAGGGTGACATCTCTGTTGTATTTGAAAGCAGGTTCTTGTTTGGCTTGTAAGAACTGTATTTTGTCAATCAGATATTATTATTTGAATATTTGAAAGGAAACAGGATGCAATGTGAGATTTAAATTGGAAGCTAAACAAATGGCACAATTTCGTATGTGTGCACAACTGTGTGAAATGTGTTGAAAGCTCACGGAAATGATTGTCACGGTGTTTATTATGTAAATTTACATAGGTGAAAAAAATGTGCTTCACGCTCGTGCAGTGAATATCAAATAGACATTTCATGAAGGGATATTTGAATGAGACTCGTATAAACTGAGCACTTTAGAAGAAGTTTACTTGTGTTTACATTTGGAAAGTTGTAGCAGGGGAAAGCAATAGTAGGATATCAATAGTATGGATTTCCTTTTTCCCGTTTTTTTTTTTTTTTTTTTTTTTTTTTTTTTTTTAATCTTGGCAGTGTTTTAGTGCCTAAAATGTCAATGATGTATATTTATAGTTTTACCCGTGTCAAAAAAAAAAAAAATCACATCAGCATTTTTTCCCAGATGCCAATGCATACTGAAATCATATATAACATCTAAAATGTTGTGAACCCATTTCATGTCTGCTTCATTCTGAGGTAGGTCACCCCTAAAGGTTGCTCGGTGCAGCCACTTCAGTATTTACGACGTGCAACTTTGCTTGTAGTTTCTGAAAATCAAAGCATCCACAGGAGTTCTTTGTCTATTTAGATTTTCCGTCAACCTCAAAGGTTTCCAGTCAGGAAGTACTTGTACTTAAGCTACAAAGGCCATTAGTAGAGAGGCACGTGTGCTGTGTACATGGTATTAAAGACATATACCACTATTATTATTTTGTATCAATAATAGTTACACACAATGGAAACCATTATCTTCAGTTGTGTCTTCAATGTGCCTGAAACGATGAAGTGTTGAACTTTATCTTGCTGCTGCGTGAATACGTCTCATAAAAAAAGCCTGTTTGATAAAGATAGAAGCTGACTTGTGATAAATAGGAAACTTTGACTTTTGTTGTATTTGTAAGAGATTTTTTTAAACATAAAACTATTTTCATAAATAAAAGATAAATTACAAATGTTATGCTTGTTTTCGTCATTACATCTCACTGCAATACCAGATCTGTTGGCAGACACAGTTTTTAGGACAAATGAAGAAATCAGTGATTCATTAATTTATAACAGTCTGTTTATTAAACAAGGTAAAGATACAAAGCTTTTTTTTCCTTTTTTTAAACATTGATAACCTTAGTTGAACTTCTCAGTCTTGGCTGTGCATATTTAGTCGTCTAGAAACTGTATATGAAACCACAATGCAAGACAGGAAAAAGTGTAATAAATCTACGCAATATCTTTTCATAGAGAACATGGGTTAAACAGTTATACAGATTACAGCTCAGGAACTCCATGCGGAAGGAAAAATAAATCAAAATGTTTACACGACTGAATACTGCAGAACACAATACAGAGTAATGGAAATGGGATGATGGAACAGTTAAGGCTTACATGTAAATAACTCATATAAAACATGAATATTAATAACATACAGGTAGACTAAAATAATTACAGTTACATAAACTTTTACAAAACCCAAACAGAACATGTTTATGAAAACTTAAAAATAGGTACTATAAATGAGTAACATGTTTTACAGTACAGCAACATGTACATTTTCCCATTATCTCAAAAGAGAGAGTAAGTTGAAGAGGCAGGGTCTGTTGTTGGCGTTAAATGTCTGTTTTCAGGCCAGTGGCTTGAGTAATAAGTTTTTATTCTTTTGAAAACATACTATATACTGTATATGTATTTTACATTATTCTCAGTTCCATCTCAAACGTAACGTCTAGCCGTAGCACCTTTTCTGAAGTGCCCTGAAGAATACAGGGTGCCCTATTAGTACCATTCAGAGGTTACCATTACAGTAAAAAATACAACAAACAATACTGTGTACAATTAAAAGAATAGTAAGGAGAAAACAAAAAAGCAAAAGGAGAAAATCCACCTCTGCGTAAAAATAATATATGCCTACTGAATATGAATTATACTGCAGTTTATTCCAAATGGGTAAAGCTTATTAAAGATAGATATAAAAAAAAAAAAAGAAAGAAAGATAACTGGGTTAGAGTAACTGTACAATAACTTCACATTTTGGTCCAATGGTTGGGTTTAAAATTTACTGCTCAAGTAAAATTTTATTTCAGCTGAATTGTGTTTTAAAAAAAAAGAAAAAGAAAAGGGCTGACACTGATACATGTGCAATGTACTCAACGAATACTTCTAATTCATGGAAATTAAGATGTTTAAGCTTAACTGAAAGCAGACATACACCATTACATGCTTTGCTCTCTCTTAAAACCTCACCATATATGGCACTATCTACTGGGACGAAAGTAAACTGAAAACAAAGTAGCAGTGTTTTTTTGATCATGTTATGATCGTAAAGGTGCCGTAAAGGTGAACATCAAAAATGGAGTGGACAGAGTTTGGAAATAAAAAAAACAAAAAAAACATGAATCTTTCTTCCCTTCCATGTTGCTCTGTTTTGTTGCCTCCTCAGGTCAATTACACAACTCCTCAATACAATCATGAAATGTTTCAATTGTCATCTACCGATTGCCTTTCTTCAAATTTAGATGACCCTGTACTTGCACGAACATGTGAATAAAAACAAAGTAAGTAACACAAAAGACTGTTATTTGTACACAGTCGGTACTCTTAGCTGCCACAAGTAATGCCCTTTGGCATTTTACCATCCGACAAGATTGAAACAATTTGAGCCAAAACCACAAGGCCTAAAAGTGCTTTAAGATTATCTTTGGATGTCTCCAGAATACACCCAGCAAACGTTTTCTTTTCACTTTCAATTCTTTAAAAGGGCAAATATCATCTGGCACATTTTGGAAACCCATTTCATGGAAGAGGGAAAAAAACAACAAAAACATTTCTAACGGCCAATGCATCCAGCGGTTTACATGATGCTTACGAAAGTGCTTATTAAATCTGACGCAAGACATTCTTTGCCGCTCGAACCTCCTGGACAACATCTAGCTGTATTGTTACATTCACAAAATAACGCTGTGCTCTTTTTTTTTTTTTTTTTTTTTTTTTTGACAGACGGCCCGTGTCAAGACGGATGGAGACAGTCTGTTTACTGAATCTAACACTGAATGCTTATGTCAGCTGTCATAATGCTAATGTAAGCCTTATGTAGATGGCTGTGGGTGCAGGGCCTCATAAGCTCCACCCCAACGCCGACTCTGAATCCTGCTGCTGAATGACCCGGGAGCTCAGATGAGGGAGATGCGTATGGGGATGCTGGGGGACTCGGTCCTCTGGGGCGAATGGTGGCTCACTAGGTGCTCCACCACCGTGTGTTTGGACATGTGCTTCATAAGGTAGGTCTCCTACAAAGACGTGAAAATACACCAGATACAATTATTATACTGCCATTAAACAGCAGATTGAATAACAACAATAATAATAATAATAATAATAAAAAAAAGTTTTTTTCATCTTTAAAAGTTTAATTTCCTGAATTACTGCTTACTGAATTCCAATTTTTTTGGACATTTGACCCTTTTCTTAATCACATATTACCTCAAATGCTAACTGAGCTAATGTCAATGATTAAATACATATAACAAACCACAAGTACAAATTATTAAGTTAACTTGTACTTAGAATGACCCTGTGTGCAGAAATGAGGAGTGGACTCTATTAAATTTATGTAAAAAAAACCAAACAAAAAAACTCATGTCTTTTCTACATGTTTGGATTAGAGCAAGAACATGTTGAATTGGTGAAACATCCCAAGCAGGAAACATGACTATTTCTAGTTGAAGGGAGTAAGTGCATCATCAAATGCCATTGGTTATCAGCCACATGAACAGTGTCTGAAGGTACACTGAGAAAATCGAAGACAGCAAACAGATAAGCTGCGGTTTACTCACTGAGGTGTATGCCCGGCCACACATGCTACAGCAGTAGGCCTTAGCGTTTTTGATGGCATGCGCTGACAAGTGGATCTGCAGTGATGCAGAGTCTGAGTAGGCACGGTAGCAGTTAGGACATTTATACGGCTTGTCTTTATTGTGCTGCCTCTGGTGAGACTGTCGGGGAACAAACACAGACGCAAACTTTGGTGATTTTGAATGAACCTGTTAACTAAATGTTTTGAAGTAGTATGTAACAGTTGCGACTGACCTGGAGGTTAGACAGCTGGGTAAAAGCCTTTTCACATCCGGGGTGAGCACATTTATAAGGCCGATCGCCAGTGTGGATTCTGTGACAAACACAGCAGATAAGAAAAGTTTGATGTCAGAGAAGATTGCAGTTGAGTCATCTAAGGCACAGCAGCCCAATATGGGACCCGGGGGCCGAGTTTGGCCCTTACCTTCTTTGTTCTTGTCCCGTCATGAGATTTTACAAGCTAGTGCTTATTCTGCTTATTCTTCGGTGCTGTCAAATCGAAACCCTGATGACTGATACATTTTGTGAAGTTAAAAACGACATAATGAGTTTTACGGCAATGTACGGCACGCTGCTGTTCAGTTTCCCTGTTAAATTCCGTTGGCCTCAGTCTTATCTACAAAGAATGATGGTCTTCTCTCTCTGTCCTGCTGATGCTCGTGCTGTTATTGTCCTACTTCACTGACTAAATATTAAAGAGTCGTGTTTGAATTATTCAGACATTTTTATTTAAGACTTAGAATGTTAATTTTCTGTAAAAAATATATCACATTTTAATGAAATGTAATTTCATATAACATAAACATTTATTTTTGGCCTATAGCCCTTCATCCAGATTAACACATTTTTGGCCCTTCGATTTAGGGACCTCTGATCTAAGGTGTCGCAAACAAGATCAAAGTATATTCGTAATAGATTTTACAAACTTTCACTGCATATTTAAGAGAAGAGAAATAGCTAGAAAAGTGAAAAAACTAAAAAAAAAAAAAAAAAAGGCAACATGTAACTAAACCAAAATCAAAATGCCCCATATGATTTGCATGAATTTGTTAAGGGATTTCTATAGACAACTTTTTTTAAAAAATGTTTTTAAATCTGTAAATATTGGTCATCTGGTAGCACTGAGTCAGATTCCAGATGCCCAGGTAAAGCTATAATATAGGCAATTAGCTGTATCTCCACAGAGGCTGTTTTTTTTTGTTTTGTTTTTTTGGACACTAACTTTTCTTCTGCTTTGTGTTCACAGCTTGACCAACCTGGTGTGCTGCTGCAGGTGTGACAGCTGACGGAACGAGTTCTCGCAGTAGGAGCAGTGGTAGGGTTTGATCCCCAGGTGGATGCGCAAGTGCTGGGACAGGTAAGAGGCGTTGGCGAACGTCTTGGAGCAGTGGGGACACTTGTGTGGTTTGGCCTCTGTGTGGGACTTGGAATGAATCTGCATCTCTGACTTGGTTAAGAAGGTGAGCGGGCAGACTTTGCATCTTGGTGATGAAAAGAGACAGAAACACATACGAATGATCAGATCATGTGATTTTGGACAAGCTTAGCTTAGCTTAGCTCCACCTCCACATCACTACCTCATCCTGCTTGATGTCCAGGGAGTGTCAACCAAAGTTTGCATCGTTCATCCACCAGCTCTACATCACCACCACCAGTGCTAGACTTTGGGGGTCCTGTAGCTCGTCGCCAATTGTTTTCTCTCATTACCACAACAAATAATGTGATACATTTCCAAATCGTAATTACTAAAGCTTTCATCCATTCAAGTGAAAGATGGCTCCATAAACTCTCAGTGAGTCTCAATAATCTACAGTTTACCTAAAACAAAACTTGTCTCAAGCAAATCCCTTTTGATTCTTTGCAGACTATAATTAACTCTGTAAACTGGCTTTGCCAGATCAGCACTAAGGTGAAATATCCTCCCCCCTGGGATGCAGGGAAAACAATAGTAGCAGCTTTCTTGTGTCCCACCTGTAGGTTTTGCCCTCTTTGGGTGCAACAGTGATGCAGCCTTGGTCAGCGAGGATGGGGTAGGGCACCACCAGCAGAGGACCAGCTGTGTTTTCAGCTTTGATCTTCTTCCTTCCCCGAGGTGCCTTTGGTGGGGGACCCAACAGTCCTGCCAGACCTCCAACCTTCATGTGGTCCATGCCGGGACCGCTAGCAAGCCCAGAGATGATGTTTACAGAGGGGGCACCACCCAGGCGGTTCTGGCTGCTGGAGATCGGAGTGGTGGGGGTCAGGGCCTCTGAGGTGTTGTGGCTGTCGGGTCGAGATAAAGGAGCCAGACCTGAGGAGGGAGGAGCCAGAAGTTCATCAGCACACACGGCTACTACAGCACTAAACATGACTGTAGATGACTGTAGAGGCTTATGGATCATTTCAGGAACATATCGGTAATTTTTTTACAAGTTATAGGTACTTTATACAGACATTTTTCAATTTTAAATGCAGGCTACTCAGTTTTAGCTTTCATAGTTTATATTTCCTACTATTGCAGGCAGCTACTGGCTTCTGTTCATTTCCATGACATAATTATCAGACTCATGAAAATTGCTTGAATTTGAACAGCCACTCAACTCACTTGATAGTCGTTTAAATATGTGGATAACAGCGCACATTTTCAGACAGTCTCTCCTGAGAGGCATTTACAGCGGTACATTTGTTGTTGCACACGAAAAGTGACAGAAATAGTCGTGTAAAGAATAAAAAAAAAAAAAGAGTTAAAACTCTGCAAACTTATTCTATCTCGAAAGCAAAGTAAGCTTGAATGTTGCATTGTTTGTTACAAAAACTGTCAGACATACCCCTCTCTTCATCCCCAACTCCTACAGTGTACCAGAGAGGTGTCCTCCCGTCTGACAAGTGCTTCTGTTGAAGTAAGCTGACCCCAAAAGTATCTTAGTATGTCCACATACAGAACGCTGAGTGTATTAGTGCAGTAAATAGTTCCCAGAGACTGTGTGTCCTTCACCTTAACTGTGAGTGTGTGCCAATCTATCATGACAATTGCTTAATACTTTGACTTGTCACACTTCTGTCAATTTAAACAACACCAGAGACTGATCGTTTTACAGACCCCCCCCCACCCCATGTCAACAGACCGAGTGACTACAGTACCTGAGCGATGGTTGAGCCGGCCAGGTTGCTCCACGAGCTGTCTCATGTGCCAGTCTTCCCATAATCCCTTGGCCTTCACCGCCGACTTGTCGTCCATATTTCCATCTGGAAGGTATGAGGTGACGGCATTTGAAAAATTACTTGATGAAAGAAAATCATCATTAGACCTTTTATTATCAGTTAGAAAGGTTATGTGTCTACACAGCTGCCGGACTGATGAGTTTTATGACTGATACTCAAATGATACAGTTTCAATACCTACCTAGAAATGTTTCTTTATAAAACCCTACATTTAACAAACGCTTCCCAGTCCAACGATGTCTAAATGTTATCGTTAAATGAGCAGGGACTTTTCTTTGGAAAAAAAAACAGTAAAAGATTTGACGAGGTTATTTCTTTAACAAAAAAATATCTGAAGCAATGGAAAAAGTGTAACACCTGCACAATTAATCCAAAACCACAACTCCAACATTTAATCCAAATGTTTTGATCCAGCTTGGATTCGTCAGGTCAAAATTTCGCAGTATGTTTCGTGGCTTTTGGAGTAAGTATGCGGGCATTACTCACTTTCCATTCAGGCTTTTCGCTGTAGTCACCTTGCACTTACGCGGTGTGTGTATAATTGCACCCCCTACTCAAAATTTGCAGGTATTTGACAGATTTCAGCACTTGATGCTACAGACACACCCGAGTCTGCACTCTGACAGTACGCAGGTCTAAAAAAAAAAAACAACAATAAACTGAAGACTGTACCTGGTCCAGCACTGGAGGCGGGACGAGCATGTAGAGCAATGTCCGGCTGTCCAGAGCCCTGCGGCTGCTGGTGGTGGCCCGGCACCTGCTGCGGCTGAGGCTTTGGCATCGACATGCCATGCTGAGCGCTGCCATCCGGGGACGAGGTGGGCACCAGTAAAGACTGCTGAGAAGGGGTGGAGGTAGGCGGCAGGTGCAGGGGTCGAATCTTCTCAGCCATCAGCTGCTCCTTAATCTTGTTAATGAGGACCAGGTTATCCAGCTGAAAGGGTTAACGGGTCATGCTCAACAGAAAACAGCCACCGTGTGTGAATGTCGTTCATGCCCCCAAAACACATCGCAGGACAGAAAACGCTGACCAGCACGTAGTTCAAGTTTGACTTGTTTTTCTATCTATGAGAATGAACTGTGACAGATTCTCAGTCCGAGAGTTCGTTTCAGTGACGGACTGGCGCCGAATGGCTGAAAAGACATTCACACATGGAAATAAATGGCTATGAAAGGTGAAAATGTCCCAGTAATTACATGTAAAGAGTGGACTTACCTGGCCCGGCATGGAAGGTGGCGGCGGCCAAAAGTAGGGGTTGTTAAATCGAGGCTCTGCCATCCTGAAGTGAGCGACATTTATATTAGTCATGTTCAAAAGTTATACTTGATGAGCTGAAGTCTTACTACACATTTGTCAGTCAGGCTAAGAGGAGGGCTCAGGATGCAAAGCATTGTTTTTGGAAACTGTTTAAAAGTGTTTTAATACTGTGAACAAAATCTGTGGGCAGACAGAATTAAAGCTGACAGATAAGCAGATCTTAACGGAGAAAATCTAAATTCTGACACCTGAACCACGTGGTTTGTTTTCTGTCAAAAAGATGAGCATTTTCTTTCAAGTTCATACATTTCATTAGTTTCCATAAAATTCACAGTTATTGGTCTGCATGCACTATTATGCTTAATCTCGTAATTTTAGTGCTCAAAGTGCTTCACTTAATCAGATTTTTTAATAAATTTATTTTACAAGGTGTCTGCAGACATCAGAAGGTTTTCACTTGTGTGTTTTGACTTCTTATTTTCTTTAGACTAAGCAGGGAGGGTCGAGACTGGGTTAACCCAGACTGTTGTTTTTTTTTACCACAGGCAAGTGCCTTATACATTAATCTACGTTTAAAAAGTAACTTTTTTTTTGTCTTAAGGTTTTTATTGGCTTTAAAAACGTGCAAATATCCCAAATATATAGATCACCCACAAAAAAAAAAAACAACTAGACTTTTATGGTGATATTTCAAAATCTTGCCACATTGGATTTAACATTCAGCTTGACATTTAATGGTTGACCTTGAAAACCTACATACACAAACAAAATCTTAACTCAAGGGATTAATTCACGGGATAGTCCCATCTTTCAACCGCACCTCAGAGTCTTCCTCAGGATGAGTTTGCTCATGACTAGCGGGGCGGGGGGGCCATGACAACTGAGCAAACGCCATCCTCTGAGGAAGACCAGCAGTCGGCAGGTGAAAGGTGGCAAAATCAGAATCGGGTTAACTGCCACGTGCGTTTTCACATCCAGTGAATTTGTCTCGGCGAAGTGCTGCATAAAAATCCAAACAAGTAACGATACAAAATGACGAAAATACAACTAACACAAAAGACAGCTAAAGAATAAGTACAGAAATATGTACTAATGCAAACATATAAGCAGCATGTGTTGTGACTGTAGTAATACAACAACTACAATGAATTGTGTTAAAGTGATGAGTGCAATATCCAGTAAGTGGGCCTTGAGTTAGAATTTATTTTTAAAAATGTATTTAAAGATAATCTTAAGGACTCACAGTCACCTTAAAAAAAAGACATAAATGAGTATATTTAAAAAAAAATATTAATACAAGTGAGAACTGTCATTGGACTAACTTGCTTTTATTTATGATTATAGTTCAGTGTGTCTATATTAGGCATAGAGAGTGTCTTTATGAGCCAAACGGACACCTTTAGCTGAAACATATTAAATGTCACCCAGAAATATTGAGTCACTTAAAAGAAGACATTAGTCTGACAGGGCCTCACACGTTTAGCCTGGACATTAAGCTCCTCTGCTCCTTTTGTCTGAATTCCTGAAAATAAGTGGACGTCGCTTTAAATTTCCAGCTAATGGGGGAAAAAAAACTTTGCCTTCCTTGACTTTTCGGACATGTCGGCGGTGTGGGAGCCCCTCCGGACTCGGACTGACAGAGGATTGAACGCGTCGACCCTCCCGGTGCGACTCAGACATTCTCAGACAGTTTTCTTAAAACATTTCCAGACAAAAGAGAAACAAAAATGGCAGCCTTATTTTTATAAGGCGGGACGCCATATTCTGCAGACCCCAAAATTTTTTAGGAGCATGAGCGTGTAGTCGTGAGGAGGGTGCTGGGGAGAAGGAGCGGCCGGAGACGGACACAAAGGTGTGTTTATCATGTCAAAGGCATGAATGATTGTTTACGGCGAATTGCAGGTTTGAATAGCCCGGCCTCCCCAGCTCTTAAAAAAACTGACACTTCCTACAACAACCATGCCCTGCAAAAACAGCACGGAAACCGACAAGCTGGACTCGTTACACCGATTAAAATAACCGTGGCGATGCGTAAAGGTCAAAACATAAGCGGCGCACAATGCCTCAGCTCCCGAAAGACGCTGTGCCATCTTAACCAAATGTCACTTTTAGGGCTGTTTTTTTTTTTTTTTTTTGTCACATTCTGTAACTTTTGGACGAATCAAAGGACAGAAATAGCATTTTGTGCACAACGCACACATCCGGGAGGCTTTCGCTGATCAGATCCATGCACAGCAGTGAAAAGACGAAAAGACATGCACAAATACCTTGTGTCCTGATTGCAGATACTGTCTTGCGAGTACAGCTATAATATAAAAGGTTGATGTTCTTTCTGCCTCCAGTCGGACCACCGCTTCCGGGTCGCTTTGTTCACTTCTGGGTGCTGCTGCAGGCTCAGTACAGTACAGACACAGGGAAATTATTCTGCTGATATGTGGCTTTGGATGTTTACACGACGACCCACTTTATTCCCGTTTAATAGGAAGCGCTTTCCCGATGAATCGTTAACGTTATTTCGGCGCATGTTTGGTTGGATTTAAGCTGCAGATCGGCAGCGGTGCGAGAAGAAAGCGGACATAGCAACGCAACAACGTGAAATACTCCCATTACAAAGAAAAGTACCGCGTTTTAAAATCTTACTTCAGTGAAATACTGAGTGCATCCATTAAAAGAAACCATGTTTAAATAATGAAATGCCAGGCTGTTAAATACCAAAGCTGCTCCGACGCTGTTTAATCTGCAGCATGCTGCATATTTTAAGAGCTCTGATCATCATCATTATATGTGAAATCTGAAACTGTGAAGAAACTGCACAGCAACATAAATATGGTGATGGTAAAGAAGAAAGTGGCCCAAAATTTAAATAAACCCAATCAAATAAGCCCAAATCAGTGTCTAAATTCCTCAATAAACACTGATGTCTTGATCTGCAGGTCAAAAAACAAGGTTCGCTGTTTACCCTTGTTAAACCAAGTAAAAACTATTTTTCATAAATACAAACAACATAACCAGACTGAATAAAGCCTGTCACATGCTTTGAAAGGCTAGCCTATAATATAAAGAAAATATGGCAGGAGTAAAAACATTGAAATACATAAACCAAATGTCTCTTTTCCCAAAACCGAGATAGTGTTAAGGTGAAAACTACACTGAATTCAGATGAAAAGTGAATGTATGTAAATACATTTAACTAATGTGTCAGCACATGATTAGGATACACCCTCAGACACATTGTTTTAACAGCATTAATGAGCACATTAAGCAGGAGTTTTGTTTCTGTGCCTGTTGTTGTATTTTAATGTCTAAAATACAGTGGTTAAAATATACTTAAGTACTGTAGTCAAGTACAATTTTCAGATATTTGGACTGTACTTGCAAATTTCCATTTTATGCTATTTAATTGTTATATTCCACTACATTTCAAAGGGAAATATTGTACTTTCTACACCAATACATTTATCTGACAGCTTTAGTTACTTTTAAGATGAAGATTTGTTATGGTGGACAACATAACTGTATTTTGAAATACAACACAGTGCAAATATTAAAGAAGTAGTTTCTAACCTTTTTGGCTTTGATATCTTATAAAAAAGCAGTCTACAACTACAACAGCAACATGCTGCTTACACACTGAGGCGTCAATATTAATAATCTAATGATGAGAGGAACAAAATCAGTACTTTTACTTTAATAATTCAGAAAATTTGTCCTGCTAATACTTCTGTACTCTTACAAAACAAGTTTTCAGGTAGGACTTTCACTTATAATGGTGAATTTTTCCACTGTTGTATTTGTACTTAAGGGATCTGACCACTTTTTCTGCCCAGTCTGAATATGTGCGGCTGCTGTCCTGGCAATGGTCACCCTTAAAAAAGAGTCTGCTAACCTGATTGGGATTTAAATAAAGTTTAAATAAAAGCAGTTTGCATGTGTAGTTACCTACTTACTTTACATTGAAATGTATTCACTGAAACAGTGCTGACTATGTTGATATCTTATAGATTTGTTTTGTAAAAACTTCTGCTTTTCAACCACATGGAGGCCTAAATAATGCCAGCAAAGGTGAAGAAAGTTTGACCTTTGTTCAAGTAATAGTGTCAATTTCCATCCTGCAGCCAGTCATCATTTTGTCAGTGATGTACCTCATGTCAGTACCTGATACCATGTCAGCATTCCCTTATATCAGATTCAAAATAAAAAAAAATTACCTCATTAAAGTATTACTTATCTGTTCTTCATGAAAGTCCAGAGATCAGTGCAGTTTGAGTGTGAGAAACATCAAATGAACAGAATTTAATAAAACAGGATTGGATGCTAAAAAAGAAGCTGACTACAGCTGATGTCACTTTTTTAAAGTTTACATATGGACTAAATAAGACAGCAAGTCATTAATTTATCCTGTTGTGACACATTCATACTTGGAAGGGATTGCGTATTATCAAGCACAAGGTATTTTTGAGTCTACTGTACTGTTACTGTTTGTTTCTCACTCTATCTCCACCTACAGTCTCATTTAAATTTACATTTTTTTCAAGTCTTATGAAGAAAGAAAAAAAGAATAGATTTACCGGCCCTCCCCTGACATGCACCACCACCAAATCCAACCCCTATGTCTGGTTCATGACTTAATCACATTTATGTCACTAGTCCTCCTGTCTGAATCACTGGAATTATGAGAACTGATCGGGCACAGGAACCTGTGTGGTGACGTTGACACTAACAGCAGTTCACAATTTGTGTGTGTGTGTGTGTGTGGTTGGGGAGGGGGGGGGTAATCTCACTGTGTTTCCTGTTTCTCGCACCACTTCTCTGAAGACTCCAAAGAACTGACAGCCTTGACCCACATACACACGAACACGTAAATATAGTTTTCCTTTAACAATTTATTTGAGTTAGGGTTAGTCAAAGGAAATCTACTGATGAGTTCAGGTCAGAATGCTTCATCCTGCCGGTGAACTTCGTAGGGTCCTCCTGGTGATAACTACTTAATCTGACTTTATTATATATTTTTTTCAAATGAGTTAAACTCGCTCACCTAAAGTTGGTTGTTTAACTTCCACACTGTCAGCTCTCCAAACATGGACTTTATGTTGGTAAGTAATCACATTTTTATGTTTACTTTTTTTTATGTCTTTTCAGTGATTTTTGATTTTTTTTTTTTTTATTGCTATAAGAAAGTGACCAAATAAATATACAGTATGTCTCAATGTTTTCAAGATAAGGTCTGTTAAAGGGTTTGTTTTTATTTTCAATGCCAATCATTTCTAAACTTTTCCTTTATATATTGTAGAGTGACTGACACATTATTGTCATGACTGTCAGAAAGATTTACTCTATGTACATTCTCACGGTTGTGGTTTCAGTTTCTAAGAGTTGTAATTAAAGCCCATCAAGTTACTTCTCATCAGTTGCTGCAAAGCATCAAAGTTTAGTGATGATGAGACAACATGATGTAATATGTGGATGAGTGAAGGTCTTTTTTATTTAAGTAATTCTCTGTCCTGGTCTTGCAGCTCTCGTAACAACAAAGTCAAAGATCAATAACTTAATACATTTACGAGTAATTATTTACATTAATGTTTAATGCACCAGTTATTCTCATTTAATTTGGAGAGTGGCTGCAGTAGCTAAAAATGCCCATCACAAGTTCCTCAAGTCCAAAGTGACGACCTCAAATGGTTTTGTTTGACCAACTGTCTCAACTGCAATAACATTTAGTTTTGCTATCATAAGAGACTAAA